>NC_134590.1:65543906-65847812 GCF_037038515.1 Microtus pennsylvanicus
TGGTCTACAGATCAGAGAAACTCTGACTCAAAAAACAAACAAATGAAAGAAAGAAATTAAGAAAGAAGGAGAGAGAGAGAGAGATAGAGAGAGAGAGAGAGAAAGAGAGAAAGAGAGAGAGAGAGGAGGGGGGAGGAAGAAGGAAGATGGGCTGAGCATCTGAGCATGTACTCAAGGGCCCTCCCTCAGGGCCGTTGCATTTGTTTTATTTGTTGTATGTGGGGGTCTCAGTATTCTCAGCTGGCCTTGAATTTACCATCCTCCTAGATGATGGGCATACCGCCACATTGGCTTTCTCAGATTTAAAAAGAAAAAGGTGTGTGTTGAAAAGTTAAATCCCCCGGTAGTAACGCCACCACTGATGTAATAAGTCAAATCAGGCTGAATTAGTAAATCCAGGTTTAATCTAAGCAGAGCAAAGCAACTCGTGGGTGACCCTTGGGAAGGCAGGGGAGGAATCACATGGCAAATATGGCTACCAAGTCTTTCTTATACAGACTGTGGACGCGGTCTTGAGCAGTCCCAGGGAGGGGCTGACTTTTGGTGGACTTTCTCAGGGTTTGGAATGGGAGGAGTGGGACCAGAGCATGGTGTGTGGCCCCTAGCTGGAGACCCCAGCATCCCAACCTTTCTGGGTATGTATGGATGGTGGTAGGGCTTCCACCTAAACGTGTGTGTGTGTGTGTGTGTGTGTGTGTGTGTGTGTGCGCGCGCGCGTGGTGTGGTTTCTGCATAGGTCATGTGTGGACAGCAGAGGTTGGTGTGAGGATGTTTCCTTCCTTAACACTTTTTTTTTTTTGGAATTATTTGTGGAGATTGGTTGTGGCACAGCTATTAATCCCAGCACTTAGGAGGCAGGGACAGGAGGATCTCTGTGAGTTTGAGGCCAATCTGGTCTACAAAGAGCAAGTTCCAGAACAACAGGATTGCATAATGGAACCCTGTATCTGTCTGTCTGTCTGTCATCTATATTATTTTAAAATTTTTTTATATGTGTGTAAGGGCACGTGAGTACAAGCGCCTGCAGGGCCAGAGGAGTCGGATCCCTCTGGATCCCTCTGGATCCCTCTGGAGTTGGATTACAGGCAGCTGTGAGCCACCTGACCTAGGTTCTGGGAAATGAACTTGGGTTCTCTACAAGAGTTCCTACTCTTTAACCACTGAGCCATCTCTCCAGTTCCTCCACTTTACTATCATTCTTTGCAGATTTGTTTTATATTACAGGTTTTGTGTTTTCCCCGTGTGTATGTTTGTGCTCCTGCTGCCCTTGACTGCTGGAAGATGATGTATTCCCTGGAACTGGAGTTACGTGAGCCACCACGTGGGTGCCGGGGACTGACCCTGGACCCTCTACAGGAGCAACAAATGTTCTTAACACTGAGCCATCACTCCAGCCCCAATCTACCTTTTTCCCTTCCTCCCTCCCTTTCTACCTCCCTCCCTTCTTTCCTCCCTCCCTCCCTCTCTCTCTCTGAAATACAGTCTATCATTGAACCTGACACCTACCGTTTTTCCTAGGCTGCTTGGCTGTTTGGCATCAGAGATGTCTGTCTCCCAGAGCTGGGTCATAGGCACCTGCTGCAGAGCATTTTACCCAGTCATCTGCTGATCATTGTCCGGATTCCAGTTTAAAATATTCTGTGTGTTTTACCGGCTGGTGAGTATGTGTCTGGTGCTGACACCATTAAAAGGGGGTGCAGATTCCCTGAGCACCCTCCAGCCCCGCTGCCACATCCCAGCTTTAATGTAATTCTTTCCAGTGAGAGGTGGAGACCTCAGAGGTAAAAATGAAAATGACCCCTGCTCTTGTCTTACTTGACCTTCACAGGTAGGTCAAGCCTCAGTTTCCCCTCTGCATCGTGTGCTGTTGAAGCCCACTTTCCCACTGACAGGATTTCCTGGGCAACATGTAGGGCAAACCTTGCTGGGGGGGGCATATTTGTAAACTGTAGACAGTCCCTCCCTCCTTTATCCCCTCCCTTTATTCCCTCCCTCTCTTCTTCCTTCCCTCCATCTTTTACTCCCTCCCTTTCTCCTTCCCTCCCTCCCTCCCTTTATTCCCTCGTTCCCTCCCTCTCTCCCCTTTCTTCCCTCCCTCTCCTCTTCCTTCCCTCCCTCTATCTTTTACTCCCTCCCCTTCTCCGTCCCTCCTTCCTTTCCTTCTTCACTTCCTTCTTCCCTCTTCCCTCCCTCTTTCTCCTTCCTTCTCTCCTTCCCTCTCTCCCTCTTTCCTCCTCCCTCCTTCACTTCCTCTCTTCTTGAGACTCTTTTTTTCTTTTCTGTACAGCTCTTCTTTTAGTCCCTGTCCCCAACTATCTTCTGCAGCCCATGCCAGGCCTGTCCAGGCAGTCCACAGAATCCCTTGTGGCACCAAGAAAAAGGTCACAGTCCACAGTGGATCAAGAGGCCCTTAGCACAGGCAACGAGGTCCTTGCTTCCTGGAGTGTCCCCGAGGGCTGGGCTTGCCCAAGGAGGGACGAAGGTCCCACAGCAGGTGGGGCCCTGAAGCCTGGGACAGAGAGCAGATCAGAAGGGCCAGGGAGCTCCCAGGTTCTGAGGTGGGTGCTGGGGCAGGGGCAGCTATGGGCCTGTGGCTCTTCTTAGGACAGAGGCAGGGGATGGCTGTTTTGCACACAGCCTATGGCAGGTCTGAGTCAAAACACCTAAGGCCGACCCCAGCTGGTCATGAGGAAAGCTGCCCAGTCATTGCCTTATGCTGGCTTGGGTCACCCAGACAGGCGAGGCGCGGCCCAGTCAGCTGTGACTCAGGCCACAGTGGCCTTGCCACGCAGCCCAGGGGCATCGAGTACAGGGACGCCCCCTCCCCACACCCGGCCCTGCTGCTTCTCCTTCTAGCAACCCAGTAACACCTTCCCCACCCCTGTCAGCCTCTCTGTGCTGTGGGCTTTCTACCTCTGGGGTCCTCAGATTGGGGGTGGGGTGGAAGTAGGGGGAGCCTCAGGCCATCAGCTCTGGACGGAAGTCAGGTGGGGGGCAGGGTGAGGAGCCAACGCCTGAGAAGCCTCTGCAGGAGAGGGAAGGAGCAGAGGGGCTCAACCACGATGGTGTTGCCCTGAAGACGGACGAGCTGTGCACACCGTGACGGGCTGCGACAGAGAGCACGGTAGGCTTCCCTTGAGCGGGCAGGATTGTGGGGCGCTGCTGCTCCCCACACTTATCCCCAGGAGGGTAGATGGCCCATCAATTGCTCCCCTGTGCGTCAGGGGCAGTTGCTGGCCCACACAGCTCTCCAGGACTCCGGCTCCCTGTCTGTAATGGATGCATTGTAAGGCGGGTTCATAGGGTTCTCTTGGAGGATGTCCAGGCAGAGCTGGAGATGGGCTGAGACAGTGCCCTGTGGGTTAAAGTTCATGGGATAGAGGGCAGTGGGAAGAGCGCATGTATTCCAGTCTCGCCTTGTATGATGGTGGCAGGGTAAGTTGATTCCGAAGGTAGTCTTGATTTCTGGGTTCCCAAGGGACATTCAGGTTCCATTCTTTCTTTAAGAACGGTGGGGTTCTGAGCCTGCAGAGACCTCCTTTACCCTGTCCCTCCCGAGTGGGCTGCAGTGGGTGGCAGGGTGTTCTGGGGAACTTGATTAGCCAAGGTCACCACTCCTCCGCCTTTGACCTTGGGCCAGATCAGAGCTTGGCAGGTCTGTGAACCTGGACATCCTGGCCCCAGAACAGTGACGGGTGTGGGAAGAACAGAAACCGGGGCGGTGTAGAGACCCGAACTGAGGTCTGGTTGCCCACAGTTAAGAGAGGCACTCATCTATAACTTGCGGTCAGTGCTTCTCCAAACCTGGCAGAGCTGCCATACAGGAGATGGTCCCCAGGATCCTGTCCATGCTGCGCCATGTGGGACAGAACAGGGTAGTGGGGAGCCTATGACCACAGATGGCACAGTCAGGTGTCTCTGGGGTGAATTTTGTTTGTTTCTCTTGCTGTGTGGATTAGGGCAGCTCATTTTCCTCTTCTGGGTCAACCCGGCTCCCCTGTAAGACGAAGAGCCTGATCCCCACCTGGAAGACCTGTCAAGCCAAGGTGGGAACAGGTGGAAGGACCCAAAGGGGCGCTGCCCCCTCCTCCAAAGACAAGGCTACACCCCCTTGGCCTTGGCATGTGGTTTCAGCACCCCCTTGTGGCCAGTCTTCTGGGCTTCACCCTGCAAATGTCAGGCAGGGTGAAGCCTCTCTGGGAGCCTTCAGAGGACCCTGTGTTGGCTGATGGCCTCTGCCCACCCCCGCCCTGAGCCCCAGGCACCCACTCACTTCCTCAAATCCACCAATCCAGCTCCACCTACCTGCTTGCAGCAGCTGAGTTGGCATGACCGCTGTACCTGCCACTCCTGGGCAGCGGGAGGCGCTGCTGTCCAGGACTTGGAGCTACTAAAAGTTTTCATGGCAAGGAGCCCTGAGCTCAGTTTTCCAGGATACTGAAGGGGAGGAGGGGGAGGGGGAAACTATCCACATCTCCAAGGTCAATGACTGGTTCTAGTCAGGGAAATGGAGTCTCAAGAAGCAACTCCTCTGTGGAGTCCTCACAGGCAAACCAGCTGTGAAGCCCTGGGGTCCCATCACCTTGGAAGCCCAGGACAGGTACCAGGCCATATACTACTAAGGATGGCCCCTGATTTGCTATGTGGCTTTTGGAAAGTGTCATCCCCTCTCTGGGCCTCATCTTTGAAGTTGTACCAAATAAAGATGTCAATAACAAAACCAGATCTGTGGCTTTGCCAACACATGATTGGCAATACTGTTACCAAGTTTACACATGTTGAAGCAGGTTTGCGTGGTGACATATGCCTCGGGTGGCCCAGCTTGCACGTGACAGAGTTAGGACTGGATCTGAGGTCTGACAGATTCCAGGGCCCCTGGCCCCTCTCCTCCAGCCCACAAGGTCACACCCAGCTTGGAAAGATAGGCAAGGATTCTGTGTAGTGGGGGTGGGGTGCTAAGAACAGCGCTAGAGACGACCTCTTCCCTTTAAGAGGGTCCTCAGCTAAGGAGGTCAAAGTCGGCACTGGGGAAATGTCACAGCGGAGGGGTTCACAGAGGGCCAGGCGCAGGTCCCACCTGGAAAGGGAGGGAACGGAAGCAGGGTCCAGGGGTGCGGTGGGGTGAGGCTAGCTGGGCAGGAGATCAGAGCGGATTGTGTCATGGGGCCATGTGGCTGATAAGCGCTGGCCACCTGGCAGAAAGAAGGAGGTGCTCCCCCGGGGTGCCTGGCTCAGAACCCCTCACAGATCTTGCTGCCACAGCCACCCTTCGACTTCCTGGGCCCATTTCAGAGAGGATGGGGTGGGGTGGCGTGGGGATGCAGGCTTTGCACACTTTGTGGCCCTGAACATTTCATTCAACTTCCTGAGCCTCAGTTTCCAACTATGGCAAAGGAGAAATGCCCTAGATGAGGGTGGGGCTGGAGATCTTAGGGTGTCTTCTAGGCACTCTGCCATGATTTTCTGGAGTGGAAGGGGGGGGGGCTGGAGCTGGTGAACATGTCAGCCTTGTGCTCTGAGAGGGTCCTTGAGATCTGCCGAGTCCCAGGGGTTTAGGGCTGGTGTGAGACTGCAGTCAAATCCGCGCTCCCTGATAGGGCAGCCGGTCCTGGTTGTGTCCCGCTGTCCCCGGTGGCTCCGCCTGCCCTGTCCCACAGAGTTCAGTTATTCCTTTCTTTCCCAGAAAGCAGACAGTTCACCCAGACAAGTCTTCCTCTTAACCTTCCTGGGAATGGGATCCTTCATTCTTCTCATTATTTCGTTGCTAAGATCTTCAAAAAAAATTTTTTTTTTTCAAGTCTCCCGGGCACTGAGAGTTGAGACGGGGCTCAGGCCACCTATCCAGCATCACCTCTTGGTCCAGTTAGGAGGCCCTAGTGAACTCGCCTGGAATAGTGGACAGAGATGAGGCCAGGCCCTACGTCTGCGGCCAGCTCCCAGCTTCCTGTGTGTCTGTCCGCTGTTGTTTCCTGTTCTGTTTATTGCCTCCAAGTTCAGGAAACCAATGAGTGGCACCCCCCACACACCCGTGATTATTTAATAGCAGCCGTGCTACGGTCTCTCTTTTGGAAAACCCAGTGGGAAAAGGAAGCTGTCAAGTCGGCTCTGACATCAGCATTGTCCCTGTGCCAAAAGTCAGGGTGGCCAGGGTGGGAGGGGTAGGGCGGGGTGAGGAAACCAGCTGCCGGTGGCCCCCGTGACACAAGGCTGCTCCACGGTTCCCAGGGGCAGGGGCTAGACAGGGAAAGGCAGGGATTGACACAGACACAGGGGCACATGCATACATGAACATGGGGTCATGCCTGTCTACCAGCCAGACTCACTATCCTTTACAGACACACGCGCGCGCGCGCACACACACACACACACACACACCAAAGGACTTGCAAATTCCAGCTCTGTCTTAGCCCCCCAAACACAGGCAAACAGCATAATCGAATGCACACGCTTGCATGATAGGGCCAGACACAATAAACACAGAGTCATGCTGACCCCATTCTGGGTGCACACACCCACAGTTCACTGAGACTTAGACACAGACTCCACCAAGCGTCTGCCTCACAGGGAGCCTGCAGGGCGCCCTCTTCTGGATTTGGCTGGGCCTCTGGGCCTAGCCCCAGCCACTTCCTCCTCCCATAGTGCCTAGGAAGGGCTCCTGATGCCCCCGAGGAAGGGCTTGGTAGTTGTGGCGGTCTCCAGCCTCACCCAGGTAAGGCCAGAGCAGGGCAAGGATCCCTGAGGGTCTGAGGCTGAGGAAGGAAGTGGTTTTGGAGAAGCCGGGCTCCACAAGGGACTTCGTCACTGCTCAACCTGATGCCAGGTCTCCACCCCCACACCGTGCCCCTGGTCTGCCCATACCTGGGCCCAAGATGCACCTCTGTCCTTTCCTGAGCTGGCTTCAGTGGCAGCCATGGTAAAAGTCAGACACTTTGTGCTGCCAACTGCTGGGTGATTTGGGCAAGTCACGCAGATTTTCTGGGCCAGGCTTGCCTTACTGATTCCCATAGTAAGAAACATGTGGGCACATAGAGACAACCGGAAAGAATATTTCAGGGAGCATGCTTGCCCTCGCTCTGGAAATGTCCAGGAATTTCATCATTCTATTTCTCTTTGAAAGCGTACTGGCTCCTGGTAACTTGAGCCTCTAACCCATGGAGCGGTAGAGGCCAGTATCTCTGCCTGGGACAGTCCTGGATATTCAGGGAAAAGAGAGCCATAGTCTGAGTGTTTACACAACATGGCCACAAAATACTGGGCCAGAGCGATCATAGCCTAGTTCACAGATAGAGCCTGGAAGGTAGTGTCAGGGTGGGACCAGCCACCCACCATGCCACAACCTGGCCTCTGGCCCTGCTGATGCTCAGCTCTGTGGGCTGCCACTTCCTTTGCAATTTCTATCAGAAGTGAAGGAGGGAAAAAAATGCAGCCACTCTGATTCACCTCCAGGAGCTCCGATTCTTGACGCAGAACCAGTCAGGAAATGTCGGGGTGATGCTGGGGCTGCTGGCCGTTGGCCAGGCTGCTTCTGGCTCTCCTTTGGCCCTGAGCGGATGTTACTGGTGTCGGCCAGAGATGTGATGGAGTGAGGGTGAGAAGAGGCAGGTTCCATGGTAGCACTAGACTTCGCCAGGACCGTGAGACAGGAGGGCTTGCTGGTACTCTCCAAGGCTGCCGGCTCCCAGGGGTCATGCCCACCCCCAAGGACTGAGAGCCCCCCTCCCCCCCAGCCACCTCAGCTCTAACCATGAGGACTATGCTGGGTCCAGACTCCTTACTCCCCCAGAACCGGAGTTGACAGAGCATCTATTCTGAACCATCCTTGTTTTACAAATGGGAAACTGAGGCTTAGAAACACCATGGCCCAGGGCCACACAGCTGGAGTGTGGTTTGTGTTGGATTCAGACCTCACTGTTTTCCTGGATAAATAGCCCACACCACCCTCCACCTGGCAACACAGCCCACTTGTTTTAAAGGTAGTTAACTTATCAATTGGAGTGAGGGCTGCAGGTCTAATGGCACCTTCATTTCTCAAGGTGGAAAATGGAGGTGCCTCTGCCTCTTTGGACTTGGCATCCCCTGTCAAGTCCATGCCAGGCACATTCCTGAGTCTCCTATTTCCTTTAACCACCTGTCGTGAGCTCTGGCCTTATGAAGCACCCTCCAGCCCTCAGCTTCCTCCTCAAACTAGCTCCCCTTCCAGGTGAGGACACCAAAGCCCAGCTAAGGCTTTGTTTTTTGAAAACCTGAGCTCCTCCAGGGCAGGGAAAGGGTGCAGAGAGAACGGGGCTGGCCTGACTGTGGGGGCAGCTAGGCATCTGGGTCACCAGTCTTGGGGAATTCCCAGTGCCCAGAGAGCTGCTTACTTACCTGCTGAGTAACCACTGCCCACACAGGATGCCTGGCTGACAGGCCACCTCCCCAAAACTCTGTAAGCTGTCACAGCCATGTAGCCCTTTCTCCTGAGTCTGAGTGCCCCAGGGCCCAGGAAAGAGACAGCACAGCAGGCAGGCAAGGGGGCTAGCCCCCACCCCCGCGTCCTTCCCCCAGGGGCTCTGCAGGGGGGCAGCTGGTGATTCAAATTCCTCTGAGCTGAGCTTCTCAGATGGGGTCTGGGGGGTGAATCAGCTCCCGCACGCGGGCGCGGTAAAGTCCAGCCAGCAACTGTCTTCGGCTCAAGCCTCTACTGGGGTAGCTGGTGTGTGTGTGTGTGTGTGTGTGATATGTATGTGGAGGTAAGACAGGTGTGTGTAGGTCTGTGTAACAGGTTGTGTATGTGGAGGGGTGTGTAACAGGCTGTGTGGGGGGTGTTGTATGGCACAGGAAGGCGCACTACCATACCAGTTCCCTCTATCCTGTCTGCTCATTCTGAGGTATCGCTGAAGGGGAGCTGTGGTGAGGAATATCCCCTTTCCTGTCTGTTGTTGCCCTTGTCTCAGGAACATGGAAGTTTCTTCATCTTTAAGTAGGACGAAGACCTCTGTTTCTCAGAAGAGTCTTTAGAGTCTATGTTGACACACGGGAGGTTTGCCGGGTGTCAGGAATCCTGCTGAACCCCAGACCCTAGCAATGAACCCATTATGTGCGTGTGTGTGTGTGTGTGTGTGTGTGTGTGCCATCATTCTCACTTAGAGATGAAACTGAGGGTGAGCAGTGACCACGTCCCCAAAGCCACACACCCTGTACGGCCCTGAGCCGAATCTCCAGGCTGCTTCTGAAAGAGGTCAAAGTCCACGCCTGCTTCAGCCCACTGGAGCTCCTGCCTTTGCCCAGACTGCTTTCAAGGTGTAGAAGTCACATTAACATAAGAACAAAAATAAATAGCGTCTGCTCGGCTGTTCAGCAGCAGGACCCCCTCAGAGCCCTCAGAACAGGGCAGTGTGTTCAAGAATGAGCCCGAGAGGACCAAGACCAGATGAACAGGTCAGGGCTGCAGGGGGCTGGGGGCGGGGCTTCCTGTTTAAGTCCTTATTCCCTCACAGAGGGATCTCTGTGGCCTTGCGAGCCGGAGGCCTGGGCTCTGATGGTCTTTGTGTACCCTTATGCATGTGCCTTTACTTGCCCTTAGCGTCCACAAGCGCAAAACAAACAGGCCACTGTGATGTTCTAGGAGAGAGTGACAGGCAGTGGGAGAAGCAAGGCCGACCGGCTGTGTGTTCCAAAGTGAACAGGAGCGTGGAGGGGTTAGGCCCCCCAGCCAGTCTACAGGCTCACTTCCTGGAGAGACACAGCCACCTGGAGACAGCACCTAGGGCCCGGCACGGCAGCCCCCATCCCTGCTGAGGGAGTCCCTGTGTGGAAACTGCCTGTCCCCCTCATCCTGAAGCCTGTCAAACCCCCAGCAGGCCCAGTGTGCAGAAGCTGGGCAGGCTGCAGATGAAATCACAGCTGGAAGGGGCTGGGCTGGGGCTGCCACTCCAGGGTGGGGCCCAGGGTCATAACCCTGGGAACCAGCAGCCAAGAAGGGAGGATGCCTTCCTCGAGGCAGCAGAGGGGAAGCACACACAGCAGCACAGAGAGAGGGAGGGACGAAAGCAAACTCCAGCTGAAGCCAGCCACGTTGCAGGCGGCTTGAAGACAGAGGCCCAGTTCTGCGCGGAGACCTTTCCTGGCATCTCCCCAGAGGCCCATCGCAGGTGGTACTCAGACATGGACTGGAGCAGGAGGCAGGGCCTGGGGCACCGAGGGGACCAGAGCGCTGGGGGAGAGCGGACTGAGTCAGGTACTGTGAGAGGGGAAACTGAGGCACAAAAGAGTCAGCTAGGAGCCTGAAATAAAAAGGCCCTAATGTCAGTGTCTTCTAGAATCTATTCCCATTTCCTGCTTCCTGGAGGGTGGAGCTGAGATTAAATGGCTATCGAGGGGGGGGGGGGCTGTAGTATCAATGTGTGGTTTAGGGATCCAGAGGTCAGCGCAAGGCCTGGAGCCCGCCGGAAGGATGTAGAGGAGAGTAAGGAATAGGAATGGAACAGACCGGGCTGTGGCCGCCAGGAGCACTGGAGCACTTGGGGGCTTAGCCATGGGAGAGACGAGATGGACAGAAAGGACCACGATGGGTTCCTGGGCTGATAGATTTGGGACCCATGTGAAGGAGGCTAAGCTGAGTCAGAGACCAGATGTCTGGAAGACAATGGTGGAGCTGGAGCTGATCTGGAGTTCAAGTTTTGGTGCTGGTGGTGCAGGCTGGGATGTCTCCACTAACTTATGTGTTCAGGAATGGTAAGCCCCAGGTAGGGCCGCCAGGAAAAGACAAGGTGTGTTGGAGTACAGGGAGAAAGAAAGGGTGCATGGCCTCTGGATCCGGCCCCCTCCACCACTGGGAAGTACCAAACGGGAGGGGAGGTTTTATCGCTCCAATATCCAAGGCTCTGCCAAAAGACCACAAGGAACAAGAATCAGGATGGGGGAGGGTGTATGTGTGGCGGGGCCGGGCGGGGTGAGGTGGGGACAGCAGCTGGCACAAGGGTTCATCCTGGTAGACGTGGGAACATCTGAGCAGATCCTGGATGAGCCTAGAGGCATGAGCTGGGGGCATGGAGGTGACCAAAGGTGTTTCAGTGCCCGGGCAAAGCTTTGGAAAACCAGTTGTCCCGACATCAGACAGAAGGGTTGGGATATGGTCCTCAGGGCAATGACATCCCTAGGTCTGGAAGGACCCAGTGGCTCTGGGGACAGGATGGCCCTAGGTAGGTGTTCCTTGTCAGTCCTCTCTCACTGCCTTATGTTTAGTCAGGAGACTCTGATCTCATTTACTCCGTCCTCTTCCTCCCTGTCCCTGAGACAGCCAGTAATCCACCAGCAGGGACCCACGCCAGGTGTGCAGACCCTGCCTTAGACTGCAGAAGCACCTGTTGGGAGTCATCGTCACACTCTGAGACCAAAGCACCAAGGGGCTTCCAAGGAGTGTCTGGGGGCCATCAGCCATTCCTCTGTGCCCTAAGGAAGCTAGGGTCCCATTTTGCCCAGCCTCCCTGGATCTCCGCTTTAGTGGTCCCTCCAGAATAGAGGCTGAGGTACCTTCCTGAAGTGCCTCCCCAGACAGTTCCCAAAGAGACACAATTTCACATCTTCCCAGGGCTCTCAAGTGCCAATCAGTAGAGGGGGCATGCTGACGGATGGATGTAAGGGGGCCAGAACCTTTGGCACACTGGTACCATACCCCGGTAGTCTCTCTTTGCCCACTGGCAATGGGCAGGCTAGAGACAGGCCACCCCTAAAGTAGCTTCCAGCGTTCATGATCTGCTTCACTTTATGACTGTCTAAAGTCCAAAAGGGCCACAGCCCCCCTTCCTGGAAAACTGTGTCTCAGTGGAACACCAGCTCCAATCCTCCTGCTGTCCGGCAAAGCCCCCCTCCCCGGGGTCATAAGGGCAGCCTCCAGTCTGTTGCCACCCTCCAAATCCAGGTGAACCTGGGGCGTCTGAAGGGCACAAGGCTGGGGACCCCATCTGAGTTCCCCTGAGATCTCCTTCCCACCAGACCCTTTTACAAACAATGCCCAGAGCAAGCCACTCAGGAAAACCACAGGGCGTTTTTTTGTTAAGACTTCATTATAATTTTATCAATCAAATTCTTAGAAGAAGGAAAAAGTCTGCCCTCCCCACCCTCCCCCTCACTCGTCCCCCTCCCTCTCACTCTCACTTTCTTCCATTCATAATTTCCTATGATGCACCTCAAACAACTTCCTGGACTGGGGATCCCGGCTAAATATAGCTGTTTCTGTCTTACAACACAGGCTCCAGTATATAAATCAGGCAAATTCCCCATTTGAGCATGAACTTCTGAAAACGGCCTGCATCTAAGGTCTCCTCCAAGGCCCTCTGGAGTCCAGCCCATAATGAAGGTCTTGGCCGCAGGTAAATCCACGCGCCCGGCGCCGGTTGCGAGTCTCGACTGCGGGCGCACCGGCAGCCTGGGGCACTGGGCGAGCACTCGCGGGACGCTGGCCCGCCGCGCCACTCGGACACTTGGGGCGCCCGCGCAGTTCCGAGCCAGCCGGAGGCGCTGGGTGGCGGCCGGGAGCGAGCGCCGCACATGGTCCGGGCACCGAGCGCCCAGCCAGCCGGGGCCAGCAGGTTGGCAGTGAGGGACCCGGCCGGCGCAGCCTTGCTCCATCGCCTCCACTGCTCGCCCCACTGCTCTCCCGCGCTGCTCTTGCTTCTCTGCTGTCGCCCGGATTCACCCTCCCTCTTTCTTTTTCTTTCTTTCTTTCCGCTTTCTCTTTTCCAACTGCGTCCCGGGCTGCTCCCTGGGAGGGGCGCAGGCGGCTGAGCAGCTTGCAAACTCCGGCCAGGACCGGCGCAGGTGCCGCTTCCGTCTGCTAGTCCCTGGAAAGCTGTGATTGGCGCGAGGTGAGATGCGGGTATGGGTACCCTCGCAGGCATCCCGGGGCCTTAACACTGTCTGGGGATGCTGGGATCAGCAGGGGACACCAGGGGAGTGAACTTAAGGTTCTACGGTCTTTTTAGTCCCAGCACGGAGAGTTCAGGTGGGAGATCTCCAACCTCCAAGAGTTGATTTCAGCCTCTATCACCTTTTGGTGTCTTTAGCCTGGTTTTAGAAAGGCTGGACTGGGGTGAGGGGGCCGTGTAGCTGAAAGTGAAGGAGGGGCAGGCGTCCCGGGGGAGGGGTGATTCTGGACAGGCCCGGACAGCTCCCTGTTCTCCTGACACCTTTCGCTTTCCTCTTGCGTGTCCGCCTGCGACCTTTTCCCTGGTCTCTTTCCTGGTTACACCGTTTCCTCTCACTCCAAAGTCTGTGGAGTTGGGAGCTCGGGGTGGTGGGGGAACTCTAGCAAGTTGGGGTGTAGATGATTTGGATGGAGAGTGGGGACCTGTAGAGCAAACAGGTGGAAGGCTCTGCGTAGAACCTCATTGAGGAAGGATAGAGATGGATTAGAGGCAATTGGCCAGGGGAACCAGAATCTAGCTGCAGGTTTGAGAAGAGAGGGCCAATAGCAACCATGACCCTCAGCCTCCGTGGTCCGCAAGGGGTCCAGTTTGGAGTTCTAGGCCAATGAACATCGAGTAAGCTAAGAATCCGGCCCACCCTGACACGGGGAAGATGGGATTCGTTTCTCTTCTCCTCTGCTGGACCTAATGCCATCCAGTTAGGGGACCAGGCTTTGAGACTTGGTCCTCCTGAGGGACAGGGCTAGACAGTTGAGTGGCCTCCTGGACCCTGGAGCTAGAAAAAAAAAAGGCTCCTGTCTTGATATTTTGCTTCTCCACTCAAAACAATGGCACGGGTGGGGAAACTGAGGCCAGGGAGCAGGGAAAGAGAAAGCAGAGAGAACTGGGTCAAGAGACCTGGAGCCAGGGAGTCAGAAACTGCAGCTGAGCAGTGACGCTATGGAGGGGGAGGGGGGCTTTCTACGCAGCCCCCATGCAAGGAGCCACGAGCCTCCAACTGGTCTTCCCGCTCCTCCATCCAATCCTTGTCTCTTCCCAGGAGTTGTGCCCTTACTGCTGGTTCTGCACTGGAAACACGGGGCAGGGAGTCCCTTACCCATCACCCCTGTTAATGCCACCTGTGCCACACGCCACCCATGCCACGGCAACCTCATGAACCAGATCAAGAACCAACTGGCACAGCTCAATGGCAGTGCCAATGCCCTCTTTATTTCCTACGTAAGTTACCTACCTAGGGTCCCAAGGAAGGTGGGGAGCTGCCTGGGCTGGAGGGGAGCCCTTAGGAGCTGGGAGACACAGTGACAAGGGACTTGGTTCAAGCAAGCCCATCCCATCTATGGCTTCCTCCTCACACCCTAGCCCAGGCTGGAGACAGGCAGTCACTCTCCCAAGGTCACCAGTGAGTGGAGGGAGGAGGGCAGAGCTGGGCTGAGAGGTGGGGGCTTGTTACCTGGCTCAGGGTGGGCAAAGAAGAGGGATGAGGCAGTGGGTGAACAGAGGGTGTCAGTGAAAACATTGGGGTGCCCAGGAAGAGACGGGAGGTGATCAAAAGTGCAAGTGTGTGTGGTGTTCTGGCTGAGGTGACGCCTGTGAAATGCCACATTTCCTCTCTATCCATTTATGTCACAGTGACCTTGGTGAGTGAGTTCACACTTTGATTACTGCTGACTCATGATTCTAGTTGCCTCCGAGGCAATAAGTTGAGTCGTTCCCCCCCCCACCCCCGTGTCCCAGGTGAGAAAGGAAACCCAGGGTTGGTGGCAAGCTGGAACACTCACCCTGACCCCCATGTGACCCCCTCTGTTCCTTTGCTCTTTAGTACACAGCCCAAGGGGAGCCGTTTCCCAACAACCTGGACAAGCTGTGTGGGCCCAACATGACAGATTTCCCGCCTTTCCATGCCAATGGGACTGAGAAGACCAAGTTGGTGGAGCTGTATCGGATGGTCGCGTATCTGAGTGTCTTCCTGAGCAATGTCACCCGGGATCAGAGGGTCCTGAACCCCAATGCCCAGAGCCTCCACAGCAAGCTCAATGCTACTATAGACATCATGCGTGGGCTCCTCAGCAATGTGCTTTGCCGGCTGTGCAACAAGTACCACGTGGGCCATGTGGATGTGACCTATGCCCCCGACACCACCAGCAAAGATGCCTTCCAAAAGAAAAAGTTGGGCTGCCAGCTCCTGGGGACATACAAGCAAGTCATTAGCATGGTGGCCCAGGCCTTCTAGACAGGAGGCCTTAAGTATGGACTGAGAGATTTCAGGAGCAGGATCCAGATGTGGGGGGTGGGGACTCAAAGTGTGCTGGGGTTCAGGGCATTGTTAAATGCAAAGGGGGCTGCTGGCAGACCCCAGGGATTTCCAGCCACTCATTGCACTCTGGGCTGGGCTGTGATGGAGTCCAGTGAAGCTGAAACCTCCATAGGCAGGGACTCCAGATAGCCCAGCCCCAGCAGGAAGTGGCATGGAAGAGGCTAAGTGTGGTGAGATTTCTGTCCCACTACCCTCGGTCTGTTGTTCACTAGGTGTGTGAACAAGATGCACGTGTTGTCTATAGCGGACAGCAAAGGTCTGAGGAGTCTCCTGGTCCCCTGCAGAGTGGCCACCATCTGGGCCTTTGCTGTCCCTTTGAGAGAGTTTGGAAGGCTTGGTGGTAATGTGGGCAGGCCAGAGGATCCGGAAGGACTCCTTGTCTTTTGAAGTTTTGTGGGTGGAAGGCAGAGAGGGTACCCTGTGATGGGATGTATCTTCTCTTGAGTTTGATTGGAGAGTTCAGGCTTAGGGACTGTCATGTCAGGTGGAAGATTCTGGAAGGTCACTGGTGGTCTGGCTCTTAGGGATGACGAGAGGCCATCTGCAGGTCTGGAAGTCCCTGAACGAGGCCGAGGCCATCAGAGCGCCATGCACTCATTTTCCCTGCACTTTCCCCCACAACCTGGCACCGTTGGGTCTCCCAGCTGGACCTAGATGTGGGGTGTGCACAGGTGGGAAGAAGCAGGTTGCAAAGGCAGGGGAGGTGTTCAGCAGGTTCCCAGAGTCCTCCCAGGGATGCAGCTGTAACCCTAGGAGCCAGGGAGGGAGCAAGGCAGGCAAGGTGGGGTGCTAGAAATGTGGGTTTCATCTGTTTCTGTTGATGCCAGAGAACAGATGATCCTAAACAGACAGAGAGGTAGCCTAGAGTAGAAGGTCACGCCTGAGGCCCTGGAGGTCACACAAAGGTACTTGAGGGGACCGGAGGCTGTCTTGGGTTCCTGGAGCTTGGAGAAGCAGAACTTGAGGTCAGGGTCTCAGGGAAGCTGGAGACCCCAGGGCGCTGTGTGTGACCCAGTGCTGCTTTCTATTTATTTACTGTATCCTATTTATGTTAACTTATTGGTGCTTGAAATGGCAAAGTTAATTCCCCGAAACAGTTTGAGGCCCCTTACATGGGTCAGGCCTCACCTTGTGGGGTTTGGTCTGGGAGCTGATGATATTACAGGGAGAATAAGCCTCATGGGTGAAGCGTAGAGAAGGGTCGAGATCAGAGAGCTGGCTAGCTCCGCTGCCTCCCACTGTGACTCACTTTGAGGGTGTCAGGGACCTCCAGAAGGAGCTGGGCCAGTTTGTGGAGTGGTTGATTTTTTTTCCCTCTTTCTGGTCTCCAGGGGGGCGGAGCAGTTTGTGGTTGTTGTTGTTTTGTCCCACGGTGCTCTCTGGCGCCCCCTGGATTCCTGCTATGCGGCGCACCATTCACCACGAAATGAATGGCTCTGGAACCTTGGGCAAAGCAGATTCCTTGTTCCTCAAAGAGCAGCTGAAGAACACTGAGACATCCTGACTGGGCACCCAGCATGGAAGCTCCTCGGGTGGCCTGAACACCCACAGAATGCAGGAAGTTGGGGCAGCGCAGGCCCTGAACTGGGCCTGAACGGCTGCCCAGTGCTCCGGAGAAGGGGAGAGCAAAGCCTGGGACACAGACCAGGAAGCTGCGGTCCTTGCTTCATCGCTGCCTTCCCACTCCCGCCCATGTCTGGGCTCCCAGGCAGGGAATCCGATCTGATCTCTCCTTTGTGCTGGGGCCAGGCAAGCAGAGGAACGCCCTCGATCTGGGAGCAGGGTAGGGAGGAAGGCAGCCAAGCTAGGGCAGTGGCTGAGTACAGCACTAGCTGCCTCTCAACCTCAGAGCAGGGCGGCCCTTAGGGGTTCAGCTGCAGGATTCTGCTCCATGCATATTTGCACCTTCCTTTGTCATCCTTTAAGCACTTTACCTGGACGGCAGGAGGATGGCTCCTAAAGCTCTGGGTAATCAGGCCAACCACGGACTCGCGTGCGGCAGATGCGGCAGCGACACCATGGGCCCTGCTCTTGCCGCTGCATCAGGCCCAGCTCAGGACTGGCTGCGCTTCTCCAGGCTGAGGGGCAGCTTGTCTCTACAGCGGGGGCCTGCTGGGCTTTGCCATCACTTCGCATCCCCGTGGGCATGGACTCCCTGGGCTCAGCCCACCTGGCAGCTCTGAAGCTCAGGGACCAATGGACTCCGTGTGCACAGCCCCTGGCTCCATAATACAGCCACCACCTGCCTACATCTGACTCCAGCAGTTCAGAGCCATTTTGCACAACGTCCCAGAATCATGGAGCCTTTGGGCGAAAGAAACCCTTTAGGGGCAGGCAGCTGTGCACCTTGATCTCTTACACCTGCTAGCGTTGACTCCCATCTGCCATGGTGGGTGGGTAGTGTGCTGGGCCGGAGGAGGAGGGATGGGGCATTTCGCAATTTGTCAAGAGAGAAGCATAGGGTCCCTTATTTATTATTGAAGACTTCAAACCCCGAAGCACTGATATTTCACTGGTCTCTCCTCCCTGTCCTTGGTCTTTGCTCAAGTGACCCAGCTCTGCTTTGCTGGCTCTCTGGAGCAGAGATGGCACGTGGGCCGGAACCCCAGAGTCTTGCACGGGAGTGACTTAAGACGTGCAATGGTATGGCTGTCTGCATTCGAATGACCCCCAGCCCCAGCCCAAACTCTCCTCTGCACTGCTGGTTCAGCCCATGGGGCCTCAGCTGTTTCCCCTTTCCTTTTCATTGGAAGGGATTTGGCCTTGGGTGACAAATTCCTCTTTGATGAATGTACCCTGTGGGAGTGTTTCATACTGACAGATTATTTTTATTTATTCAATGTCGTATTTAAAATATTTATTTTTTATACTGAAGGAGTACCTTTTTTTAAAAAGAAAAAATGAATTAATAAAGAACCCACTCTTGTCAAGCCTTCTGGAGTGTATTGATATGGGGGGGACAGCTTGTTGGGACTTGGCTGGACAAAGGGCAGAAGGGTGGAAAGATGAGGCTCCTCCATTGGCCCAGATGCCAGCATCAGTGGGGGGTAGAGGGGTGGGATTTTAGCCCAGGAATAACATGGCGAGTGGTGTTCAGAATATGAACTGCTACCCAGAAAGGGGACAGGTTGCTTCCGTGAGTGCTACTGTGTCATTCACCACCCACGAAACACTCACACCAGCCCAATCGATCTGTTTCCACTTAGCTGAGGCGGCAACTGAAGCCCAGAGAGATGGAACGCCATGTCCAGAATAATTTGAAATGTTGAGGTCACCCCTCCCAATGAGAGGTGCAGCTAGTCCCCAGACCAATGGGCGTGGGCCGGTTCGACTTCAAGCCTCGTGTTCTTCCCTTCACATGGAGTTTCAGGGACTTGGAGATGCCAGCTGTCTGGGACTTTGTCATCCAGGAAGGGTCCATAGTGACATAACGAGTATGGGCCCCAAAGGCCTACATGAAGGAGACAGGTCCTACAGAATCACACGAGACACTAGGCTCTAGCTGGGCTAACTAACCCACGACAGCTCCTCTGCTAGGCTTTTGGGGTACAAGTGGCTCCTCAGGAGCACTGCTGTCACCCCATTCCCTCCCACTGAAAGACGCCTCTCTACAGCGACCTTTCTCCTATTCCTTGGAAAACAATGGAGTTCAAACTGGATAGCCACAGACAGATGTGTCTCTGGGGCTTTGGTCTGGGATTTGAGTCTGGGGGTTCCCTGGGAGAGTCATCCTGGAGACAGGGCAGGGTTCCCACATCTATGGATTGATGCATAGATGTGTCTGTTTGCTGTTGCCCGGATGCTCAGGCTGGACGAGGTAAGGGCTAACAGGTTCTTCTGGGGAGATGGCAATGAGAGAAAAGCTTCTTAGGAGTCGGGGTTAGGGGCAGGAGGTTATGGAATTCCAGAGTCATCAAGAACCTTCAGCCAGCATCCAATTCCTCCTCCGTGCCAGGATAGGATTCACTGCCTCCCTTCTCTGCAGAGCTGCTTAGCGTGGACCTCACTGGGAGCGGATTACAGACATGGACTCTCAGCATCTCCCTCCAGCAAGGACAAACTGCAGTATCAGAAACCAGCCGTACCCCTGGGCACCTGTGGGAGAAAGGAAGGCCACTCTAACCCACTCCTCCTGAAGTCTCTCTGCCAGCTGGAGCACAGTGGCCCAGGCCTGGCAATCATCCCCTCGTGGGAAGCTGTGATGGTCCTCCCCTCCTTCAGGCAGATGTGCACTGTCCCACCCAAGCAGGCCCTTAGCCATCCTCAATCCTTATCTGGGTTGGGGGAAAAGCAGGTTGAAGTTCCTTTAAAAGCACAGGCAGGAGCTGCAGGGATGTGGAGCTAAGGTGACCTCTGGGTCTGGTTTTCTCCCCTAGGTCTTTGGTTCCTGGACTGAAATGACCACCTGCCTGCCCTTTGGGAGAGGGCCCTGATAGAACGATGGTCTGTGAGTTGGCTATTGGGTCACTCTTGAGAGGACAGTGGCAAGCACCTGTGTGCTGTGTGAGAAGGAGGTGGTGCTGCAGGGTCCCTGTGCTGGGGAAGGTTGACTGGGGTCCTTACCTCTCAGTATCTCTGCATCTGTGAACTTGCAAGAGCAAGCAGTAATGGGAACTGCTCCCTACCTAAGGGTGGTACCTGAGGGAGCGGAGGGGCGAGGAGACAGAGATAGCTTATGAATTGTATCTCTCTCCAAGTCTAACCTGTCCTGTCATGGAAGGCAGGGACACACAGATGGGTGAATGTCACACCCCAGCTGTCTGCTTTGCCATGAGAGTCTCACAGTTCCCCAATGGGCTTAGAAGGGACAGTTCTGCTAGCTCTGAGTCCAAAGCCAGGGCCAGGCTGCTGGGGACGAATTAGAGAGAGTGGATGAGTCTTCCAACAATTGCTCCCCTGATGGCAACTGAGACCCAGGTCCACAGGACCAGGTTACAAAGGCCTCATGCCCTCTGGTACATGGTGGAGCTCTGAGACCAGGGACTGTGCCTATGGGATTGTCCAGGCCCCAGGAATTCAAGAGGACAAGGCCCCTATCTTAGAGGATGACTGCCTACAGATATCCCAGCGGCTCCACAGGTTCATGGGCTCCTAGTTTACAAAGAGCTTTGGTCTTTCGGTCTTCTGTTCCCTTCTGCTTCTGACCCTCATCTGCACCTGGCCAGAGGAACGTGGTCAGAACTGATAAGGGTCTCTTTGTACCAGGGTCTTTACCTAAGGGGCTCAAGTGTTAACTAGAAGAAAGAGAATCTCTTGAGTTAAAAGCCCAGTTCTGAAGATAATGCAACAGGAGAAATCATTTATTGCACCAAACCACCCTGTTTTCAGCAATAAATGTGAAGGGCATAATGGAGCCGCTGGCATGTTTATCTCCTGATTATAGTCTTCATTGTTCTCAATAGCAGCTACCAGCGGCTCACAATAGAAAGTACATTAAAAAAAAACCCACTGATAACATAGAGAATCAATAACAGAAGATTCAAACTAAAAGAGAGGACTAAGACCAGGGTGGAGGCATGGCGGGAGGAGGGGGGTTCCAGAGTGCAAAGGGCCACGCGGTGCCTACGGCTGGACTTCAAAGTTCCCTGGCAGCAAAAGGAAAAAGGGAAATGTGATCTTGTCACATGAGTCTTACAGTTAGGAAGGTAAGCAGAACCTGGGACTAGTCCCTAGAAATCCCTGGAAGGTGGAAGTGAGCCCTACTTGAAGCAACACCTGTATCCCTGGGAGGGCCGTTTCTACCTCAGTCTGTGCAAATGCTGAGGCCCAGTGCAGCCCAACGGGGACTCTACAAGGGGACAGGACGACGGGCATGCAGCAGGACTTTGTCCCTCCTCGAAGGGGAGACTTTTGAATATTGGTACTGAAAATGTCTCAGAAGCTTCCATCTGCCTTCGGGCTTTCAAAGCCTACTAGGGGACAGAGGATCCAGGCAGAGTCTCATTATGTGCCCCTGTCTAGCCTCAAACTGAAGACCCTCCTGCTTCAGCCTCCTGAGATCACAGGTAGGCACCATCGTGTCCCACTTCCTCTCATTGGTTTTTCAAGACAGGACGTCTCTGTGTAACAGCCCTGGTTGTCCTGGGACTCAGGAGGTAGAGTCAGGTGGATTTCTGAGTTCAAGGCCAACCTGGTATGCAGAACGCTGGGATTACAGTCATATACCACCACCACCCAGCATGCCCTGCTTTCAAAATGCTTTTTGTTTATTTCTGTGTGTGAGAGTTGTGTGGTGTGCATGTGCTTGTGTGTGTGTGTCCCAAGCCACAGTGTCACAACGAAGGTTTTCCTTCATTGCTCTTCTTCATCTCAGTTTTGGAGACAGGGTCTCTCGCTGAAACCGAAGCTCACGGGCTGAACTGGCTGGCCAGCAAGGCCTGGAATCCTCCTGCCTCTGCGCCCCCAGCACTAGCATTGCTGCATCCTGGTTTTCCATGAGTTTTGGGGATTCCAACCCTGGTCCTCATGCTTGTACCTTTAAAACCCCCCTTTTACTGATCTATAACCAACTCCTAGAACAGGTAGCAGGGTCTTCTCCAGGAAGACTCTGTGAAGGGCAGAGCCAGTAGCAAGGGTGTCCTGAGGGAGCCGAGGAGGTGGCAGGAAAGAAGACCAGGAAGGGATTTAGAACTTGTGGCCTTGAGTGTCTGCCCTCACACCTTATTTCAAGGCTACTTGGGTCTGATGGAAAGTCTTTGGTCACTAGCTTTCCTGGCAGCTTCCGGGGCTTCCTCCTGCAATCACAGAGGCCCAGCTTGAATCTTTCCCTTTGACTTGGGGAAGTCTGGCCTCACCCCAAGCGCCAAATATTTCAATTATGAGGACGTGGTCCAGCCCTGCCCACTCCATCCAGCCTCGCGGACCGGGGGCGGGTGTATGTGAAGAAGAGGGGGAGAGCCGCAGACGGACCACAGATGGGGACCAAGCTGGGATGGGCAAGCAGAGCAGACAGGCTCTCTCCACTGTACTGACACTGAGTGAAACCGCGGGCTGAGAGGAAAATATGCGCGAGGCATTTTTGTCATTTTTAGCAGCCTGGCCAGCTCCTGCCCAGACGGTCAATGAATCAAAGCCCAGAAGGGCTTTACCTGTCAGCGGCTCTCCACCCCCGCTCCGGCCCTCCCGAGGCTCCAGGCCTCTGGGCTAGCAGGCTAGCTGGAACCCTTCCAGGTCCCCAGAAAGGATGACCTACGATCTCTACAGGGAAAAACGTGTCACAGGCAAGCCCCAGGTGTGGACCCTGAGTCCTCATCCTGGTCCCTTTCAGGAGTATCAGTGAATTCTACCCTATCCTGCCCAAAGTTAGGACTGGCGCTAATGCCCCAGGGCTGGTGACCCCCACCTTTGGGAAACAAATCTGTGCAAATTCTCAGCACGAGAGATCTTGGATTATCTAGTCAGCCTGAACTCTAAGAACCACTGTCTTCATAGAAGACACACAAAGGCGAGGCAGAGGAGATGGCCGTGGGAGGCAGACTGGGCAACATGTGGCAAGCCAAGGATTATATTGGCTACTGGAAGCTGGAAGGAGCCAGCAGGGGCCTTCCCTGGAGGCTTTCTGGCAGCGTGCTCCTGCTAACATCTTCCTTTTAGGTTTATGGTTCCTGAAGCCACCTAGCTTGTGACAGTTTGTAAGGACATCACTGAGACATTGCTGGGCTTTGACTAAGTTTTCTCCGAAGGCTCCATTACTCGAAAGTGGTGGCGCCTTAACGGTCAACGGGGAGGTGGTGGCGCACGCCTTTAATCCCAGCACTCGGGAGGCAGAGGCAGGCAGATCTCTGAGTTCTAGGCCAGCCTGGTCTACAGAGTGAGTTCCAGAACAACCAGAGATACACAGAGAAACCCTTTCTTGAAAAACCCAAACAAAACAAAACCCAAACGAAAACAAAAACCCTGTGGGGTCTAGGGAGCCGGAGAGATGGCTTAGCAGATAAGAACACATATGACACCCCCATAGCATCTCATGTCCATCTTTAACTCCAGTGCCGGGTGATGTGGCACCTGCTTCTGACCTCCGAGAGCACGAGGCATGCACTAGTAAAGCATTCATACACATAAAATAAGATAAAAAATAAGATAAAGCTTTTTTTTTAGTGGGCCCAGTTGTAGGCCTTGGGTACGGGGAGCATGCTATGAGAGGGACTGTGCGAATTTAACCCTTTCCAACCGCTGCTCCACCACACCGTCCTGCCCCACCACAGACAGCAGCCGGTGGACCATAGACCCAGACTTTCAGACCTGTGACTCAAGGAACGGCTCTTTTCAGTTGTCTCCGGCATTTTGTTACAGCCACAGAAGGTGAACTCGCCTGCCTCCCATAACCCAGATCTTTCCCACGCCATCTCTGTATCAAAGCTGTTCTGACGGGACTGCGTGGCCTGAGGTTTCCCCCGCCCCCTCCACTGCGTCCCGGCCACAGTCCTGCCTCAGCCCTCGGTGTTGTAGCAACAGCCTTCCTGCGCATATCCTTGCCTTAAGGCTTTCATCTCATCAAGTCATCTCTCTTCAGAAGTTCTAAAGTTTCTGCACAAGGTGCCAACAGGATTAGACCCGTTCCTCGTCAGTCACGATCTAATCCCAGCGTCAAGGCTGATTTCATGTGTGTGGACAGGGTCCTTGGGCAGAAGGGCCCTCAGCCAGGTTAACAGCTGTCGCTCCCTGGCATCTCTGTCTCACCAGCTAACCTGGGCTTCCATCAGCCACAGCAGAGGAGTCTCATCCTTCAACTCTTCCCTTCGTCTATAATGTCTGCTGATCCTTCAAGGCCATTCTCCCAGAGGCTCCGAAGTTGGGTTCTTCTGGATCAGGGTTAGCGGCTTTGCGTGCCTGTCCGGCTGAGGAAGGTGCCCGATTTTCCCTTCGCAGGGTGGTATTTCACAAAGGCCTCTTCCCATTGAGCACCTGCTGCATACAGAGCCCCGTGCTGATTCTTCGTCCAGGTCACAGCGGACACACGTTCCCTGCGGCCTGGCCTAGATACCCGAACATGCTCTGCAGTAGAACGAGGAACTCACCGCCCAGCGCTGCCACACTAGCGAGAGTTTAGACTCTCAGGCTACTGAGGCAGGAGGATCACCACGTGCAGGATGTATCTGGATTACAAGATGAATTCAAGGCCAACTTGAGAACTTGAAGAGACCCTGTCTCAATATTATAAGAAGTAAAGAGAGGGTTGCAGCTCAGGGCACATGTAAGACCTGGGGTCCAGTCCTCAGTAACGGATGCTCCGAAACACAACACAAAACAAACAAAAACCCAGCCAGAGTCTCGGCCTGTCTCAAAACAGAAAGGCAGGGAAGCTGGGGGGTGGGGACACAGCGAGGTAGCACGAGATGCCCCCATTCAGGTATCTGGTTGAAGGGAGGAGATGAATTCCAGCCCAGTTAACAACTGCTTAAGGGCGCTCTCCTGCCCAGTGGTGAAGTCCAGTTTTCTGGGAATCTCGCTGCAAGTCCCATTTACAGGGGAAGGGCAGGGCATGGCTGGCGCTAAGGCATTTTAACCACTTACTCTCCCTCGATGAGTCCATGCCCACACTTGGGCACGGCTCTCTTCTGGGTGCCTTTCTCCTAACGCTCATGCTAAACTTATATTAAAATCTTTTCTAAGACCTCTAATGAGACTTTAGAAAGTAGCTAGTCTTGGAATTCTTTTCGGAGTGGAAGCCACGAACTTGGGGTTGTCCTGATTCAAGGTCCCTAAAAGATTAGGTGAGTTCCTCAAGCTCTCTCTCTCTCTCTCTCTCTCTCTCTCTCTCTCTCTCTCTCTCTCTCTGTGTGTGTGTGTGTGTGTGTGTGTGGCGGGGGAACTATGGGGTTGCATTCTGCCCCCTCACAGCTGCAATCTGCACTTTGAGGAGACTCTCAGGGGCTCTGTTCATTCCAGACGACAGGAGCTGAGGAGCCATAATACATAGACCCACGTGGCCTCTGTTACGCTTCTTGAATGCTAGGGGCCACGGGTTGCTACTGAACCCCACGAGAGGTAGCTTTGAAGGAAGCCTCCATGCAACCGGGTAGCACCTGCCCTAGTGATCTCAATGGTCATTAATTTTGGGAATTTTCCAACTCCCACACTGCAATAGAAACCGTCAGAAGGTGAACCCCAGCTCTCCTGAGGTAGATAGGGAACTAAACGGGGTGTCTCCAGGTCCAGCGGAGAAAGCTCGGCTGACTCCCTGCCCTAGTTCCTGGAGGTCCAGCTTCCTGGAAGCAGGGCCGGCTAGGCGAGGCAGAGAGAGACAGACGCTGGTGGAGGGGCCGGGCATGAGGTCAGACCCACGTCAGCCCTTCTCTCTTTCTCCTAACGTGGCTGGGAAGAGGCTGCTGAGCGGGTGCCAGTCACAGAGGAGGTCTGTCCCCTGCTTTGGGGCCAGACCACAGGCAGCCATGCTGGGCCTCAGCCAGGCCCGGGGGAGGGGCATTCTCAGCCCCTAGCTCCTCTCTGTCTGGGCCTCAGGACCCCTCCCCATCCCAGATCCCAGCAGAGGTCCCGGGCTCTTCCAAGCAGGTGAGGTCATTGTCTCCACCAGACCAGCCTGACGCAAAGAAGTCAGCCACCCACATGGCAGGATGCATACACCCAGGTGCCCCTCTCCCCATAGCAGCCCTGGACCCCTGACTTTCTCCAAGGGACCCACAGGCATCTGCTCCAACACCTGCTGGGGGGCAGAGGTGGGTGGGCTGAGACCCGCAGAACAAGCCCCAGTGAGCCGGAGTCGATGTGAAGCAGACAAGTTCTGGAAGCGTTCCCTTCGGCATCATCACTGGCGTGCCCACGGGACTCTTCTGTTCACGGCTTGGCAGTGCCAAACCCTTAATTCTGCATTTGGGGTTTCCCAGTACTGCTAGGATTCTGGATACCAGAAAGTTCTTAGGGAATTCCTGGGGAGATCTGAGGCCCAGAACGGGCAAAATCAGGAATTCTCATCCCTCACCAGGATGCTTGGCACTCAGGAGATAGTTTTGGCTGGCACACACCACTGCTGGGGAATCCTGGCTTTAATGGGCCAAAGCCAGGGCTGTGATGCTACTTAAGCATGTGCCACAATGCTCTGGGCAGCCCCACACCTGCCCACAGCCGTTCCTCTACGCTGCAGGCTGTGCCACTAAAATAAATCTGCCCATCGATGCCACTTCTCATTTCTCCCTGTCTAACTCCCTTGCAGTGACACCCGAGATGTGATCTAGATGCCCAGGCCAGACTGTCACTGTTTGGCTCTTTGGCTTCACCTGTGTTTGTGCACATACATGCTCCTGTGCATATGCACACACACACAGTCGTCACATAGAAGTGAGGTGGCCCTGGGAGCCGAGTGAGCAGGGTAGGCAGCTCTTCACCCTAGCTGGGGGCAGGCTTGTTTTTGATTTCCCATTTCCTTTCATGTCAAATGGTGGCTTCTGCTCAACTCCCAGGGCCACTAGGAAGACCTAGGAGATGTCACACAGAAGACGCACCTAATGCCACCTACTCAGTAGTCTTCCGCGACGATGGTTGTCCCTTTCCTTTGGAGTTCAGTCGATACCCAGAGGTCAGTCAGGGTTGCAGTCAGGGTCAGTCAATCACCCTAGAGTTGCAGATGAAGGTATGCCTCGATGTAGCTGAGCATCCTGAACTTTGATTGTTCAATTCAGCTGCCTGTCTGCTTTTTTTCTTTTTGTAAATAAAGCTTTATTAGAACATAGCCTAGCCCATTAATTTACATAACCTCTGTACTTTTGTGCTCTACCCGAGATGGGCAGTGATGATAGAGACTGTAACAGTCTGCACAGGTTGTAATAGCTAGCTTCTAACTTTCTGCAAGAAAAGTTGGCTGGTCCCTCGTCTGGGTCTGGAAATACTTGCTCAAGAGTGGCTGGCACGTGAGGGAAGGCTGTGGAGTGATTGCTCCTTGGTTAGGGCCGTCAAGAAGTGTGCATGGAGACAGTGGGCTTTCTCCATCTCCCCGGAGTCGGCCCGGCCTGGGGTTGGAGGTTGGGGTGGCTGCCTGGGCTCTAGGCTTGGACTGTTACTTTGAAATGACCTTCACAAAATCTATTTGCGTCTTCTATTAGTTTAACACATGTGTATGGGATTTGTATTATGTTCAACACGCTGGCTGCACACAGGGCCCTGCTCTTAGGAGCACCCATCCCAGCTGGACGAAGAATGATGAGCAACTGGTCCATTGCTATCAGGGTGTCCTGGACTCTGAGAAGGGGCTGGCTTAGCTGAGTAAGACCTGACCTACGAGGAGAAGCCTCAGTTTCCCCATCTACCACCCCCCATGGTACTGCAGAGGTTGCTTAGGGGAGAAATACAGTGACTAGCCAACTGGCATTTGCCTCCTAGATCCCTTTGGGTAAGAGCCCTTGTGAGGTGCAGGTGCCCCAGCTGCTTTCTCTCTTGTTTCCCAGGGAAGCATCCTACACTGTACTGGACCCATGGGAGGCTTGTCTTGCAGGCTTCCTGTACAGGTCAGCCTCTCTGAGAAGAGCCCATTTCTAGCCATTCCTGACAGTTTGGGTCACTCTCTGCAAGCTTCCAACCTCAGCGTCCTGAGGTAGGTGATAGGGCCTCACTGAGGGTGGCGGCTTTAGGCTTTATCGTGGTCTGGCCGTGCTCCCTGAGGCTCCTGGCACTCAACAGCCTGACCCCACACCGCAGATTCTCTCTGGTTCCCATCCTTGCGTTCAGACCAGTTTCTGACGGAATTCATTTGGTGATGAATCATCTGCGAGGGTGACTGAGGGTGATAGGATCCCGGGTCAGGAAGCCGGCCGCTCCGAGGAGACGCTGGAGGCCACACATTCACATCTGCACTGGGGCCCGTCAGCGCTCTGAGGCAAATGGGTGACTAACAGCCAAGGTTTAGGAGGCCTAAGGCCAGAGGTGTGTGTGTGTGTGTGTATGTGTGTTGGGGGGGTGTTGGTCAGACCCTTTGGTATATAATGTTTGCAAAACATTGTCCCTTACTGCCAAGTGGGGCTTCCAAGTTTCCTACCTTGCGCTCACCTCATAGGCACTATCAGGACTTAATTCCTCGCGGCCTCTGTGGGAGAAGCGGGCCTCATTCCACACAAGGCACCAGAATCCTACAGGGGTCACCGCAGCTGGTTAGACAGCAGTAGAGTAGGAACGAGGAGGAGATGAAGGCCAAGACACGGCAGGTGTCCTTGTGAAGACCCTGCCTCTCAGCTCCCCATGGTCGGGTGCTCTTCTGTCCATAGCAGCATTGGCCCAAGACAGCTCTGCCGTCCTCCCTCTGCCAACGACAGCACTGGTTAGTATTCAAAGTAAAGTAAGTTTTTGTGTTCAGAAAAGTTAGGGCAATGGTGGACTAAACAAAACAGAACAGGAAGTCTTATTTTTTTTTTTGGTGGGGGTTCTCAAAGCTTCCGGGACAGCTGGGTGGGAGAGGCATGTATGGCGTGACTTCTCCAGCGGCTCTTCCAGGACTGCGTTCCGTGTGCACCATCTGGGAAACGTTGACCTAACCACCTCCTGTAAGGTCTCATTAGCAAGTCCCTTCCTTGCCCTCCCCATAGGCCCTGCCCACAAGAAGGCTGGCCTTATGCTGAATTCTCTCCCCATGCACCAGGCCCTTCAGCCAGGGCCTAAGGGTTTTACCAGTGCCTCCTGACCCAAATTGCAGCTCCACCCCACACCTGGAGCTGAACTTGAGGCCTCTGCCCTCACCACATTGGGTCCCTACAGAGACCCTCCGACTCTGTCCTCACCAGGCCCTCAATCAAGGCTAGAGCTAGGGAAACCTTTCTGAAATCCAAACTAGGACCAGAGAGATGGCTCAGCAGTCACGCTTCCAAGTCTGGCAGTTTGAGTTTGATCCCGGGTCCTATAGTTGTCACCTGACCTCCATGTGTATGCACACAAATAAATAAATAAATAAATAAACGTTTTACACACACACACACACACGCACACACACACACGCACACACACACACGCACACACACACGCACACACACGCACACACGCACGCACACACACACAAACACGCACACACACATGCACACACACACACACACACGCACACACACCCCAAACCAAACCAACAAGTAACTAAGGTAACCCTGCTCAAACTCCCTGAAGATTAGGCCAAAGTCTGCTTCTCGCTTTCATTCCCCATCAATTCCTGATTCGCACTTTATAAAACCAAACTGTGTTAGTAACCGGATGTGCCCTGCTCACTCTTGCTCTGTGTGTCCAGCCCAGTCCCTGAGCGTCCCTTCTTGTCCTGTTCTCTCAGTGGCGTCTGCGTCCCTCGCAGTGATCCTCCTCTGGGCTCCTCTCTGTGTGACCCTTCCCATTCCCAGCAACACACCCACTTTCTCTCTAGCTAGACCCCAGACCTTCTCCACCGGGGCCCCAGAGTCCACACACCTGTACTGATTGCTATGAGCCCAAATTTTTCCGGATTCTAGGAAACACAGGGATCCCAAGGGGATGGTAGAGCCACAGGCAGGCTGCATTGTCCAGATTCTCTTCATATCTCCCTTTGCGGTGGAACAGGACACGGTCTAGCCCGTACTAAACGGTATGCATGTAGATCCCGCTGCAGCTGGGGTCCCAGTGTCATCACAAACACAAAATGAGGCTATTGGATGACAAGCTCCAGCAGAGGACGGAATGATGGCTCTTCCCAAAGGACGGAATACGAGCATGCGATCTCACTGGCCCACAGCATGGTCGCTGTGGATGTAACTAAGTCAGAGTCCCTAGATGACATCGTCCTGGACCGTGAGGGGTTCCCTCATTCTAACATCAGGGGTGCTAGGAGAAATACAGACGGTGCCTCTAGCATGGCAGGATCCTCTCCACGACCCCTGAATGGGACACCCTGCTTCAGACTTCTGGCCTCCTGAACTGCAGGTGAATGTTGGTGAAATGCCTGTTGTTTTAAGCCACAGTTTTTGGTGATTCACTGTGGCAACCACAGGGAAAGAGTTCTCCAACTCAGGGACTTTGGCAAATCTAATAAGATATCTCAGTATCCCCAGAAACTGAGAATCCAACTCTGGAAAGAACTTTGTGTGTGTGTGTGTGTGTGTGTGTGTGTGTGTGTGTGTGTGTGTGTGTGTATGTATGATGTATGTATGTATGTGTGTATGTATGTATGTATGATGTATGTGTGTACGTGTGTGTGTTTATCTAAGATATTTGCCGTGGATACCCTGTCCCCTTTCATGTCACTCCTTAATGGCCTCCTAACACCCATGGAAGTTACAGATGGAAGAATTCCCTCAAGATGTCTCAGCCCCTTGGCACAGGTTGTGCCCTCTGGGGCACCTGCGATTCCCCAATACCTCCTCTGTCACTGGCCTGCACAGCCTGGAGATATTCTATTCCTGGTAAAACCTCTCTAACAACTCCCCCAACCAGCAGAACCTAGGCCCTTTGTCCTAGGGACCATGGCTTCCCCGATTTCTCAGCCCTTGGGGTTGACTCGATCGGAACCCAGAGCAGACACAGTGCATGCTTATTTCTGGTCTTCAGCTGACAGACTCATGTCAATTCCCAATTTCCAAGTCAGCTGGCTTGGTTCAGCTTGGCTTCCGCCTTGGCAGGTGGGTGTGGGAGGTCTCCAATCATGAAGTTGCGGCTTTCATCCCTGGGAAATGATGCTGTCTCTCTGAGCATTCATTTTTCTCAACAGATAAGAATCAAAACAAAAATTTGCACGGGAAAACTCAAAGGACAGAGCTGATGCTTGCATTGCTTTTTGGAGCTCTGGCCCTTGACAGCTGTCTTCCTGGGGCTGTGCCCGCAGCTGCCAGTCGGGTGCAAAGTTGGGGTGTCTTTACTCTGAGCTCTGCCTTCTAGAATCAGCAGAGCTGCCTGGGTCTGTAACCCTTTCTGGGATAGCGCATCTTTGCTAAGGTTTGTAAATTCCTGTTTACACTGAGACCCACTGAAGTAAACAGGCCCTCAGCTGACCAGAATTTTCCATCCTAGTATGTTCAGGGAAATCCCAGTCACAGTGTTGGCTCTGGCTCCTGCCGCTGAATCGCCCAGCATCCTCTCTGTTATATGGGGGTACATGTCACTGTCAGGTGGGGGCAGTTGTAACTTGAAGACCCCGGTCCTGGCTGGGCTTGCGGGGAGCCCCACGAAACAGCGATGTCACCCACTGCCTCTTTGCATGAGATTTTCCTTTAAGAAGTAGGGGTTCTCTCACTACAGACAAAATAAAAACACCCACAATCGCTTGGAAACCACCAATTAGTTTGAATCTTCTGTGCTTTACAAAACAGACCCAGGATAGGCGCCCTCAGAGGGCTGTGGCTCCCACGTAGTCCCCTGGCAGAGCTGTGGCCTTTCTGAGGTCTGGGCTGTGGCGTCTCCTTAGCCCAAATTCTCAGTTCACTGGGCCATTTACCTCCTGAATTCTTTTTTATTCCAAAGAGCCCTCCTTCTAGACTGGGGGAAGGGTACCCCTTGGGTGTGTGGGGTTGGTGGACAAGGCTGGGGTGTCACTCCCTCCTCCAGAGCAGTGTCCCGTGCAGTGGGGTGTCATCTGCATCAGAGACCTGTGCACAGGGCCCAGGCAGCACACATCACCAGCAGCCTGTCCCCTGAGGATGCACTCGGGGCCATGGCTGCGGAGCTGGGCTGCCCAGGGTGGGTCGGTTGGACAGCTGTGTGTATTTCTCTTCTCACACATGACAGCCTCCAGAGAGCACATGGGGCACTCAGGCTGAGTGGAGACTCAGGATTGAGCAACACCCAGGTGGCTCTCCAGAAGTCTGCTGCCCAGAGGGAAGTCACACATGGAGATGCACAAACTCCACGGCTTTTAGGGAATCACCGACAAGGGGGACCTGCAGCATCTAGGACATAAGTTAGCACTGGAGAAATCCTGACTGAGGGTTGGGGAGTATGTCCTGAGAATAGAGAGCAGCCCAGATAGTTAGGACATTAAATGGGATGACTCAGCCAAGGCTTAGCATCACAGAGGGCACGGCAGCTCCAAACACGGGGGATTCTTGTGGTTCCTTGTGTACAATGAAGACATCACAGGATCTCTGGAAGCTTAAAGGTCATCTACCAGTCACTCTTAATCAGGGGTGAGTTTACCCGGTGTGTACAGGCACCGTTTGGGAGCAGCTTTCCTTCTCTCGCTACTGGGAGAGCTGCTAGGATGGAGGGGTGAGGGACAGGGTTGCTGTCAGTCCAAAGGACAACCCCACCTCGGAGGGTGTCACTTGTGCCAAGCCTGTGAGCAAGGCTCTGGGCTCCCTCCCCTCAGAGTTTTCTCTCCAGATTCCCTCTCCCCACTGATCCTCATAATGGTACTTCGGTGCCCTCTGTGACGGGGACTTCACTACCCATTCATTTTACTCTGTCCATGGTCCCTGGCCTATGACCCTGGCCCGCCTTGTCTGACAGAAGTTCAGAAGGTCACATGTTCCATGCCCTGGAGGAAGGCTGCAGAGACTAAGCCCTGAGGAGAAGCCCCGCTACTCCCTCAATTTATCAGCTCCCTTGCATATACAGTGAAGTCTTCCCAAACCCTAAAGACTGGGCTCAAGAAGTTTCTAGACAAAGGGAGGTTCCTTGGAGGAAGTGTCACAGAGCTGGAAGTCTCTCCCTTCTTCCGTTCCTCCCCCAGACACCTCTTCATCTGCAACCTTTGTAATAAACCCTGTGACAATCCTGTCCACAGTGGTGCTTCCCCGACTTCTGAAAAGGCTCAAACTAACGGAAACCGGAAGGGAGCGTGGGAACCATTTTAGAGCTGGCAGGTTAAAAGCCAGGGAAAATGGCGGGCATCTGAAGGCTCATGCTGGGGGCAGCCCCCGCCTGGGTGCTGACCTGAGTGGACTCAGTGCGCGTGCCGTGTCGTGCATTTCCGAGGGACTCAATCTCTTGCTGCTGGGCAGAGGTTTCCACGTCTATTGTGGTCACAGAAAGGGTCAGGAGGGGAAACTGAGTCAGAGGTGGAATGGCTTCTTCTTATCCAGCCTCAGATGGCTCCTTGGGCAGCCCGTTCCATCATGGGCCCTTGTCCATGTTCGTGTTACCCTGACCTTGGGACTGTCATGAACCAGTCGCATTGAGCTTTGCCTATGAAGTCGCCACACATTTGAAGACATCTGTAGGAATTTTCCCTTCATGGGACCCAGGCTGCTGTCTCTTTCTCTCTCCTTCCCTCTCTCCTCCCCCTTTGTGTGTGTGTGTGTGTGTGTGTGTGTGTTGCTGTGAACCCAGGGCCTTGTCCACACTTGGCAGGCTGACCCAGGGCACGTGACATGAATGTAGATCTGGTCCCCTGCTCATGCAGAAGTTCAGGTTCCCTGTCACCCCCTCACCTCAGCCCAGAGCCATTGGGGCTACAGGAGAGTGTGGGGGAGCCGCAGGAACCCCAACACCTTGGGTGCCTCCGTGAACCTCAGCTTATCTCCCACAGAGCGGATACAGGACACCTGATGTGACCACGAAGGGCGTGAAGGTGAGGTGTGGTCACAGTCCACGATGGCACAAGGGACATGGTGGCACAGTTAGCTCTGCCCTGGAACCTTCTTGGCGTTTGTACAGAATAGGGAGAGTGACTCCCGTCCTGGAGGACAGCGGTCTTCAGTGCTGGAGTACCGCTCAGAGTCCCACTCACAGGGTGGGAGGGCAAAAAACCAAGAGCAAATGGCAACACAGCCGGGCTTCTGCCTCCAAATTCAGGGCCCATAAACACCAGGGAAACAGGGACTCGGGGGCCATGGGAGTAAGGAAGAAATTGTAGGGCTTCAGAGACAGGAGGCAGTGGGAGGCTGGGGGGCAGGGAGCTGTGGGCTCTGTGTTCGTGGAGTGTGGCCTGTGTGGCCTCCACCCAGGCACCTGCCTCTCTCACACCTACCTCCTCTTTCACTTCCTCTCGTGGCGTGTGTTTCCTTCCTCCCTTCAAAGCCCACGAGCTCTCACCTCTGGAACCACTCTCTGTCTTTTCTTGGAATCTGCCCAGGAGGTGACACCTGCATTTCTGTTTCGATTTCTCCTCAGACACCAGTGTTTCCCCGGGTAAGGCCAGGTGGTTCAGGGCAGGGACAGAGGCCACGGTAACATGTAGGGAGGCAGGCAGGTGTCAGGACTTGGGGTCGTGAGTCTCCCTGGATCGCCCGCCCCGTGGCCCCGGCATGTGCTTGCTGGTGTCCCTCATGGAACTGTTCACACATCTGTCCTGATTTATGAGTCCTGTCAAATCTGAACCTTCAGCTCCTCCTCCCTTCCTGCTTTTCAGATAGGGCCTCACCGTGGAGCTCAGGTTAGCCTCAAACTGGATTTTCCTGTCTCTGTTGTTGGAGTGCTGGGATTACAGGTGCCCGACTCTAACGTTTGCTTTTTAAAATAGCTTCACACAGGTGGTGGTACATACCTTTAATCCCAGCACTCAGGAGGCAGAGACAGGCGGATCTCTGTGAGTTTGAGGACAGCCTGGTCTACAGAGTGAGTTCCAGGACAGGCTCCAAAGCTATACAGAGAAACCCTGTCTAAAAACAAAACAAAAACAAAAGCCAGTAAATAAATAAAATATAAAATAAAAAAATACCTTTACAGAGTTAGGATGTGGACGCTGTTCAACTCATGATTCAGGGGCCTCTGACGTACTTATGTACACCCACCACGGGCGATTACAGAACATTTTCATGGCTGTAAAGACAGCCATGTTTGCCATGGTGGCACAGATCTGCAATGCCTGTACCTGTGAAGCTAGAGGTCAGCCTGGGCTACTGTCTTAAACAAAAAACAACCAGTGCCCTTTGGCTGTCCCCTTACACCTTGGGAGACCCACCGTCTGCCTTTTGTCTGCGTGGAGTTCCCTGCTTTGGAAATGTCATACAAACGGGATCACACACGTGGCCTTTGGGGACCGACATCTATCACGTAAGCTAGGGTTTGCAAAGGCCCTGCTGGAGCATAGCATCCTTCTTTTCATGATGGGGTGGCTCTCCATTGTAGGGATAGAACACACTCTCTGATGTTTTTCTGACTTAGCATCTGCACATCAATCTACTGACATTTTAATTATCATCTGTGGCCCTGCAGCCCCAAAGTCAGCGTCCTGCTGGCCACTCAGGCCTCAGCCTGGCGGGGCTTCTAGTCCTGAGGAGGATGCAGGTATGCAGGTTTAAATTAAGTCTCTATCATTCTAGTGATCAAAAAAAAAAAAAAACCCTCAGAAGTCATATGTGGGGGTGAAAACCTACAAATCAGAGCAGCCGAGAAGGCACCAGCTGACCTTGGTTTTTGGCCAGAGACCCAGTAAGAGATGTGTCTCTTCCCTCATCCCAGAACCCAAAAGAAGCTCAAACTTCAGTCACCACCCTTTCCTTCCTGCTCATCTTCATTCTCTACCCAAATTCATGGCTTCTCTATGGTCAGTTCCTGTCAGCCAGTCTCTGACTCCACCCCTGATTCAAGGTGACCTTTATTGGGCAGCTCAGTGTCAGAGTGTAATCAAAATAGCCCACAACAATTCTCTTCCCCTGGTTAGGTGACCTCACGACCTCTTCTTTTTGAGACAGACTCATGGCCTTCAACTCCCAGTGCTCCCTTGAAGTTCTGACCCCCCTTCTCTACCTCCCAGATGCTGAGATTATAGGTGCACACTACCATGCCTGGTTTATGGGGTGCTGGGAATCAAACCCGGGGCTCCATGCATGCTAGGCAGGTACTCCCTATCCCTAGCCGACAGGTGTATCTTCACTATCCTGAAGAACGTTGCTGTGAACACGGCCATACAGGTATTAGCTTGGGCCCAGTTCTCATTTTTCTTCTATGTGTATTGAGCTCCATTTTGAACTGTTGGAGGAACGGCAGCCTATGGCTGACCCACAGCACCTGCACCAAGCCATGCTTCCAGCAGACACGGGTCCTGGTGTGTCCCCATCTCGCGGCTATCTCTGGTTACCATCTGGCTTTTGGACTCTAGCCATTCTAGTAGGTGTGAACTGATGAACCCTAAACCTTATTTGTTGAGCAATGGGGCCTGGAGGTGGCCCCGGGCTGAGCGCAGGTGTGAGATGAGGTCATAACCTCAGGGTAGAGACGACTAGGGTGTTTAAATACAGATGCTGGCCTAAGACACGTGCTCAGGAAGCAGCAGCACAGACAGTTCCTCAGCCTGCTCTGAAAGGCTTGCCGAGTGGTCCTTGGTGGCGTGAGGGTGGCATGCCATGGGAAGGCCAGGGTTGCTACTTCAGGGTCTGATTTAGGAACCCTGTGGCCATAGCCTGTATCTAGGCTGGCCCTTGCCTAGCCTGTGGACCTGCTCCTTTCTCCAGTGGTTGGAGACTCACTCAGTCCAGGGATGTCTCCTCCTGATGGTTTGAATTAGAAAGCAGTTGACGCTTTGTAGAAAAAAGTTGAGGAAAACATTATTGTTGGAGGCCAGTTCTCTCACTGGCAGAGTAGACTGGCCTGGCCTGGCATTCCAGAGTACAAAAGCCTAAGCTGGCAAAATCGGAGCCTTCCTGTCGGAACTCCCCTCCCTCCCTCCCTCTCATTCTGGGACGCTGGGTCTGGGAACCGCCGGCTGCCAGGTAGGAGTTGGAAGAGAATCCTTTGGTTATGTGGGCGCCTACAGCCAGCAGCCACTCAGTAGACTGAGCTCTGACTCAGCTCCTGGCCTGGCGAGGCCCTGGGTGTCTGGCACTGTGGAGAAACTACTTGCCAGAGAAAGAGAGAAGCACTAGGAGGTGGGGGAAGAGAAGATGGCACCGGGCTAGCCGGACACAGTTGGAAGAGCAATGGTGTTATGGTTGCTTTTTCATGGCTGTGGAAACTAAGGTTCCAAGAGGCCCACGTCCAAGAGCCGTGGATGAGAACCGGGCCCAGGAGGCCCTGCCAAAGGCCCTGCACGAATGCCAGGAGCTTTTAGAATCCATGCTGCTGCTTTTCATGTTCCTTTGGACCCAGAGTGGCCCTGCAGGGGCCGGAAGGTCCCAGGGAGGCCGCCCTTCAAACTGGCCATTGTCCTTGTGGCTTCATTTGGTCAGCAATAGTCAGAGCCCCATGACCGGGGCTGCCTTATCTCTGGCTTGTGACAGGGTGCCTGGCCGTGTTCACAGAAGCCTGGCTTCAGATAGACAGTGTGATTGCCAGGCCCTGCAGGCTGCTGATAATGCCCTATGGAGCACAGGGTTGAGCAGGCAGAGGGTCCCTGGTGCCGCTCCTTCACCCTGCCCCAAGTCCTAGCTCCTCCTTCGAGACTGGCATCTGAGGGCCCAGATCCCATCCAAGGTCCCCTCCCCTCCCGCACTTGGGCATGAATTGGCCTGGTCCTAAACAGTCCTATTACAGCCAATAGATATGGGTCCCAGACCTCCATCCTCAGTTGAGGGGCTTTGGTCCCCACCCATGAGTTGCTGATATAACACATGTTACACATAACAGCAGCTGGCTTGTGGCAAAGGCGCCACAGATGGTCACATCACTTCCCAGCCCTTTTGCCTCCATGGGATGCTCCCCGGCCTGGAATTTGTCTTCTTTGTGGCCTTTCCAAACCCGTCCCTTCTTTTAAGGCCAAGTCCAAATTCCACTTTCTCCACAGGGTCATCCTGGTCCCTGAGCACCCTGCCCCCTCCTTTCTACAGCACTCAAAATAAGCCTTATCAGAGAATGAATAACACATCAGCTTGGAAGGGTGAGCTATCGAGTGATTTCAGCTCTCCTGTCTGCTGAACTAGGGCGGGGTATGCACAGGCACGCATGCATACACCCCACCTTTCCCAAATTGTGCATAATCTGAGCACATCAAGTTCATTGCTGTACGCTTGAAGTTCCTGTCGTTCAGGCTGCTACATGGCCAGCTTGGGCATCACAGGGAGACCCTGTCTCAGAAATACTACTTTTAGCCGGGTGGTGATGGCGCATGCCCTTAATCCTAGCACTTAGGAGACAGAGGCAGGCAGATCTCTGTGAGCTGGAGGCCAGCCTGGTCTACAGAGCAAGTTCTAAGACAGCCAGGACTGCACAAAGAAACCCTGTCTTGAAAAAACAGCAGCAACAACAACATAGATATTTATAATTGGGAAAAACTTCACAGATGTGCTGTTGGGAGAATCCGTCCCCTGGTTCATGCAGTGAGTGTGCCATGCGCTAAACTTCCTCTCACTGATGGGTCTCCCACCCTTTGGACACGCAGCCACGTTAGCCTTTGAGTATGACAATCACTAGTTTGCACAGCCTTGGCCCCATTGGCTACAGTGAGGTACGTCTGAAACAAACCTTCTGAGGAGTGTTGCGTCACCCTGGCCCCCCAGTTCCACTTCTGCTCCTGGAGAGGCTTTGGGGGCCACTCCAGGTCATCTCCTGTGGCACCTGCCCATCAGACTTTCTCTTTTTCCTTGGTTGCGACAGTCACTAAGCACCTGCTTCCCTTGCTAGATCACAAGTCCTTTAAGAGTGGGAGCAGGTCCTATACCACGGCCACCTGAGCCAGTGCTCGCCCACGGCTCAGCAGATGCCAGGGGGGCCTAGGGAAGGAATCCTGAGTCCTGCTTAGGGTTATAACAAGGCCATGATAGTCACTGGGTTCTGACCTCTCTTTAAGTGGATTTGGATTTGGTTGGTCACACAGCACTGCCTGGCAGTCCAGAGACCCAGGGCTATCGGGTGCATCCTACTGAGCAGAAAGGGGGATGGGGGAAAGAGACACCCTTCCCTTTCCCAGTGGCGATCCCAGGCTTTCTGCAGGCGGGTCGGCTGGGGACAGTTGAGTAGACTCTGTGGCCTGGGGGGCCAGTATACACTGGCAATGGGGACTTGGGCTCTTGCCGTTGTCAGGACAACAGTGAGACGGCTAGATCTATATGGGAGGACCTAGATACTGGGCAGGGTAGAACTGTCCACATTCCCACTCAACCTCCATCAACCGCCTGACTCCTCTCTGGATCGCTCTAGCTGAGTCAGCAGTCCACGAACCCAGATAGAGACCAGCGTCTGTGCAGGCTGGGGTCTTGAGAAATTCTTCATTTCTGCTCCAGGTGCCACAAGCTCTCAGGTCTCTGAGATGTCATCTGTGTGGGCAGCTTCCCCAGCCCCCACCTCTGTGGTGCTTTTCTATAGTTAATCTAGTAGCTCCCTGGGGGCAGGGAGGGCCCACCTGGTTCCTGCTATGTCCTAAGGCTATGTGCAGGACCACACAGGTGGGTCTCAGGGAGAGGAGGGACTGTTGAGGGACACTTCCTGCAGATTCCTTCCTTAGCACACAGCTCACCATGAGCCTCTTTGAGTCTCCCAGAGGATACGACAGGGGCTGAGAGTTTTTGCAACATGTGACTCACGATCTGGAAGCTGACGGAACTTCAGTCCCTGCTGTGGTCCCTCGCTGTGCAATGTTGAGGAAGTTATGCAACCTCTCTGTGCAATGGCCCCTTAGAGACGGTAGCAACTCCTTCATCAGTGCTAAGGATGTGGGATTACACAAATTAAAGACCACAATGAGTATGGCTGCAATTGTTATTGCTGGAAACGAGTCAAAATGTCCCTCTTTCCAATTAATATCTTTGTCCTTTAGCAGACAGAGCCAAGGTCTTGCTCAGAGAATTGGAAAGGACTGGGAGGTAAGCCAGCGGCCAAGACTGCAGCTCAGAGGACACTGGGTCACGTGACCTGAAGGAAGTCACTCTATCTCAACTGCCAGGGAGGTGAGCAGTAGCAGCAGCAACCATGTTTCCTGATTTACTACCTGCCAGGGCTGTGGGGGAGAGGAGAGGATTGGAGGAGTTGCTGAGTACCTACTATGTTCTGGGGTTTGGAGGGAGCCAAGGCAAGCAAGGACCTGATGGCACAAGCTCTCTTCCAGCACCACATCTGTAGGGCCAGGCGTCGCTGCGACTCAGGTCTATCCCTGTTGGGCCTTCTTCCCACCACGTGACCTGGGGAGCTCCCCTGAGCTCAGTGCCTGAGTCTGTGATTGAGATGGATTTTGCAGAGGACAGAGAAGTGCACCTTCCTCCTGGCTCTGGTGTGAGGATGAAGTGAGTTCATTTGCATAAAGGCTCAGCACTAAGCCAAACAAAAACAAGGTCACGCCTACTCCAACAAGGCCATGCCTCCTAATAGTGCCACTCCTTATGTGCCAAGCATTCACACACATGAGTCTATGGGGTCTGTTCTTATTCAAACACCACATCCCACTTCCTGGCCGCACAGGTTTGTAGCTATACTATAATGCTAAATGCATTTAGTCTAATTTCAAAAGTCCCTATAGTTGCCGGGTTTGATGGCACATGCCTTTAATTCCAATACTCTGGAGGCAGAGGCAGGCTGATCTCCGTGAGTTCGAGGCCAACCTGGTCTAAAAGTGAGTTCCAAGACAGCCAGAGTTGTTACACAGAGAAACCCTGTCTTGAAAAACAAAACAAACAAAAATAAAAGTCCCCATAGTCTATCACGATCTTAACAATGTTTAAGAGTTCAAAGTCTCTTCTAAGATTTATGCAATATCTTAACTGTAATCCCCTGTAAAATCAAAATTAAAAAGCAGATCACATACTTCCAGAATATGATGACACAAGGTGAACATTACCATTCCAAAATAGAGGAAAGGGAGCATAGTAAGGAAATATTGGACCAAAGCAAGACCAAAACTCAGATGGACAAACTCTAAACTCTGCATCTTCATGTCTGATGTCAAAGAGTTCTTCAGACCTCCAACTCCTTTCAGCTTTGTTGACTGCAACACACTTCTCTCTTGGGCTGGTTCTACTCCCTTGGCAGGTGTCCCACAATGCTGACATCTCCAACAACTTGGGGTTTCCAAGATAATCCATCTTTCACCTTCACAGATTCACACAATGGCCTCCCTAGGCCTCCATGCAGGGACACCCCTGACACATGCCTGGCCTCAGCAGCTTTCCTTAGATAGAGTGAGATTTCATAGCCCCTTTCTTCTATACTTGATTCTTTTGTTTGTTTGTTTGTTTTTTTTTGTTTTTCAAGACAGGGTTTCTCTGTAGCTTTGGAGCCTGTCCTGGAACTAGTTCTTGTAGATCAGGTTGGCCTCGAACTAACAGAGATACACCTGCCTCTGCCTCCCGAGTACTGGGATTAAAGGCATGTGCCACTATTGCCCAGCTTGATTCTAAAGCCAGAGACATATGGCCAAAGCTGCTAAATTCTGATGCTTGTTGGGACTGGAACATGGCTTCTGTAATGCTCTGTCCTGTCTCTTTAAGAGACTAGTCACGCCCACTCCCCCCTCAGCTGAGGTGGGCAGATCTTCCTTCCTGCTGGTGGAAGCCTGAGTCTCTTCCTTTTCTATCTCCAACTCCAAAAGGCAGCTCTGTCTCTCCCTTCTCTCTCTCTCTCTCTCTCTCTCTCTCTCTCTCTCTTTCTCTCTCTCTCTCTCTGCTCTTCTCCTCGTCTTCCTTCCCCCTCCATAACACACTAAATAAATATCCAACCTCACTCTGCATGGCGTGCCTATCCATGTCTCTGTCTCTTGCCCACTGGCGCCACATGGCTTGCCTGGGACCAGCCACCTTTGGAGACCTGCAGCATGGTCTCGTGCACCATCCCTGCCTGGGACTGGCTGCTTTCAGGACCTGCTGCCCCCTGCCTGCCACCACATAGCCCTCTTCCTGCTGCTGCTCGGGGACCTGCAGCGTTTCTGCCACTGCAGCTACTGGGGGATCTGCAGCAGTTTTTATTAATCCATTACAGCCTCCTCATTCAATTACATCTTCACTAGTTTTTTTGTTTTCAATGGTTTCCTTCACTGCCTAAGCTTGGCTGTCCTGGAACTTGTTCTATAGAGCAGGCTGGCCTTGAACTCAGAGATATGCTTGCCTGTGTTTCCTGAATGCTGGGATTAAAGGCATATACCATAATGCCTGGACCTAAGCTGTTCTCTAATTCATTTTCACAAGTTAGAAGTTTAACTGGGTGAGGTCTTGCTCTGAGGTCACCACTCCCTTTATTCCAGTTCTTAATCTGTTTATCTCCTTGAACTTGGCTCCATTCTACTTCCTGGTGCCCCTTTTCTCCTCAGTCTGTACATATTGTATTTTTCCTTGCTTAGCTTGCTCCTTTTCATTATAGATATTCATGAGAGTGACCACTAATAACCACACAACAGAGTGAACACTAGGCTGGTTTGGGATTTCCTCTGCGAAAGGAATTAATCCAAATCTCTTCACTTTAGCCTCAGGCAGACTCTTTAGACAGGGCAATAAACGGCCACATTCTTTGTGAAAATATCACAAGAACAGTCTGTAGGCTACATAGTAAAATTCTTCTCTTCTGAAACCTCTTGAGCCAGGCCCCCACAGTTGAAAATCACCCTCAGCACCAGTGTCTTCCATGCTCCTACTGGTATGACCCATTATGCAGCATTTAAAGCATCCCACTGCTTTCCCATGCCAAATTTCCAAAGTTCAAATTCCTCCAAACAAAAGCATAGTTAGGCCTATCACAGCAATACCTCAGTCCCTAGTACTGACTTCTGTCTTAGTTGGGGTTTCTATTGCTGTGAAGAGACACCATGGCCACAGCTCAAATATTTAATTGGGTCTAGTTTACAGTTGCAGAGTTTTAGCCCATTATTATTATAGAAGAACGCTGCGGCATGCAGGCAGACATAGTGCTGCAGAAGGAGATGAGAGTTCTATGTCTTGATCCACAGGCAGCAGAAGGAGACTGTGTCCATACTGGGTGTATTTTGAGCATAGGAGACCTCAAAGTCCACCCTCACAGTGACACACTTCCTCCAACAAAGCCACACCCCCTAATAGTGTCACTCCCCATAGGCCAAGCATTCAAACACATGAGTCTATGGGCCGTACTATTCAAACCACCACAACATGTGTGCCTGCATGAGTTTCTATATACCCTAGGAGGCCAGCAGGTATTGTACCCCTGGAACCAGAGTTATGGGCAGTTGTGAGCCAGCTGATACTGGTTCTCAGCATCAAACCTGGGTCCTCTACGAAGGTAGCAAGCACTCCTAACTGCTGAGCCAACTCTCCAACCCTCCACCTTAGTTTCTGAGACAGTGTTTTGACTCTCTCGGGCTTCCAGCTAGACTGGCTGGTCAGCAAACCTTAGGGATCCTCCTGCATCTGCACTCCCAGCACTGGGATTCTAGGGGTGCTCCGCCATGTCACGCTTTATGTGGGTGCTTCTGTTTGTGCCTTCTTGCCCGAGCTGCCCCCATCCGTGTGATAGTCATTTTTAAGTGTACAGTTTGGATTCCTTCACACTCTTCTGTAGCCACTGCGGCCTGCCATCTCTAGGACTTCCTCATCTTCTCCAGCTGACACCCAACACTGAGTACTATTCTCCCAGTCCCCAGGAACATTCATTCCTTCTACCTTGGGCTATGCAGGGTACTTCACATAAACAGGACCATACAGTGTGTGTCCTTTTGTGTCTAGCCTTAGATTGGTGCCCTCAAGTTCATAAATCTAACAACCTGTGCCAGAATTTTATTCTTTGTAGAGCGTGAATAATATTCAATACATTACTCTTGCAAAAGATGATTGGGGGAAAGCAATCCACTGAATGCCTTTGAGAATCTGCCCCGTTGAGGGCAAGGAGGAGGTGGAGGACTCCCTGGAGTGGCTAGAATTTGTGGCTTTGTGATGGGAGCCACAGCTGAAGAGCTGACATGGAGGCAGGTGCCTGTAATCCAGTCCGGGATCTCGTCAGACTTCCCACTAGAGTTCCAGCCTCCCTGCGCCGTGACCTGTGGACAAAGAACCTCAGCCGAGGGCTGTGACTCACAGGTGACCGAAGCCAGGCAGGGCCCCCACACTTGGTCCTCGTGGCCCCTGCCATTCAACCTGGGTAGTGACCAGTTGTCTTGCCTTCTCCAGCTTGGGTCCCCAGGCTCTAGGGATGACCCAGTTGGCCCAGTGAGTAAGGCCCCTGACAATTCCTCCTTTCATAAGCCTCCTGCTGACTAATGCCTCTCAGCTGGGCTCATACTGGGCCCTTCCACTTTAAAACCAGGCCTGCCCTGGAGCTGACCCTGGAGGTTTCTCCCCTGGTGCTGCCCTCCTCCCGAGTTCCTCTTGTCAACCTTGACCTCTGTAGAACTCTCTCCTCTCTGGGCCTTGCTGCCAAGCTTTGGGCTGTCCCAGTGGTAAGAACTCCTTGCTGAGGGGCTCCATGGGCCCCGCCTTCCCAGTTGGTCATCCTTAGGGCATGATGGCCAGCTGCTCACATCTGACTCCATTGAGGGGACCTCAGGCACTAGGCCAACAGGGGAACTCTTTCTGAGCTACACCCTAAGTTCCTTTTGGAAAGACATAGGCTCTGGAACAAGAGCTAAGCTTGAATTCTGTGTGTGAGGATGAAATAGAGGACGGGGTGGCGGTGGGAATGATTCTTCTCTACCAGAATGGATGCAAAGCACCTCCGGAGAGCAAGCCATCCGGGCCTTGAGTGGAGGGTGACAGCCAACAGGGGAGCTCAGAAGCGGACCCGGGCAAGGCCATGCTGGTCAGGAAGGGTTGATCTGGACTTGTGGAACTGGGAAGGCTGCGTGTCCGAAGCTGAACTGGGACAGTTGGTCCCATGGAAGGAAGGCAAATGGCAATTCTGAGGGCCCATGTCTGTCTTCCTGGAGCACAGACAGTATAAGACATCCAATGGTGGAGAAGATGGCTTGGGATAGACTCCAGTGACCGCCATGGCCTCTTGCTCTCACTATTAGATGACTTTGGTAATAACTTGGTATGTTCTGCGCGGTGGTGGGGGCGGGGGGGGGGCTGCAAAGCTCCAGCCTGGGAGGCCGAGGCTATGATCTGGTCCCAGCTGGCTCTTGCACTGGCTGTGTGGCCACAGCTGAGTCACAGTCTCTGAGTGACGCGTCCTTATCTACAAAGGATGGTAGTAAGTCGTGAAGCCTTTGGCGAACCCCCCCCCCCCAGCTCTGAGAGTCTGTAACTGCAGCCATCTTTAAAGATGAAAATCAGGGATGGTGAGCTGCAGACAGAGGCAGATGGTCGGGCCAGACATTTTTCTCCCCAGTGGCCCATGTCAACAAGGTCTTAGGTGAATTCTGGCATTTGTTCACTTTGGTAGGTAGTCAGGGCAACTTCTGTGGGCTGGTGTTTCCAGCCTGCCCAAACAATTCCCACCTCCAGCTCTAGTTCCTTCGGGGACAGCCTGGTTGCCACAGGACCTTCAAATCCACAGGTTCCCTGATACTCAGCGGTCTCTTCCCCCATCCTCCCACGCTCACCCAGGGTCTGGGGTTGTCATGCCTCGCATGTGTCTTCCAAGGGACTGGCACGGAAACACGCTTTGGGAGACGCGTTTCCTGGCAGTGAGATGACATCAGCTAAGATGGCCGGGCAGACGCATGATGTGCTCTGTGGGTGAGAGGTGCCAGCTGCAGCCAGCAGGTAGCCCTACAGGTTTAGTCTCATTCTAGAGCAGCCCCTCCCCCAGCTCCCCAGCACAGCCCTGGTTTGTTTCACCAAGCTGGTCACCTATCCTCAAAAGTACACTGATGTACCTTTGGACCCCCCCCCCCAAGACAAACGCCTTTTCCCTCGCCACTCTGCTCAGAGCCTGGACAAAGTCCTGTGCAGAGAAGGTTCTGGAGATCCATGTGTGGTGCCTAAGGCGTTTGAGAGGCAGCACAAAGCTACGCTTCAGAGAGGGTTGCAAGGCTAAGTCGCAGTCACACAGAGTCAACAGCTCCACTTTTTAAGAGCCTGGGATGTGTTTTTCAGCTGTGACTGTCTAATCAATGGCTCTTTGCCCGTCACTGGCGCCCAGGGCTCCAAGCATCTGGACCTGGAACACGGATCTGTGTGGGTGGGATGGGAAGCTGCGCAGGCTGCCTGGGAGAATCAGTCTTTGTCTTCATCTCATATGCACCTGTCATCCCCAAACCTTCGGAAAACATCGTGACTTTTACCTTCCAAACCTCTCTGGGCCTGGGGGGATGGGGGTGCAGGCGGGAGCCCACAGAGCTGCATTCCAGCCATTCCAGCCTCCTGACAGCTCCTGGTACTGTAGCCACTGAGCCTTCAATGTCCAAAAATTCCAGCTGACTCATGCGTGGGTGAGCAAGGCCAATTCAGGGGGTGGGTGGAACCTCGTGGGGCTATCTCTGTCGAGGTCCCCAATTCAAAGTGAGAGCCGGGCATGGGGTGATAACCTGGATCTGAGTCATTTCTGTATGAATGACATTCAGGTGTCATTTGAGACGGAAACATGTAAAGCGTGATTGTGACCTCAGATCCCTGGATGGTTACCGCTCTTGTGGCCCCCTGCGAAGATGGTTGTGAGGAGAGGTTCCCAAGCAATAGCAGTGGGGAGATGAAGCAAGAGTATGCAAATGAGCACTTTCCCTGACACACTGGAGTTGCTCAGCAGTGATGACCTGGATTGGGATGTCACCCCTTTGATGCAATGACGTGAGACCTGCTTCCGGGTGGGCAGGCGGGTGTGTAATCATAGCTCACTTGGTCCCATGGGATGAAAGCCTGCCAAATTACATGGTGGTGGGAAGTCCCGGCCTGTTTTGGGATTCAGAATGGCATTTCTCTTTGAATTTCCCCATCAGACCAGAGTAGGGCAGCTGAGCCTCCCGTGCACAGAGGGCTGTGACCACAGACAGGGAACAGGGCTGAGGGGAAAGGGCAGTGGCTTTTCTAGTATCCACAACTCCAGATGGTTTTTCTAGCGTTCCTCCAGATGGCTGATAACCAGATCCCTGCCAAGTTCCTCTTGCCTCTCCCCAGACTTGTCCGATGCCAAAGTGTTTCTCAAAGCGGGAAATACAGGGCTTTCGTCACTGCCTCGCCATGGCCTCACCAAGCCCCCAGTTTAGCCCTGCCTTCCAGTTGACTTCCCAGGGAAGGTCTCAGGAGGTTTACTGGGACCGTGGTGGGAGCCCAAGGCTTGGAAATGGGAGAGGATATGGAGGGTGAAATGTTCCTGGGGTTTTCTTTCCCTGCCTACAGAAGACTCTCAAGAGGCCAACACAAAGGGACAGTAGCCTTTCCCAGCAGGCTAGCACTGGGGTAGAGAAAGAATCAGTTCTGGGTTCACACGCTCACCCTGTCCCCAGACCTAGGCCTTGTCCTCTCTCATTCTCTTAGGCAAAGTGGCCGTGACAATTGCCATATCTGCGTTGTCTTTAAGCACTGAGACGGCAGCATGGTGTCACACACTCAGAGAATGACACCTTAATTTTGTCCTACAGATGAGGGCTTGTTTAACTTTGCTGAACTTGTCACCTTCCAGACAGAGAACCTGAGGTCCAGAGGCAGTTGGTGGGAAGAGAACTCAGACATTGTTTCCATGCCTCAGCCAGTGTACCAGGTTAGCTCCAGAAGGAAGCCCGATAACTTAGGGAAGACGTCTGGCCGTCTGCTTCAGACCCCTCGGGCGGCTCTCAGGGCTCCGGCCAAGAGCTGGTTTGGCTGCTGCTCTTCTTCTTTGTACCCACCAGCCTTGGTCCAGATGTTAAGGCAGCAGCCCTGGGAGCACTTCCAGGTTTTGCCTCTATGGGTCTCCTTCCCCAGAGCCTGCCTCTCTTTCCGGTTTTCCCCCAGTGGTCTCTGTAGCTTTGAACATGAAAACCTACAGTTCCAGTGGCATTAGCAATCTATCAAACATAGTTTCTTTCTCAGGTCTTCAGAAGTGTCTCAGTTAGCCAGACTTTGCAAAAGGAGAGGGCTGGAGTGTCTGGATAACTTGTAGCAACGGAGAGGGCTGGAGTGTCTGGATAACTTGTAGCATGCACCTCGGAACAGCTACAACACAAACTGCCCTTAGTGTTTTCCGCTTTGATCTCATTAGCTCCCAATCCCAGCATGCCCAGCATCCTGCAAACTGGGAGCCTGGGAAATTCTGGTGATAGCTCTCTCCTTCATCGACTGATCCCATCTTCCTGACTCCATGAGACAGGTGCCCTCACCTCTTTTTCTGCTTGAGAAATGGAGACTCGGAAGGCCATGTGACTCACAGTGGCCACTGAGCTAATGTGCTTTCTCCACGATGGGTGGCTGGAGCGGCTCTGTGACCAGAGGCTGCTGATCTGTGCCCAGCCTGTGAGTTCAACTGTCACCTTGACATGGAAACCCAGTCCTGTGAGAAGCCCTGGGCTCTGTGTTGTCATTAAAGAGAGGGCCAGGTCCTTCACTTACATATAGCCTCGTAAGGAGCACAGAGAGAATTGCCGACACCGTACATCTAACATAACAGAACCAGAAGGTATGTTACTAGTGAGGGTGAACTGTGTTTCCAGGGGGAACGTAAGGACGAGCCCTTACAGTTGCGTCAGGGTGTATGCAGGTACACGTGTGCCTAGGGGTATGAGGGTGAATGTGTGCACACTGATGAATGTGTGTAGGTGTAAACACATGGGCGTGACAAAGCGTGCATCTGGGTTAGACAACATACATGTGCGCTGGGTGGAGAGAAGGCAGGCAGATGATGGACAACGTGGCTAAGGCGGGCAGGACACTATCATCTCAAGAGATTCATCTTTGACTTTTGAGATCTCCGTGGTGTAGAGCACCAGGGATCTGTTTCCCAGCACCAGCGGTGAGTTTAGTTTTGTTTTGTTTGAGACAGGGTCTTGTGTAGCCCAGGCTGGCTCTTGGCTTTGAATTGGCTATGTAGCCAATGATGACGTTGAACTTCTGATCCTTTTGCTTCTATCTCCTACAGGCTGGAATTACAGGCAAGGGCCATCTAGAGCTTTGAGGATAATGGGCAAGTGCTTTACCATGTGAGCCTCATCTTCCGTCCCAACCATACAGACCCAACCACAATGACTATCCTGGAACTATCTACCTAGACCAGGCTGGCCTTGAAACTCATAGATCCACCCGCTTCTTTTTCCGCATTTAAATATAGGGATTAATGGTGTGTGCCACCACAGTGGGCCTCCATAGATCTTTTAAAACACATTAATTTATCTCGACAGACGATCAATCAAGAGGCAGCAATCAAGCACCCAGTTCCCTTCCTCGGTAACTAGCCACTCCCTCTTGGGCCCTGTGGCTTCATCAGGCCCAGGAAACTGGGCCTGGGTGCCCTGAGCCCACAGCTGGCTCTGTACCTCAGGGAGTGGCCCTGCTCTATCCAGGGCAGATTAACTTCCCTGGGACTGGCTTTGTCTTGGCTCACGAAGTAACAGCATGGGCTGAGAGTTGAAAGCAGAGGCCTCTCCCTCCCACCCCAGGGCCTGGTTCTGCTGAAAACATTTGATTTAGGCTTCTCAATTTGCTTTCCCTGGCTGGGTATCCTGGGTCGAGGGGAAACACCTAGGGCTTCAGCTATTAAGTCGGCTGCAATTTGGGAGAGTGATTTGATATCCTCGTGGAGGAGGTTCCAGCCCCAGCAGCGGGTTTGGGCTGTTTGTTTGTTGAGTACAGGGTGGGTGGGGTAAGGCTGTAATTGGAAGCAGGAGAGTCAATGCTGACACTTGTGCAGATAAAAATTCTCTGCTGAGGGTCGTTTGTGTGATAGCGTGAGGGAGCCTGCTAGTGTGCCTGCGTCCTGCCAAAGCATGCTTGTATTCATTTAAATCTGGTGTTTAAAGCTCCCTCCCACGCTCCACCCGAAACCTTTCCTTCATTTACATATTGCTTCTTAAGGATCATAAAGACCTTGTACTTCAACCCTGAAATCCCGGAGCACGTGCCCAGCCATCTGCCTAAATCCTTTCAGGGCCCACCGGCAGGCTTCCTGAAGGGCAGGCCTGCAGCTCTTAGGTGTCTGTCATTGTCCTGTTCCCTGGCACATAGCAGTTCTTGTACATATTTGTCAGATGAGTGAAGGATGAGCTAATTCACTGAGGCTCTGGGTACACGGCCTTGGTAGACAGTCGTATTTCAAGGAGCCTTTGGATCTTCGAGCCAAGCTCAACTTCCCTGTGAGTGCCATCCCTGGAGCGCTACTGATTCCGTGTGCCAGGAAAGCCCTGTGATTGCATGACAGTGGACACTATGCTCCCTCAGGGGCCTGCAGCCGCGCTGGAAACAGTCCTCACAACCACTTCCTGAGGGAGAGGGCCCTTTATGACGTCGCCCCTGTCTGTCATCAGAACACCAGCAGATTTTTCGATACTGAAATGCAGTCCCCAGATTATAGTCTGGGCAGAGATAAGAGCACTGGAAACCATGAGACTGTGCACCTTCCGGTACCATGGGTCGACATCCTAACTCCCAGGCGCTGAGAAGGACAGAAAGACAGAGAAAATTATGGCGACATGGGACGAGAAAGGGCCCCTCACCAGTTTTAAGCTTCTTGTGAACGAAGGCTCAGATATCCCAATACAATTAGTAACATCTGCTTCAGGCCATGTTTCTTTCCCAGCCATAAACCTACAATTTTCTAGGAATCGCAACAGAAGCCTCATTTACAGTAAAAGACACGTCCTAAATCCCTTGTGCAACCCTAGTGGCTTCTGGTTTTACCTTATCAGATTATAATCCCACCCTATAATCTCACTTAGCAAAGAGGAAAAAAAAAGTTTCTTAGCACCCTTTTGAGATGTACTGAGAGCTGCCAAAACAGAGTTTATGGCAAATGCCAACACCTGATTTGTAATGGCAAATGCCGACACCTGATTTGACTCTCCCTTAAGCCACACTCACTCTTGAGTGCACTTTATTCTTCCTTTACATGCCTTTCTATTTTTAATAAACCCAACTGCACCTCGTCCTTGTTCCTCCTGAGAGACTGAAGGCACTCCTCAGGTGTGGCGGGGGTCAGTATGGAGTTGTGCGCTGTCCCAGCAATGGCTGGCGGTATCTGTGACTACGACCTTGTTTGTTAAGTGAGTTTTGCGAGATGTAGTCAAGCCAAGATGAGGCCATAAAAATCAAGGCCTGACAGCCTTATGAGGGAGAGATTTGGAGATAGACACCTGGGAAAAAAGCCATGTGAAGATAGAGGCAGAACTGAAGTGATGCATCCGCGAGAGACTAGCGCGGCTGCCAAGGATTACCGGCAGCTCCTGCCAGCCCAGAGGGAGGCACCCAGTAGACCTGCGCTTAGAGCTTTCAGGAGGAATTAGCCTGCTGACATGTTGACTTCTGGCCTCCCGAACCGAGAGGGAACATACATTTGGTTGGACCTTATTTTTTGCTTGTTGAATTTGAGATAGGCTCAAGTTCTGTGCCCCACACTGAGTTTGAATCCACAATCCTCCTGCTTTAGCCTGGTGAGTGCTGGGGTTACAGGTGTCTGACCACACTTGCCCTACTTATGGTGCTTTAGACTACCTTGTTTGTGGACCGTTGTTACAGCAGTCCTGAGACATGAATACTTGGATCACTACCTGCCTTGACTTTTCTATCAATATAAAACTTCGTTCTTTGCAATCACGTGGTTGCAGCCTTAAAAAATTTCATGAAACCCAAACGCTCCCAAGTAAACACAAAGGCTAGAAAAATGATTGGCTGTAAGACAAGAGATAAACAAGCTGGGGCATTCAGCAAGCCCATAACCACAGTACTCTGACTACAATAGCATCCGAGACCGTGAATCTCCTAGCAACCAACTTCTGTAGGATCTTGATAAAGAATGAAAGGCAGAGTGAACGAAGGGGAAACTGTAACCAGGATATTTTATGTGAGAGGGGAAAAAAAAACCTATTTTCAATAATAGGAGATTTAAAGAAAATGGGTATTGTAAAATAAGAAAATTAAATTTATAAATTGTCCTCAGCTCCAAATTTCAATAAAAACCACCACAGAATTTGCTGATTTAAGAATCCATATTTAGCTGGGTGGTGGTGGTGCACGCCTTTAATCCCAGCACTCAAAAGGCAGAGGCAGAAGGATGTCTGTGAGTCTGAGGCCAGTCTGGTCTGCAGGGTGAATTCCAGGCTACACTGAGAAAGGCCGTCTCAAAAAACAAAAACAAAAATAAAAAACCAACCAACCAAACAAAAAAATCCATATTTAATGATCCAGAGAAAGTGACAAAAACAATTCTGAAAAACGGGGAGAGGCCAGTTCTATAAATCATCAGAACATGCTAGCCAAAGCACTGACAGTGCCCACCCAGAGGGTGCTATCCCCTTTCAGAAACAGACCTGAGTGTGGTGGAGAATGTGGAGAATTGGGGCTTGTATAGATTGAAGAAACCCCCTTCCTATGTGCTTGATAGACCACATCTCAGAGTGCTATCTCTGTAACTGCCCCAGCTAAATTTTCTCTGCCACTTGCCATATTCCCTGAATGAAGTTTCATAATCAAATCACCAGGGCAACTTTTTCTTAGCCCAGTCATTTAAATTTCTGGAACCATTTTAACTCAGGGAGATACCCCAAATTTACAGACTTTATATTCTCAGTTTTATTAAAAGTTTGCTGAATGTCTAGAATAAGCAAAGCTCTACCCTAGGCCCTGAACACTCCCGAAGATTAGGGACACATATTTATTTCTACAAGATGGATTCCTAAAATGATTCTTAGGAAGCCAGCACACAGATTTGCCAAGCAAGCAGTCACGTGCCACTGAACCAACTTGGCTTTTCTCGCTTCGTGACATGAGAAAGACTAGATGTGGTACAGACCCAATGAAGTTTGGTGAGAACGAAGGAGCGGCTAGAATGCCGCCACACCTGAAAGCATTTTATAGGGGTTTGTTTTCCACAGTATGGACACAGAGGCCTCATCCCAGATGCTGATAATTAGGGTAGAACTAGGGTTAGGAACAGGTACCCGCTTACAACTCTGGAAAGAAGGGCTGGAAAGATGGCTCAGCAGTTAAGAGCACTGGTTGCTCTTTCAGAGAACCCAGGTTTAATTTCCAGCACCAACATAGTGGCTCACAACTGTCTATAACTCTAGTCCTAAGGGATCTAATACTCTCGTCTGGCCTCTTTGGGCAGTGCATGACCACGGTGCAGACATACATGCAGGCAAAATAACTACACACATAAAATAAATAAACGAAAAAAAAGATGATGGAGAGAACTGGCATGTGTGGCTTAGTTTTGTGGACTGACAAAGGGTAGTTAAATCATAGGATAGGCCTAACTCAGAGGTTATGGCCAGAGACCTAGACTCAGACTGTAACCACCTGGACACAGACTGTAACCACCTGGATGCATATTATAACCACCTGGACACAGATTATAACCACCTAGACTCAGACTATAACCACCTAGACACAGACTGTAACCACCTAGACACAGACTGTAACCACATAGACACAGACTGTAACCACCTGGACATGGTCTGTAACCACCTGGACATGGACTGTAACCACCTGGACACGGACTGTAACCACCTGGACACGGACTGTAACCACCTGGACACAGACTGTAACCACCTAGACATGGACTGTAACCACCTGGACACGGACTGTAACCACCTGGACACGGACTGTAACCACCTGGACACAGACTGTAACCACCTGGACACGGACTATACCCACCTGGACACAGACTATACCCACCTGGACACAGATTGTAATCACCTGGACACAGATTATAACCACCTGGACACAGATTGTAATCACCTGGACACAGACTATAACCACCTGGACACAGACTATAACCACTCAGTGGACTTTAAAATGGAGGGTGGGGCCAGACTCTAGGCCAGCTTAGCTCAACCAGAATCTTAGAGGAGGCCCTTGCACACTCAGTGTTTGCTGCTGTGTCTTGATGGAGGACGGTTATTGGCTAATAAAGGAACTGCCTTGGCCCATTTTATTGGTTAGAACATAGGTAGGTGGAGTAAACAGAACAGAACGCTAGGAGGAAGAGGAAGTGAACTCAGACTCCACAGCTCTCCTCTCAGGAGCAGACGCCTCAGAGAGACGCCATGCTCCCTGCTCCTGGGAAGACACACGCAATGAAGCAAGCGACCAGGTCAGACATGCTGAATCTTTCCCAGTAAGACCGGTGCTACAGTTTATTAGAGATGGGTTGATCGGGATATCAGAATTAGCCAGTAAGGGCTAGAGCTAATGGGCCAAGCAGTGTTTAAAAGAATACAGTGTCCATGTAATTATTTCGGTCATTGAGCCAATGGGCCAAGCAGTGATTAAGTGAATACAGTTTGTGTGTTGTTATTTCGGGCATAAGCTAGCAGGCGGCCGGGGTGACTGGGACGCAGCCCCACCGCCCTTATTACTACAGTGTCTAACGCTCTGCAGGTTACATGCTTGTGAAAATGGAGGCTAGAGAGCAGATCTCTGGCCTCTTAATTGCATGTGGGCCGGTACAAGTAAAAAGCACACTCACTGGTGCATGTATACACATATGAATACATCCATAAAATTCTTGTTCAGTTGTAGTAATTTCATGCTTTGAAGAGTCTTATGTAGTCCAGGCTGACTTCAAACTTACTACATAGTTGAGGATGACTTTGAACCCCTGACCTTCCCGTATCTAACCACCCCCTCCTCTGCTGAGATTGCAGGAATGCACCATTCCCAGTACGTGAGGTCCTCAGAATCAAACCCAGGCTTTCTGAATGCTAGGAACTACACCCCAGGCCTACACTACTGTGATTTTAAGGAAACAAACCTCTCGCACATATGCTGCTGAGCACCATGGTGGCTCTTGGGAATGTGTTCATGACTTTTGACTAATTGTTAGGGCCTATGCACAGTTGTTGTTTTCTTTAAACAAAACAAACAAAACATTGCTCCTTCTTTTTGGATATGTTGGAAAAGAGAAAAGAAAGACCCGGAGAAACATACTAAATAAACTGGGGTGTCCTATCCCATCATCCCCTCTGCTGTTCTTCCCTGGTTTTCACTTACTAATGATGAATATATTTTTTGTAATTATTTTTATGCATATGTTGTTTTGCCTGCATTTGGGTCTGTACAGCACGTGCCTGCAGCTCATGGAGGCCAGAAGAGGGTGTTCAGTCCCCTGGAACTGGAGTAACAGAGAGTTGGGTGCCTTCATACGGGTGCTGGGATTGAACGAGGTCCTGTACAAGAGCAACCAATGCTCTTTACTGTGGGGCTATCTATCCAGCCCCATGATAGATTTTGAACTTTTTCCTTGTTGAGGGCCTCTCTCAGCAGTTTCTTGGCAGGGGGATCACTGTACTGATACCTTTTGAAGCGTTTGTCTGTATGGTGTGCCATGGGGAGCCATGAGGTTTTCTTTTCTAGAAATTTCTCTTCTCAGACATTTGCTCTATAGCGGTATTATCATGGTTCTGCAGTAGGCTTTCACCTGTTGCTTGTTTGGCACCTTTTTTAGAGGCCTTAGCCTGATATGTGAGTGTGAGCTGGGCATTATTGAATAATTCTCAAGGAAGAAAGGGCATCTCCAGGTTCGGGGATGGGTGTGTGTGTGAGTGTGTGTTAATTTCAATTCAGATTAAAATGAAGAACTTTAGAGGTACCCCACCCTCCACTCCTATGTAGCTCTTGCCAGCCTAGAAACTAACCTGCCTCTCTCTCCCAAGTGCTGGGCTAACAGGTGTGTGCCATGACACCCAGCTGAGAAAGTCCAGGTCCTGTAAGGAGATGTGACCACGTCTTGTCCCTGAGCGGCCCTTACCCCATCACCAGGGGAAGCCTGCCTTAAGGCTTTGGCGCTAAGAAAAAGCCTTAGTCAGAAAGAAACCGAGAGAAGCAGGAGCTAGACTGGAGATAACCAGACACCAGTCCGCCAAGCAGCTAAAGGGTGTGGGGGCGGGGGGGGGGGGAGAAGAGTCCTCATTTACATAGAAAATAAACTTCCTGTCCTATTAAACAATGAGGCATTCAAAATCTGCCCGAGTAAAAGTCCCCTGATGCAATGAGAGGGTGAGCAATTTCATGTCAGGCTGTTGTTATGGGATTTAAACATGTCCTAGCTAGGGCTTGAGGTGAACGTCGGAGCCAAAGACAATAGCCCTAAACCCCACATGCGCAGGAACCTCATTCCAGGGCAGCTTCCTTAAGAGAGCAGGGTAGACTTTTTACAAACAAAGTGACTTCAAAGGTGGGCCTGAATCACACGCCTCCCTCCTTGACTTTAGCCCACACCACTGCGGCCCCTTGTTTCTTTGTTTATTTTATGAGATTCTCACACACACTACAATGCAATTATCTGAGCTCACGGACCAACAGGAAAGCGGTCCTCACTGAGGACTTTCTTTGTCAAGCCCAGACCCCTGGTCACTGTAAGCCGATAGGCATACTGGACAACTGGGCACCCGGGGGCATGATGCTCCCCCACGTCAGAACACCCAAGGCTCTCGGCTGAATTCCCCGGGGAGGAGGTGGCCAGGGGCTAGAGAACGGGGAAATTTTCTTACATCACTTGACGTGCTTGCTTTCACTCACAGAATCCTGAGTCATGACTGGAGCTGTGTTGCCTCGGGCTCTGGCTGAAATCAGAGGCGATAGATTTGGAAACCTGACTCCTCCGGCTGACTCTTGTCCAATTCATAGGAAATGTGTATTAGCTCAGTCGCCCCTCTTCAGGCTGAAGTGCCTTCTAATTGAGGGGATTATGTGAGGAAGGCGGCCGTGTCCTGGCTTGGTAAACCAATGCCAGCCGAGCCCCGCCGTGCTGGTGAACAATGGCTGACGTTCGGAGGGTTTACAAAAAGGGCAGTCTCTCTATTTGTTTGAACCAAGATTAAGTGAAAGGAAAAGTTTTTCTTTCCCATCCCAAGACAAATGGGAAACACATGTTCTCCCTTCTTGACTTTGTAAGTACAAGGCTCCACACACTTCTCCCCACCCCCTTCAGCCAAGTGTTCTCTCTTCAGTGGCCAAAGCCAATACACTGTGAGCCTTTATATTTCCAGACAGCAGAACTCATGGCGGGGGCCTGATTCCAGGTCACCACACGGGATCTTCCTGAGCCTATGATTTTATGGGCAGATAAGATGATAAAACTTAGTGCCCAGGAGCCCCAGGAGCTGCCCACATGACCCCATTAGACGCCACTTTCTTTGTCTGTAAAATCATCCTAAATGTCTAGGTTAATTTCCAGCTCTGGAAAGAATGTTCATATTTAGGTTCTTTGTTTGTTTGTTTTTGTTTTTGAGATAGTGCCTCACTCTGTAGCCTGGCCGACTTGCTAAATATCAGGCTGGCTTTGCACCTACAGAGATCCACCTACCTCTCTGTGTCCTGCCACCAGGAATGGGCTTGAGCCACATGCCCAGCTGCAGTTTTATCTGGTGGGGATGTATCTGGTCGGAGGCACCCTGAGTATGGTCTCAGGACAGTCCTCAGACCTGAGTGGTGGGAGGCCTCACTCTGGAGCCGCCCTGGCCTGGACTCAGTGTGACCTTGAAGGGTTTACTTCTCCTCTTGTGAGCCTTCTTATCTGAGCTGAGACTGGACAGTTAGCCCTGCTGTGGCAGTTCAGCCGTGTGACAGGCCTCGCTGTGGCCAGGGTGTGCAGCACTTGGAGTCCTTAGAAAGAAAGTCATTCATCTTAGAAGATAAGCTTAGAAAAGTAATAGCCCATACACATTTGTATTATCATAAGAACAAAGAAAAATCAATTTTTAAAACGTTTTGTTTTCATTGAGTTGCTACTTGTTCTGCCTAAGTGTTATAATTTATTTAAAATCTGTGGGAAGGAGTCACACCACCCAACAGGCTCACATGGGAGTTTATCGGAAGAGGAGAGAAAAGGCGCAGAAAAGGGGGCAGAGACTAGAACCTGGGGACCAGAGTGGAGGAAGAGAATGAGAGAGGGGGGAGGGGAGGGACGGATGGGATTGGAGGTGGGCAAGGCCCACCTTTTAAAAAGGAATGTAGTTGTCGGGCAGTGGGGGCACTTGCCTTTAATCCCAGCACTTGGGAGGCAGAGGCAGGTTCTGTGAGTTTGAGGCCAGCATGGTCTATAGCTCCAAAGCTACACAGAGAAACCCTGTCTTGAAAAGACAAAAAATCCAAACCAAAACAAAGCAAAACAAAAGGGAACATAACGAATGTGCACAGGTGGTGCTCTTAGTGGCTGCAGCTGAGGATGTACCTTGTCAGGGCCCCAAGGGCAGGCCAGTACAGATGCCTGAATGCTATCACTCTTGTCAGGACCCCAAGGGCAGGCCAGTACAGATGCCTGAATGCTAACACTCCTCCCTTTTTATTTATTGTAAAAAGGTGAGGAGTTTAAAAGGGTAGCAGGTGAGGCGGAAATGATGACGCCATGGACTCAAGACTACTTCCTGCTGACCTGGAGGGTGTCGGAATCTTGGGGGACCTGAGAAAACTGTGGGACTGACCATGTCCTGGGGTAGCTGGATATTTCACTTCACTGTCCAGGCTCTGTGAAACTGGCAGGCCCTGCTTTGGAGCTGGCAAAATGCTGTTGGAGGTGGATCCAAGTCGACTCCCTGGAGTTCACAAGAACTCTTTGAGTTTGTGAAAAGATAAATTGTAGATACATTAGCATTCCCGCTGTTTGTAATCTGTACCGAAATCCACATTGCAGAAATGGTAGTATACTCACAGAGAGGTAGTACGCTGCCAGATTAATAGCCCATCAGAATTCCATTGATTAATGTTGAGACTATGACCTTTTGGAGTCTTAATATCTTTTCCCATCACCATAGCATCGCCTGGACACTCTCTAGCCAGCTTACCAGGAGACACAGAAGGTTGATTACTGAGGGCAGTCATTGTAGAGTTAGTACCCATTAAATAAAGGAATGGTAAAGAGTTACATGAGAATCTGTTCTGTGAGTCTCTTTTCTGAATCTGGGGGAGGTGGCTACCTCTGGGGTGCTGTTGGTTCTCACCTCCTGGACATGTGTACTTCCCACTTTCTCTTCTATAAGGTTCAGTGTAGTTGGCTTTATTTGGATTTGAGTTTTGTGCACGGTGATAGATATGGATCTATTTTCATTTTTCTACATGCTGATATCCAGTTATGCCATCACCACTTGTTAAATATGCTTTCTTTTTTCCATTTGATATTTTTTGCTTCCTTGTCAAAGATCAGATGTTCGAAGATGTGTGGATTGATATCTGGGTCTTCTATTTGGTTCCATTGGTCCTCCTGTCTGTTCTTATGCCAATACCAGGCTGTTTCCAGTACTGTAGCTCTGTAGTAGAGTTTGAAGTCAGGGATTGTGATATCTCCAGAAGTTCTTTTATTGTAGAGGACTGTTTTGGCTATCCTGGGTTTTTTGCTTTTCCATATGAAGTTGAGTACCATTATTTCGAGGTCTTTGAAGAATTTTGCTGGGATTTTGTAGGGCATTGCATTGAATCTGTTTAACAAGGGTATTTTTTAAGGATCAGTTGTTGCTGGGTGGTGGTGGTGCATGCCTTTAATCCCAGCCCTTGGGAGGCAGAGGCAGGTGGATCTCTGTGAGGCCAGCCTGGTCTACAGAGCTAGTTCCAGGACAAGTTCCAAAACTACAGAGAAACCCTGTCTCGAAGCAGTTGTTCTCTTTCCTGAGCACTGCCTCATCTCTGACTCCCATGCTGCAGCAAACCTAGACAGAACATTCAGAGAGGCAGAACAGACAGACACAAGCCGGTTTTGGAGCAATGAAAATGAAAGAAAGTGAAGTGAAAGAATTCTTTCTCAGTTCCCTTAGTTCAAGGAATACTGAGGCCAGATTTGATCTAAAGGAGTGTTCAGTGGGTCTCCAAAAGACATCCCACTGGGAACAAGGAGGTGCATGACACAGCTCCCAGGGATGAGGCAGAGGAAGATTGAGTGGCACAGCAAGTGAGGTAGAGAAAGATCCAAAGGGCTGAACGCACTGGTGTCCAAGGGAGGATCAGACTCAGTGGGCACAAGCTGTTTCAGTTCGTCATCACACAAGAACAGGGGCCAAGGGCTCTGAGCCTGAGAGACACAGTACCCGGACTTTGAGAAAAGCCAGAAATCAAGGAAAGAACTGTGCTCAGGAAAGGGAGCCTCACATCCAGGAGAATGGTCAGAGGCGGGTAACCGCGCCAGAGACTCAATGTCGATATTGGATAGCAGGCCAAGCCCTATCAGCAAAGGAGAAAGCAGATTTGTTGCAGGTGGAAGAGGGCTGATCTGTTGAGGGTGGAGCAGGTGGGTAGGATCCCAGGGTGAAGTGGTTGCCTTTTGATGAGCCCTGCTACTAACCAAGCATGCTGCACACAACAGAATTATTGTAAGAGGCTTATTGGGGGAGGGGGAAAGCAGAAGAGTGAAGGGTAACACCTCCTTCCCTCTACTGGATCGCTGGCAGAATGCTCCAAAGGCCCTGCAAAGCACTGGGATATAGAGTGCTTGGAAGCAGCCATTTGGATTGATATCTAAGGGGTATTGAGACCAGGCCTGACTGCAAAAGTGGACACAGTTCTCATGAGTGAGGCAGAGAAGATCCAAGAGTCTGCAATTCCTAGTGTCCCAGGAATTCAGAGAGGGTCGGATTAAGTAGGCACAGGCTGTCCCATGCATCATCATGCAAAGAACAGGGGCCAAGAACTTCAAGACCAAGAGAGTCATGGTTGCCCGGTACCAGGACTTGACAGGCCAAAAGGCGAGAAACCACACTTGAGAGATGTGTCCTCACTCATGGAAATGGCCAGAGGTTGAGAAGAGGGGGCTCACCAATCATATAGGTATTGGATGGAGGGGCCCAGTGATCTGTTAGAGAAGTGAGGTTGTCGTAAGTGGACCAGGTTCCTGGGTCCTTGTGCACCTCAAGGTGCTGGGAAGGCTTGCTCAGTCTTGATGGGGGAGAGTCTTCTGTTTTGTGTTAATTTCATTGGTTAAATAAAGAGACTGCCTTGGCCCTTTAATAGGACATAAAATTAGGTAGGCAGAGTAAACAGAACAGAATGCTGGGAGAAAGAAGCTGAGTCAAGGAGTCGCCATGATTCTCCTACCAGACACAGACACAGGTTAAGATCTTCCCTGGTAAGACACCAGGGAATATTAGAAATGGGTTAGATTGATATGTAAGAGCTAGCCAATAAGAGGCTGGAACTAATGGGCCAGGCAGTGTTTAAAAGAATACAGTTTCCATGTAATTATTTCGGGTATAAAGCTAGCCGGGTGGCGGGAAGCAGCCCGCTGCTCATATTACTACAGAGTGGCGCCCAGACGTGATGGACTAAATCCACTTAAAAACCTTAAAAGGCTTAAAAATAAGGGAGAGAGAGTTTAACACAGATTTTTGCCGTTTGTTGATGGTGTGCTGTAGAGAGATTTCCTGATTCGGCAACATGATGCTTTGGAAAGGAGTTTCTTCTTTTGTTTTCACAGAGGATGAGACACTGTGGATTGTGTCTATCCCAATATGGTATGATAGACCACGCCCTCCTGAAAGGTTGTTGTGAACACCCTCAAAAAATTGCTTCGCTCAACTGCCAACTGAGATGAAACTAGCACACAGGTTATACCATGAACGACCTAATTAACAGCGCCCCCATTTTCAGCAGGAAGCAGTTTGGAGAGAAAAAACTGCGCCCATGTTCCCAAAATATTGTTTATAAGTGTTCTTTTACATTTAAAGGGGGAAATGATATAGGTATGAATAATTTGCATTGGTATGGATTTTAAGGTCAATTTTGTTATATGTATAAGTATTTCTGATCTTGATTAAGGTATTGTGATTGTGTAGTTCATTTTTAAAATGTAATGTATAATTAGGAAATATAGATTGTTGATGGATAATCATAAATAATAGTCAAGTTTGTAGTCATGTTACTTAGATTTTCTAGATATATAGAGATATATTTCAGATAGGCATTCTTCATATCTCTCAAAGGCTGCAAAATATGGCATTTAAAATATTTTAATAACTTAGGACTTTTCATGACAATGAGACATGTCTGCTCCTGGCGGCACCAATCTACTTCGAGAGGAAGATGGGCATCGAAGAGGATCCTTATGGAGTTTGATAGCCATTTGGGCAAGAAACTGCTCTTGCCTGGACTGTTGCATAAAATGGACACAGAGAACCCACAGAGAGAGGACTGCTGAACTTGCCTAAAGGTGAGACGGTCTTTTGGGTTTCATGACTCATGAAAGAGTCTGCGAGACATTCTGCAGGACACATCAGATAGTGACTAAACTGTCTTTAAAATTTCCTGCTTCATGGAAATGTCTGCTGGATACTATGGGCCTGAAGGCTGAAGATGGATGCCCCAACGGTACAGAGGACCTTTGGGTAACTGTACAGGCAGCGAGATGTCTCTGTCATTTCTAGAGCTTTGGATTTCTTGTTTGCTTAGGTAATATTATATCCTTCTGGAGTCTTTGATGGAGTTGAAGAATGGTTATAGTTATAGTTTTCCTTGGTTATGATAAAAGATAAAGTAGATATAAATATTGTAACTGTAATTCTTGCTTGATATCTGTTTTGTTATATGTAATCTAACTATGTTAAAGTGAAAGCCTTTCTTTTTTGTTTAAACAGAAAAAGGGGAAATGATGGGGGAGAGTCTTCTGTTTTGTGTTAATTTCATTGGTTAAATAAAGAGACTGCCTTGGCCCTTTAATAGGACATAAAATTAGGTAGGCAGAGTAAACAGAACAGAATGCTGGGAGAAAGAAGCTGAATCAAGGAGTCGCCATGATTCTCCTACTGGACACAGACGCAGGTTAAGATCTTCCCTAGTAAGACACCAGGGAATATTAGAAATGGGTTAGATTGAAATGTAAAAGCTAGCCAATAAGAGGCTGGAACTAATGGGCCAGGCAGTGTTTAAAAGAATACAGTTTCCATGTAATTATTTCGGGTAAAGCTAGCCATGAGGGAGGCCGGGTGCTGGGCATGCAGCCCGCTGCTCCAATCACAACAGAGTATCATGGATGCTGGGAAGGCTTGCTGAGTCTCATGGGTGCTGGGAAGGCTTGCTGAGTATAACATTGATGCTATAATTTAAAAATCACCAGGAAGAGAATCATGCCACCAACATGGGAGGTTTATTGGAAGAGGAGAGAGAAGGGGCAGAAAGGAGAGCAGAGACTGGTACCTGAGGACAAGAATAGTGGGAGGGAGAGAGAGAGAGAGGGAGAGAGGGAGGGAGAGAGAGAGAGAGAGAGAGAGAGAGAGAGAGAGAGAGAGAGAGGAGCAGGCCCACCTTTCGAAAGGGAGTGTAGGGAATATGCAGAGGAGGTGCTCTAAGCAGCTGCAGCCGAGGACGAATCCTGCGGATACTAACACTAAGGACCTAAATGCTGAACACAGAATGTAAAGAACCAGAGCCATGACCTTCCATCTGACAGGATGAATTTCTCAACTTTCTCCATGATTCCTGCCTCAAAATTCCACTCAAACCCACCTGACTTCGACTTGCATTATTTCTGCTAATTCAACTCCAAAATCCACTGGGAGCTCAAGGATGCTGGGATTACCCTTATGGTGATGTGGGAGTGTCATATCAATCTGTTGATTTCATTGGCTAAGCAATAAAAAACTGCTAGGCCCATTGGATAGGCCCACCCTTAGGTGGGTGGAGTAAACAGAACAGAACGCTGGGAGGAAGAGGAAGTGAGGTCAGACTCCGCAGCTCTCCTCTCCGGAGCAGACACCTCAGAGAGAGATGCCATGCCCAGCTCCCAGGCAGAGGCACGTGATGAAGCTCCGACCCAGGATGGACTTAGGCTAGAATCCTCCCGGTAAGCGCACCTAGGGGCGCTACACAGATGATTAGAAATGGGCTAAATTAATATGTGAGAATTAGCCTAGAAGAGGCTAGATAGGAAGGGGCCAAAGCAGTGTTTAAATGAATACAGTGTCTGTGTAATTATTTCGGGTAAAGCTAGCTGGGCAGGCGGCTTGGGGTGTTGGGGACGCAGCCCCGCCGCCGCTCCATATTACTACAAATGGCGCCCCACGTGATGGACTAAACCCACTTAAAAAATCTGAGAAGGCTTAAAAATAATGGAGAGAGAGTTTAACACAGATTTTTGCTGTTTGTTGGTGGCGTGCTGTAGAGAGATTTCCTGATTCGGCAACAGCAGCAGAAAAAACGCTGTGTCATTTCAAAGCGTGGCTTCCTGGGGCTGTGCCGCCAGTGAAAACTCTGGCTTTATGTTTGTGTTCCCGCTTGGGATCGGAAGGAGAGTGCTCTGAGACCATGACGATGACTCAGAGCTCCCCGCCTGCTCCTGGGAAGAAGGCAGAATCAGGCTTAGGCAGGCGGAAGAGCATGGTGGATTCCTGCCGCCATACAGAGACGTGTTTTCAGACTGCACAGTGCTCTGTGTGTAACTTGGATGAAAAGAATTTCTGTGCTGCGTGCTCAGTCTCAGAATTAAAGTGCTGAGTGCCGCTCCTACCTGGTAGCCCCAGAGCTAGCACAAAATGGTACGTCCTCCATTTTGAAATTTTCCTGACTCAGCTTCAGCTGCAAAGCCTGCAGCTCATTAAGAGGTCCTGCCACGAAACACTTAAATGGTGTTGACGAAAAGCTGAACGCATGCTTTTCGGTTTTCAACCTTAGCAGGAAAAAAGCTGTGCCGTTTAAAAATGCCAGCTTTCTGGGCCATCCTGCCAGGGCAAACTCTGACTGTTTGAGGCAGGAGGGCCGGCTACCGAGAGAGGACTTGAGTGTTGTCTGTTGTAGCTCGCTGGCTGGCAGGGACCTTGAAAGGCCAGGTGTGGCTATAAACGTGGCTACAGCCAGTACCTCAGCCACGAGGCTGGAAAGCTAAGGAATGGGCTACATCTAGCCGGCAAAGCCACGCCTTTAGTCCTACTGAGACTGCTTGGTAAATTAAAGACTCATGTGGTCAGAAAAACAAAGAGAGATATACAGTAAAGAGAGATTCAGAGACAAAGAAAATTTCTAAATGGTTTACTGTGTGTTAAAAACATATGCAAGCTAAAAGTTGAAGTTCTTAAAAAAAGGAAGAGAGTTGTTGTGTGTCGTAGTACACACCTTTAATCCCAACACTTGGGAGGCAGAGGGAGATAGACCTCTGTGACTTCAAGGTGTGGTAGCACACGCCTTTAATCCCAGTGCCTAGAAGGCAGAGACAAACAGATCTCTGTGAGTTCAAGGTGTAGTAGCAACACCTTTAATCCCAGTGCCTGGGAGGCAGAGACAGGAGGATCTCTGAGAGTTCAAAGACAGCCTGGTCTACAGATATACGCTCAAAAAGCAAAAAGTTAACTTAGGAATGTCACAGCTTAGATTCTTAAGCGCCTAGTGATTTAAAGGCGCAAATCAAAAGTGCTCCTGGATAGTAAAAAATTGCAGATTCACAATAGGACAGATTCAGACCACTAAATGAGTCACACTGTTGGATGAATGTACGTAGGCTTAGGAGAGAGAAGAAAAAGAATATAGAGAATAAAGTTAATGGGTTAAAAAAAAAGATAAAGTCTTTAAAGAGACAGAGTACAGATAGTTAAGAGATTAAAAGAAATAAAGAAAAATAAGCTACGTAAAAAATGGAAAATTCACAGAGAGTCTGGATTATGTACATTGTGTTTTCTTTAAATTTTTTGACTGTGAAGGAGCTAAATACAGAGAGAAATTTCATTACATGGGCTGCCAAGCTAAACCAGAATGGATATAAGGGTATTATGATTTCAGAATTTGGATCTAAGGATATGATGCTTTGGAAAGGAGTTTCTTATTTTGTTTTCACAGAGGATGAGACTCTATGGATTTTTTCTATTCCGATTTGGTATGATGGCCCACGTCTTCCTGAAGGGTTGCTGTGAACATCTTCAAAAAATTGCTTTGCTCAACTGCCAACTGAGATGAAACTAGCACACAGGTTATACCATGAAAGACCTAATTAACGATGCCCCCATTCAGCAGGAAGCAGTTTGGAGAGAAAAAACTGCGCCCATGTTCCCAAATATGGTTTATTAAACGTTCTTTTACATTTAAAGGGGGATATGATATAGACATAAATAATTTGCATTAGTATAGATTTTGCTTTATTGATAGAGATTTACGGTCAATTTTGTTATATGTATAAATGTTTCTGATGTAACTTTTACTTGATAACTGTTATATGTAATTTTGCTATGTTAAGGTTAAAGCCTTCGTTTTTTTTGTTTAAACAGAAAAAGGGGAAGTGATGTGGGAGTGTCATATCAATCTGTTGATTTCATTGGCTAAGCAATAAAAAACTGCTAGGCCCATTGGATAGGCCCACCCTTAGGTGGGTGGAGTAAACAGAACAGAACGCTGGGAGGAAGAGGAAGTGAGGTCAGACTCCGCAGCTCTCCTCTCCGGAGCAGACACCTCAGAGAGAGACGCCATGCCCAGCTCCCAGGCAGAGGCACGTGATGAAGCTCCGACCCAGGATGGACTTAGGCTAGAATCCTCCCGGTAAGCGCACCTAGGGGCGCTACACAGATGATTAGAAATGGGCTAAATTAATATGTGAGAATTAGCCTAGAAGAGGCTAGATAGGAAGGGGCCAAAGCAGTGTTTAAATGAATACAGTGTCTGTGTAATTATTTCGGGTAAAGCTAGCTGGGCAGGCGGCTTGGGGTGTTGGGGACGCAGCCCTGCCGCTGCTCCATATTACTACATTATGGCTCTAAAGTTATGGGCCGGGAGGAGGGAGCAGTGTTTCTAGATGTGATAGTAGGAGAAACTTCTGGTACTCAGAGCAAACCAGACTTAGAAAAAATTTTTGCATATGAGCCTGCATGTAGGTATGTGTACTGTGTGCATGCCTGGTGCTCACAGAGGCCAGAAGAGGGTGTCAAATCCCTTGGAACTGCAGTTACAGGCACATGTGAACTTCCATATGGGTGCTGAGAATGGAACCTGGGTCGTCTCCAAAAGAAGCAGGTATTTATTTATTTATTGGTTTTTCAAGATAGGGTTTCTCTGTAGCTTTGGAGCCTATCCTGGACCTAGCTCTTGTAGACCAGGCTAGCCTTGAACTCAGAGATCTGCCTGCCTCTTCCTCCCAAGTGCTGGTACTAAAGGCATGGCCACCACTGCCTAGTTTATTTATTGAAAAATTTTTTTTAGTGGTTTATTTATTCTTATTTTTTATGTGCACTGGTGTTTTGCCTGTGTGTATGTCCATGTGAGAGTGTTATATTCCCTGGAACTGGAGTTACAGACAGTTGTGAGCTGCCATGTGGGTGCTGAGAATTGAACCTAGGTCCTCTGGAAGAGCAGCCAGTGTTCTTAACTGCTGAGACATCTCTCCAGTCCCCTGGGCTAAAATTTATTTTATTACATAAAATGTGTGCTCACAGTGCATGTGCACATATACCCACATGTATATGCATGCACTTGCCATGGTGCTCCTACGGAGGTCAGAGGATAGCACACAGGAAGGAGCCAGTGCTTACCTCCACTAAGGGGATTGAACCCAGGTCCTCAAGTTTGGCAGCAAGCATCTTTACTCTTTGAGCCATCTCACCGGCCTAACCTTTGGGCTTTTTAAAGTCAGTCCTTACAACAGAAACCTCCACTCTACACTGAGTAGAATCTGCTTCATCATAAATCCTAACTGTTCACGGGTCCCTGAGTGACCTGAGTTCAGTCTCACTCATCCTGTTTGAAGACAGTAACAGGGAAACCCTTAAGTCATCCCTTTTTCAGACTAAATGACCATCTTTTAACAGGCTTTAACAGACTCAGCTTTCAAATTCCTAAGTTTCATTGTTATGTTTCTCTGGGCACACTTCAAATTGAATGTCAGTGTCTCATAAGGCAAATGACTCTTTGGACTGAGTGTAATGTCCTAAATGTAGAGTGTTTGATGACACTAGCTCTCTTCCTGTTACATTTTTTAAACATCAGTTAGATTAGGTAAGAGATAAGACAGTAACTCAGTCTTTTAAAGAACATAACTGCTCATGGTGACTGAGGTTAGCACGTGGCCCTATTCTTCGCTGTCATTATGTGGACCAGGCCCCTTCCATCTGGGTCTCTGCTTCTCCATGGGGTTCTCCAGTCCAAGCTAGGTCACTGCCAAGGTCCCGGATGGAAAGGGAGTGGGTTTCTTGTTAGCATTCTACTCAGGACATCTTAGGCCCATGCCCAAGTTCAAGTACAAGAGAGTCTTGTAAAATGCAGTTTAGTTTTTAATGCTGGGTCAGGTCAGAACTCCCATTACTAGGGAACTCTTGGAGAAGGGAGAATGGCCTAACGGGCCAGCTTTACTGTCCACAGGTCTCCGAGCTACCTAAGTTCAGTTTCATTCATCCTCTTGTCTGCAGACAGTAAGAGGGCAACCCTTAAGCAATCTGTCTGTTTGTCTCTCTTTTTAAGACAGGGTTTCTCTGTGGTCCTGGCTGTCCTGGAACTCACCTTGTAGACCAGGCTGACCTCAAACTCACAAAGATCTGCCTACCTCTGCCTCCCAAGTGCTGACATTAAGGCATGTGCCACTATTGCCCAGATAAGTAATCTTTTTCCGAGTTTGTACCAAACTTGGCATGTGCTGCTTCCCACATTTCCTGCTCGTTTATCTGGCCTCAGCTGAAATGTCATTTCCTCAGAGAGGCCTACCTACCTCATGCAAAGGGGCATCTTCAATACCCACTGTAGCTAGGTTTTTATAGACCCCTGCATGAGGATTCAGTTTTTACGTTTCTCCTCTCCCCCTAAAATTTTAACATTCTTTGTGTATGTATGTGTGTATGCATCTGTGTGGGGAATGTGCGTGTGAATGTGTGTCAGAAGAGGACATAACATTCCCCAAAGTGGGAGCTAAAGGGGATTGTGAGTTACAGGACGTGGATGCTGGGAACCAAACTGAACCAAATTAAGAGCAGTATACGCTCTTAATTGCTGAGCTGTATCTCCAGCCCCTGTGGAATATTCCTTTACACTGTGTGAATATATGTCATTGTGATCAGTTTAATAAAGAAGCAGACTAGCCTACAGCTAGGCAGGATAAGGTTAGGTGGGAGAACCAGACTAAGAGGATGCTGGGAATAAGAAGGGGGAGGAGTTTCTCAGGATCATAAGGAGATGCAGAGGAAGCAGGAGATGAACTTGCTATACTGAGAAAAGGTTCCAAGTCATGTGGTAGAGGGTCGATAAACAACATGGGCTAATTTAAAATGTAAGAGTTAGCTGGTAACAAGCCTGAGCTATTGGCTGAACATTTATAATTAATAATAAGTCTCTGTGTGGTTATTTGGGAACTGGCCTGAAGGAGTGAAAAGTCCATCTATAAGCCCCACTTTACCCTGTGGTTGTTTTTGTCTCTCACTAAGCACAGGCTGTGTAAGGGCAGGAATTCTGTCTCATGACTAACACAATGCCCGACAATGCTAAATAAGGACTAAATATGTACTGGTTCAATAAAAAAAAATGGTGACTAGGCTGGATGTGATGGCACAGGCTTTAATCTCAGCACTCAAGAAGTAGAGGCAGGGGATCTCTGTGAGTTGGGGGCCAGCCTGGTCTACATAGTGAGTTCTAGGCCCTCCAGGGCTATGTAGTGAGACTGCATCCCAAAACAAAAACCAGTGCAAGAGACACAATTTGTATACTAAATACAGTCCTGTTTGCCAAATGCCTCCCACAGCTGGGGCATACAGTAATCAGCTAAAACCCTGCACCTCTGTTCATTTCAGCTGTGGGAAAGATCAGTTTCTTTAGCTGCTATTAAGAATCTGATCCTAGATATAGTTCCTTACTTTTACATTTTTGTATTTATCATTCTGTTCAAAACATTTATTTTTTTAAGATTATGTGTATGTTTGAGGGTATGTGCATATGAACGTAGGTGGCATGGAGGCCAGATGATGTCAGACCCCCTAGAGCTGGAGTTACAGGCTGTTGTGAGCCACCAGACATTAGGAATCAAACCCGGGTCCTCAGTCCCTAAATGATTGCATCTTTTTCTCGCTAACTTTTTTCAACTCAGAGGTCTTTTATTATTTTAACATATATAATGCCATAAGTTCACAACTGAGGCTGTTTTCTACTGGTTCTCCTCAAGTGGGAATCTCTAGCTAGAGCAGACTGGTTCTCAGTAGAACCAGAGACCTTTCTCTCAGGTCCCTTTCTTTTTCTTATTGTTCTCCATCTCGACTCAGGAAGCAGTCTTGGGTTTTTGGTGCTTGATATGCTCCATATGCATGTTAGTCCTCTTGACAAAAAATATGCCTTGTTTAAAATGCTGACAGCATGCTGCGTAACTGTGGTGGCTTGAAATGAAAATAGCTCCTAAAGGGAGTGGCACTATTAGGAGGTGTGACCTTGTTAGAGGAAATGTGTTACTGTGGGAGGACTTTGAGGTCTCTTTTGCTCAAGCTTTGTTCCGTGTGACACTCAGATCACTTCCTGTTGCCTGCAAAATATAGGACACAGCTTCACAGAGTTAAGCAAATGCAGCATAAAGGAATTCAACACATTAAGCAAACATTCCACAGCATAAACAAACACATCTTTTTTTTAGTGTAATACATCTTAAGATAATATTCTACAGCAGATACCTTTATTAGATCTTGTCTGTTTTAAAGGGATATTGTATAAAGAGTGATGGGTAGGTAGGCTCTTGGAGTAAGATCTTAATGGGGGAGGATGATAGGAAGACACAGAAGAGAGGAGGTGCCCCATACTTTTGAGTCAGTGAGGGAGTCTGGAAGAGAACAGGGTGAAGCGTTAGTGTCAGCTGGTGAACAAGAAGGCTCTTCAGGAGCTGGAAAGAAAGAAAATTCCAGAAGGAGCTGGGTGAAAAGGAAAGACAAAGTGTGATTTAGCCATGAAATCAATGTTCAACATGGGGTTGGGCAACCAGGCTTGATGAAGGAGTGAGTCGTTAGGTGGCCCCGGGGGAACAGAGTGGCGCACCTGTAGCACTAGGAGGGTGGAACTGGCCATCAACACCCATCAGAGGTCAGAAAAGGATAACTTTTACCAGATGAGCAGGAAGTATAGCCCCAGAATCTATTAAAAAGCAACAGAGACTTCACCTCCTCTTGGTTGCTGGAGGCTGAGGTTTCCAGGGCAGCATCAGTCTTTGGCTGCCAGGCCCAGAAGATCAGGAAGATTGTGCTGTGGAGGAGGAATCTGGGGACCGGCTCACCTTGGCAAGGCAGAGAGAAGCAGTCAGTCCATGCTTCGGGCAGGGTCCTGATGTGGGTGACGTGAAGTGCAATTCTTCGTCCAGTGACCAGTGTTGCCAAACATGAAGAAGGCTTCAGGTCTGTTGGTGCCCCATCACCTCTTGAGGTGGCCCCAGGAATGCCACCAGAAGCTGGTATTTCTGTCTATCATGGGTGGCCTTTTTCACTCTTTCCTGCTTCTCCCTTTCATTAAACACCTTAAATACCATATTCAACAGATCTCTGAGGGGATATAACCACATTATAGTCTCTTAAGTTTTCTCTCTGTCTCTCTCTTGACACCAGGTCTCTCTACATTCCTGGTTGTCCTGGAATTCACTACAAAGACCAAGCTGGCCTTGAACTCACAGATCTGCCTACCTCTGCCTACTGAGTGCTGGGAATAAAGGCATGTTCCACCATGCCTGGAAAGTATTTGCTTACCAGGCCTGAACTTGAATATTGTTTTATATTAAACAAACTTTTAAGTTTATTTTTAGCTACTTGCTTTATGCTTAACCTTGTTGGTCTCTCCCTCCCTCTAAAGCTTATCCCTGTAAATGAATTACATTTGTACTTAGCATGACTAGAAACATAGTTCCGAGTACATTAAAAAAACTTAATCAATTATAAGGTGGCTGGCTGACTATTAGCTTCCATGTCTTAACTACCCTTAACAGTTTATAACAAGTTAGTAAGATTAGGATTTTATAATTTTATTCTTGTTTAATTTGAGCCTTAAAATTTATAATTTTGAATTGAAGATTCTTTAGCCAAACAAACTTTAACCCACAAATACAGTCCATAGAGAGGCTGGGAACCACATTTCCTGAGCCTTTCATAGCATACTTTTATAAAATATCAGTTTTTTATATGACTCAGTTTCCTCAAACAGCTAAAGCTTTAAAAATTAGTGAAGGTGTAAGTGATTAAATATATATCCTTTCCGTCAGTTTCTGTTAGCTGGAATAGATAACTGGACCCCGAGGAATTTATAAGCCTTCATCACCAAACATTTGCTGTAAAATCCTATTTTTTATAAACCCTTTACAGGATTTTGTCCTCATCTGTTGTTTTTACACTTAGGACAAAAATCATCATAAAAAATCCACCCTTATCCCAAAATATCTTAGAGGCCTGGTGTTGTCTTCTTGGTCTAGGAAAAAATAAAGCAAACCATTGTCAAACATCTTTATTTTTCTAAACAAGAGTTGAATCCAAATTACACATATGATAGGCTGTAGAAAATTAAGATTACCTATACATAGATTTTTAACTATCAACACTCTTATTTATTTGTTTATTTATTTATTACAAGTTTTAAGGTAACCTTTCCTCTGTTGGGATTTTACACTCCCCCCACCTCTGCCCCTGAGGGTTTCTCTGTGTCCCTGCACGTCCTGGAACTCAGGCTGTGGACCAGGTTGGCCTTGAACTCACAGAGATCTGCCTACCTCTGTCACCTGAGTGCTGGGATTAAAGGCGTGCGCTGTCGTTGCTGGATATTACACATTTTTAAAAGCACTCCTAAAGGATTTTACAAATCCTGAGATTAAAGAAAGTTTACATTTCAGCAAAAGCTTCAAAGATAGCAAACAGAGCCAAGCCAAAGGGGGTGGCAGCAGTGACTGCATTCACCATAGTAACTTCTGTTGGGAACAGTTTACCTCTTAGTTGTTCTTGGGCACACACGTCTTTTTCTGAGCTCTTCTGTTTTGTTCTCCTTTCACCGCCCCCCACCTCCGTCACAGGGCCAGGTGTCCCACCTGCCCAGAACAAAGGCTTTGGAAGAAACTTTTAAACAAACAAGCTTGGATCTGTAGTGGACAGGCCAAATTCCTCCTTCAGACCTTTTCAGTAGAACAGGACAGCACGTGACAACATTCCAGTATTATCCATACTTAAAAGACATTTAATCCTCTAAGTTAGAATCAGTGATCAGAGGGAGGGATGAGAGTGAGCTGTAGAGCAAAGAAGACTTATAGATAAGAGACTTTCAGAGTGGACAGTGGAGAAAACAAGAGATAAAGGGATTTTCAAATCACTTGTGCAATGGCAGAAAATCTCACAATCTGTAAAAGTCTGGAATCAGGTGTGCCATTTCTGGTCATTGGGACTCATTACTTAGTTTGTACTGAGGTCACGTTGTTTGTAGCAATACAGTGTGGCTCTGAATCTCTGAGGAGGGAAGGAGATTAGAGAAGGCAGGTGACAGGAGTCAGGAGTCTAAAAAGAGCACACGGTTAGTTCAGGCTCCAGAGGCAAGTGAGAGAGACAGCAAGCTTCAGGAGTGGGCAAGAGACAGAGTAGGCAGAAAGATGAGGTACTTGGAAGGGTGGCAGGAAAGAATTTTCGGGAGTAGAGCAAGGAAGAGTTGGGAGAAACTTAGAAATGGATCCTAAGTAGGAAGGAATCCTGCCAGAGGGAGGAAGGAGGATTCCCATAGCAGGAGCCACAGGAAGGCAGCACTGTATGGGGAAAGCATTGTGGGATAGAGTCTGAATTTGAGAGCACCCCAAGCAGACGGAGACTCTTCAGAGAGATGCTCAGGATTAGTGGAGAGGCATCCCTTCTCTGCATGATAGGCACCCAGGAAGCTGCCTAGTGTGCTAACAAATCCGAGAAAGAGAGAGAGAGAGAGAGAGAGAGAGAGAGAGAGAGAGAGAGAGAGAGAGAGAGAGAGAGAGAGAAATTCCAGCAAGTCAACAAAAATCAGAGAGAAACAAAGAAGGCAGCTCCAAGAGGATACCTAACCAAGCAGTCAAGAAGAGACAAGAGGTAGACTAGATGGGGAAGAGAAATGCCTGAGGAGATGGACTTATGGAGTTGAATGTGGTGGGAAGCAGAAGCCAGCATAGAGGTGGTGGTTTGGTTCAGTTGGGCAGGACAGGACTGTTTGAAAAGGGGCCCCACCATTCTGCACCAAATTAACTAAGGTGCAGTGAAATAAACTGGACCACTCTGTAGGTGGAAAGATTTATTGGGGATCAAACTGCCAAGGCTATCTGGAGGTGGGGGTGGGAGCAGAGAGGAGTAAAATGGCAGAAAAGCAAGAGGTTTATATGACAGTCAGCAGGGGTGAGGGGGTGGTCTTTGAGCGGACACAGGCTGTCTGATTGAGAACTAGACACTCTTGCTAGAAGTAGCTGACCTTTGGGGGCAGATTAAGGGAAGTTCCTGGTAAAAAGAAACCTGCCTTTAGACTTTTTCTTCCCCAATAATAATTCTTTGCCCAGCCAATGACTTTTTGTTTGGACATTATCACCAGCACTGTCATTTTCGTGGCTGTTGTGGACCTAACAATATGCAGTCACAGGAGCAACCCCATGTTTTATGAGAGGTTTAAAGTACACACACACACACACACACACACACACACACACACACACACACACACACAATTTCTGAGTGGTTTAAAAAAAATGTCCACATACGAACATCTTACCTCACCTCTTTCTCTTCTTGTGTACCTTTGGTAAATTACTAGAAGATGGTAGCTCAGACTGAAAGGAAGTAAAGCCTTCTTTTGATATGTCAATAAATGCATTTATTTATCCCTCTCTATTTCGTACCATCTGAAACTCTGATGCACGTATGCATGCCATGTGTGTTTCCTATGCCATTAGCAAACAGCCGTGAAAATGGAAAAAAGAAATGGGCCAAACGGAGTTGTTATTGCACCGGTCCTGCGTCTGTCCTGCCCTCAATCCATCATCAGTCTTTGGGGATGGATGTTTACTTGTACCAGGAATATGGCAGCCTATGGCAGCTGCCCTGCTGAAGTAAGAGTCACAACAGAACTCAAACCATCCTGCTTCCTTCTGCACAGAATTACAGAAACTTTACATAGAAAGACCAGGGATGGCAAGATGACTTAGCATGTGAAGGTACTTATGCCAAGACTAACGACCTGAATTTTATCCCCAAGAAGGACAGAACTGACTCCTGCAAGTTGTCCTCTGACTTCCATATGTGCACCGCCCCCTCCTCTCACACACATACAATATAATTGAAAATTAGAAAAGACCAAGTTTATAGTCAAACCCAAGCATCCTCCTGTCTAATGAAAACAGAAATAACCTTATAAAAGCTAAAGAAATGGTGGTTCAGGATATTTGACTGTTTTTTATATTATTCTTATTTATGAGTATTTTATCTGCATGCTTGTATGTGTGCTGTGTTGTGTGACTGGTGCCCAAGAAAGTCACAAGAAGATGCTGGATTCTCTGGAATAGAAGTTACTGATGGTTTGAGCCATCATGTGGGTACTGGAAACTGAAAGCTAGGTCCTCTACAAGAGCAACAAGTGTTCTTAACCTCTGAGCCATCTCGCCACCTCTCCAGCCCTCAGAGTACTTGACTCTTAATACTTATGGTCTCTCACAAATGTTTACAATTCTTAAAAAAAACAAAAACAACTTGCTTGCTATTACTGTCATTGTTGTTAGTGTGTGAGGGCAAAGGTCAGAGGACACTGTGGTGTTGGTTCTCTCCTTCCAGACTGAGCTCAGGCCATCAGACTTGAAGGCACAACCTTTCTTGCTGAGCCATCTTGCCAGTCCAGTGTTTGCAAACACTTAACGCATATTTTGTCCTCAAACTTTTCCAGTTCCTTCATTCTGGAAACCCTGCCACACTGGCCCGTTTGTCACCCTTTTTTCATTTCCACATCTCTGAAGCTGCATGCTCCTTTCTTCCTATCCATCATCTGAACCCTTCTTCAGGGCTTGCTGCTGCTTCCTATGGCGGCTGAATAAACGGCACGACCCATGCTGCCTGGCTGGGGCTTTGCCTATAGCATTCTTGCCAACATCAGCTCTCCCTACAACATACACTGAGCTGACCACTGAAAAATCAGCCTCAACGTATGCTTAAGAGCTTGCCCACAGCTGGGCAGTGGTGGTGAATGACTTTAATCCCAGCATCCAGGAGGTAGAGGCAGGCCGATTTCTGTGAGTTCAAGGCCAGCCTGTTCTACAGAGCGAGTTCCAGGACAGGCACCAAAGCTACAGAGAAACCATGTCTTGGAAAAAAAAAATCCACCGCCCACATTGAAACTTGCCAAAGCCATGCTCACTCATGTAGTATCTTCTAGTATGTTTGGAAATTGAAAAAACAAATGAACGAAACAACTGCTATGTGAAAAAGCAAAAACTTATGAAGTCCTAAGGAAACCTCAGAATTTTTTTCTAAGTCTAAGGGAATCTACTCTGTTTAATATCAGTTCTTGAAGAATAAAGACAGGAAAAGAAAGACAATTAACCTAAACTACATTACATTTTTTCATATAATGAATGGTCTAGCAGCAGAAGAGAGAAACCAAAATCCAGAGCTCTGAGCACAATGTTTCTAGTCACTTGATAGAACTATACAGCCATCCGTTGATACGTTAGCTGCTTTTGAGTAGCTAGAAGCAGTTCTGAGGAAAGATTTGTTTGGGATTATAGATTCCAAGTGTCCATAGCTGCTTAGCCTGTGAACTTGGCAAGAACAGGACAGGGAACACAGAAAGCATTTTACCTCATGGCAGACAAGAACCAGACAAAGGAACATGCAGAAAGAAGACAGGAAAGACACATCCAAGGATTGCTCTCCACGCACCCAGTTCCTTCAGCCTCTCATTTTCTCCGTTCCACCACCACCTTCCTATAGCAGACTCCATCCATGGGATGATCCATTCACCCATCTCTCGGTGGAAACTCCTTCACAGGTGCTCTCAGAGGCATGCTTTATGAACGTTCTATGCATTCTTCAATCCAGTTGACAAAGTAACCAGCATATTTGGTGTCCATGGAAGATGAATGAAGCCATAACTCCCCTGGGATCTTTAGATATTAAAGTCAATATGCTTAACTCTCTTGTATAAAACAGCACAATATTTGTCTAAAACACATGTACATTCTTCTGTATAATTTAAATCACCTCTATATTATCATAATCATAACTCATGGAGTGCAAAGAGATGAACTGATATAGAAATGATAAAAAAGGTAGATTATTAATCTACTTTAATCCAAAAAACAACTGTTAAATTCAAAATACTTTATATTGGTATGGTTTTGGTTTATTGATACAAATTTAAGGTCAATTTTGTTAGACTGTATATATATTTTTACTTTTGTTTAAGGTATTATATTTATGCAGCTTATTTAAAAATGCAATATATAATTTAAAATGCAGATTAATAGTCATCTATAATAGTCAAACTTATAGACAAGCTGGTTAGATTTTCTAAATATGTAGAGATATATTTCAGATGAATAGGTAATCTTTAAACACGTAAAAGACCTACAGAATATGAAATTTTTTTTTTTTTTTGCTTTTTCGAGACAGGGTTTCTCTGTGGTTTTGGAGCCTGTCCTGGAACTAGCTCTTGCAGACCAGGCTGGTCTTGAACTCACAGAGATCCGCCTGCCTCTGCCTCCCAAGTGCTGGGATTAAAGGTGTATGCCACCACTGCCCAGCCAGAATATGGAATTTAAAATGTTTTAACAACTTAGAATTCTTTGGATGTGAGATGTCTTCTCCTGGCAGCACCAATTACTTCAAGAGGATGATGGACACTGACGAAGCCCCTTATGGTGTTTGCTTTCAATGTGGCAAGGCTAGGCATTTGGGCAAGAAACTGCTCTTGCTGGACTGCTTGACAATAAGCTGGATGAACTGGACATGCAGGACCCACAGGAAAATGACTGCTAAACTTGCCAAAACAAGGTGAGACAGTCCTTCAGTGTTCCTGCTTCATGAAAGAGTCTGCCAGACATTCAGCAGGACACAAAAGAAAACGACTGTCAAATTTTGCCAAAATCGAAGGGATAGTTCTTCAAATTTTTCTGGCTGAAAAATCTGCCAGATACTTTAAGATTGTAGGCTAAAAATGGATGCCCCAATGTCACAGAAGAACTTGGGTGGCTGTCCAGACAGTCAGATATTTCTGTCATTTCTAGAATTTTTGAAGTTGCTTATAATGCACTTCCCGTATTAGGTAATATTATATCCTTCTGGGTTCTTTGATGGAGTTGAAGACTAAATAGTTATAGTTTTCCTTAGTTATGATAAAAAATTAGATATGAAACTTTAGACTTACAAAGATAAATAGATAATATTTTCTCTAATTTTGTTGAATACAAATAGACTAAATATTACAACTGTAATTCTTGTTTGCATAACCATTTTGTTGTATGTAATTTTACTATGTTAAAGTTGAAACCTTCCTTCTTGATTACAGAAAAGGGGAAATGATGTGGAATGTCTTTCTGTATGCTGTGAATATGTTTTATTACCATTGGTTAATAAAGAAGCTGATTTGCCAATAGCCAGGCAGAACAGAGCTGGGTGGGAAATCTAAACAGAGATGCAGGGAGAAGAAGGGCGGAGTCAGAGAGACATCAGCAGCCTCTGGAGAAGCAAGATGTGAGGTAACAAACCATGAGCCTTGTGGTAAAATATAGAATAATAGAAATGGGTTAATTTAAGCTGGTTAATAATAAGGCTGAGCTAATAGCCCAAACAATTATAATCACTATTAAGCCTCATAGTGGTTATTCGGGAACTGGTGAGTGGGAAAGAACCTTCAGTTACACTGAACAGTAAAGTATAGGGAACAATGGAAAGTCAGTATAAAAGCAGCTGTGGGAGTCTACCAGCATCTGTGATCTGGAGTTCCTTGAATATAGACATAGAACCTGTGAATACAGAGGGCTGACTGTTACAAATGACTTCCAGCAGGACTTCCCTATCTACCTTTGTAGACTTAAAACAATTTAATTTACATATAGACTGCTAGTGTAGTAAAGACCACCACGTAACTGGCAGAGACAGGCCATGTCACCTCACATTAGAGTGGGAAAAGGGAAAGTTAACTATCAAGAGCAAGTGAAAACTACTGGGGGAGGAAGACTAGGAAAGCAGAAGGTGCCCTTTTGGACTGCAGACTTGCAGAGGAAGGCCTGTCTTCCAGGCTGCCTCACTCAGAGAATTTCAGACAGAAATCCCTTTTTCTATCAAAATGCTGATGACTCTCCTTGCAGAAACGTCTCATTATAAAAGCGCTCTATGCTGCTTGCTTTCTGAGCTTTAATAAATCCTGGATTAGCATGAAAACCACCCAGGCACTGACTCCCCACATTTCCCGACGAGCTGTCTGGAGTTGGCTTCTTCTTATTGAGTAACTTCCCCAAGTTGGAAAACTGCCCAGTGCCTGGAACTAAGGACTACCCACTAAACTCAGAGCAGGGCAGAAACATCCCCCACGCCAGTCCTGCAAACCCAGACCGGCCTTTCTTCCTTCTTTCTTTTCCCTTGCTTTTTGCTTTCTCACTCATAGCAATTCACACGGTTTTTGTTTTTGTTTAGATGGGTACTGAACCTGGGACCATGGACACGCCAGAGAAGTACTCTATTGCTGAACGACACCTCCATAACCTATGTTGCTGTTCTTTTTAAGGAAGGTGGAATTGAGTTCCTATCCAGCCCTCTGCATTACAACACCTGGGAGTCTAAGCTGACTTCGCTCTGCTCTCTAACGGCTTCTACCACCAGAGAGGAGGCAGCCTCTGCTCCACTACCTCTTTCAGCATTCCGCTGTCTTCAAACGTGTCCCCAGATCTCTAGGACACTGCAGTGCTACAGCTGTTCTCTGTGGAGGGCCACGCTGATGTTTCCAGCCTTAGCAGTTTTGTTGGCTGGCATATCATGTGACCTCACATATACTCTCAAAGTTTCCAAAATGTCATTCTAGCCTCCACCTGCCTTTCCCCATTTTCTTCTGCTCTTCCTCCCCACTGGCTAAGCTTCTAAAGGGCCAGAGTCCTCAGCCTTACTACCTTACCCATCAGCCTCTTAGTAGTTGGCCCATGTCTGTAATCCAAGTACTCAGGAGGTTGAGTCAGAAGGCTAGAAGAGTTTGAGGCTAGCCTGGGCGAGAGTGTCTTTCTACCTACAAAACAATAAATGAAATTTGCTTCATTTTGTTTTTTCTTAATTGTAATTTACACACACACACACACACACACACACACACAATCACCGTTTTAGTCAGGGTCAGTGGTCCTGACATGCACGACATTGTGCAGCCATCACCACCATGCATTTCCAGACTGCTTCATGCTGTAAAATTGAAGCCATGTTCATTAAGCACTAGCTCCCCATTTCCCCTCTCCCTGGCTTCTGGCAATCACATTTCTACTTTCTTTGAACTTGCTTCTTGATACTTCATAGGAGTGGGATAATACAATTATCATCCTTGTCTGACTGCCATACCTCGCTAAGCACAATGCTTTCAAGTTTTATCAACATCGTAGTACATATTAGAACTTTATTCCATTTTAAAGGTGAATAGTATTCCAGTGTTTGGACATTTCCCCCTCTGTCTGCCCAGTGCAGATGGATGTCTGTGTTTTGGCTAGTGAAGCTTTGACAGTGAGGGTGGGAAGGAGTCAGCAGAGTTGTGCCTATAAGGCAGAGAAAGAATGGTTTGTATGTGTGGAGAGTACTGAACTGGGGTGGTCTCTGGGGCTGGCCTGTCTCCGGTGACCCTGACCAGATGGCTCCGTCAGAGCACAGAGAGATGAGAAAGTGCATCAGAACCCACTGGGTACCTGGAAGGAATGCAGACTCCTTGACTATTCCCGGAAGTGAGATCTCAGAATTCATATTTCCTTTTTTTCTGTTTTTTCGAGACAGAATTTCTCTGTGTAGCCTTGGCTGTTCTGGAACTCTGTGGACCAGGCTGACCTTGAACTCACAGAGATCCACCTGCCTCTGCTTCCTGAGTGCTGGGATTTTAAAGGCATACACCACCACTTCCTGGCTAAGTTATGAAATTTTTAAATTATTCTTTAATTTTAAAAATGATTGCTTTCATAAATTTAGTTTGTTAATTCTCTTGCTTTGATTTTAAATAGGTTGTTCTTATTTAATTTTATGCTGTATTAAAGCCTCCCAAAGAACTTTGGGGTGTTCTTCTGCCAAGAACTTTGGGGTGTTCTTCTGCCGAGAACTTTGGGGTGTTCTTCTGCTGAGAACTTTGGGGTGTTCTTCTGCCAAGCTGCTGATAGCACATTTCCAAAGGAGATTCTTTTCAACAGCCGTTATTCTTGAAAAGAATCTAATATTTATGAGTGTGTGTGTGTGAGTGAGTGAGTGTGTGTTCACCAAAGCTAGAAGAGGGCACCAGATCCCATAGAACTGGAGTTATAAATGATTGTGAACCATTCATGGTACTGGATACTTCAAAAGCAGCAAATGTTCTTAATCACTGAGCTGTTTCTCCAGTACATTTTCACCCAGCAGATATGCACTGTAAAATGCACATTTTAGTCACACGTCAAAACTGTCTATTCTCAATATTTTAGTTCTTGATTGAAAAATATTTTTTGACTTTAGATAGTGAAAGAATCTTAGTCTCTTTAAAAATTTTAAAAGCACTTCACTTGTTTGTTTATTTATTGCATGTTGTATACATGGGTCAAGGTCAGAGGACAACCCGCAGGAGTTGGTTCTCCCCTCCCACCACGTGGGTCCTAGGGATTGAACTCAAGTCCTCAGGTTTGGTAGCACCCCTGCCAGCTGCGCCATCTCACCAGCCCAATTCCTGCCGTCTTTCTTTGCTCTCAGACAAGTCCCTTAACCTTTTCGAGCAGAACCTCTGAGAACATCATCCCCTCTCAGCCCCAAACCTATCTCCACATAACAATGAGACTGGGTCTCTGTCACGGTCAGTTCTTACCCCTGCCCTGGCCGCTGTGGACACCTCCCATCTGACACTGACCTAGTTAGCATTAACTGTCAACTTGACAATCTAGAATCACTGAAAACAACAAAAACCCAAAAACATTGGGGAGTGTGTGTGTGTGTGGGGGGTGGTTTCGAGACTGGGTTTCTCTGGAGCTTTGGTTCCTGTCCTGGAACTAGTTTTTGTAGACCAGGCTGGCCTCAAACTCACAGAGATCTGCCTGCCTCTGCCTCCCAAGTGCTGGGATTAAAGATGTGCACAGTCTGTGGCTGTCTTAATCGCCTCACTTGATGTGAGAGGGCCCACCCCACCGTGAGTGTCATTTCCTAGGCAGGGGGTCCTGGCCTGGGTAAGGAAGGCCTCAAGCCAGAGAACAAGCCGGTAAGTAGAATTCTCCCATGGTTTCCGCTTCACTTCCAGTCCCATCTTCCCTCAGTGATAGATTATGTCCTGGAAGTGCAAGCCACATGAGCCCTCTCCAGGTGCTTTCTCACAGCAACCAAAGGAAATGAGAACAGTGTACCAGAAAAGGAAAAACAAGGTCTAGGAGGGAATGGATGAGACACTTGCTGCCGGGCACGACTACCTGATCCTCAGGACCCATGGTGGAAGGAGAGAACTAACTCCCACAGGTTAAAGAATAAATTCTGTGTGGGGAGGGAAGCAGAAATAAACCTCCCAGAAACCTTGGGTTTCTAAAGCACTAGCCTCTATCAAAAAACCAATTACATGCTTGGACTCTAGGAGATACCTCCATTGTATCTCTATCTTTCTTTTTTCTCTTAAGCTAACTCACAAGGGTTTCTGATGCTTTTAATTTTAGACTTAAAATTAATATACTCAGAAATGTGAGTCCAATCCAGGTCACAGAAGTATTTTAAGCGTCAACTAGGATGCCTATAATCTGCCACAGAAGGACAAATGCTAACCATGTGACAATATTATTGCCATTACCAGAGTCTTCCCTTTCCCTTTTTGTATTAAAAAAATACTGTATTTTTCTTTTCTTTTTTTCTTTTTTCTTTTGTTTTTTGAGACAGGGTTTCTCTGTGTAACAGCCCTAGCTGTCCTGGAACTCGCTCTGTAGACCATGCTGGCCTCGAACTCACAGAGACCCATGTGCCTCTACTTCCTGAGTGCTGGGATTAAAGGCAGTGACTACCACCAACCAGCTAGAAATACTGTATTTCTTGTTTAAGCTTATTCTTCCAATTATTCTTTTATATAGAGCAAAGCAATGATGACTGGGTTTTGAAATGCAAAGAGCATGGGGAATTTGAAATGCAAATATTTTTAAGAGTAACATGCTTAAAAAATAATTGAGCACTGTCTATGTTCCAGGAAAGGTGCCAGGAATTCATTCACCCCTTCTTCCTCACTTGCCCTGAGGCAGGAGGTAGGGCAAGGACGCCTCTTTAGCTGCCTCTTCCCAGGGAGCTTACAGGGCAAGAGGAGGGGCCAGTCAGCCAGAACTATGTTCTGGGTACAAGATGAGGAGATGGGTGGGAGAGGGGCACAAAGGAGGGGATTTCTGACCCACATCAGAAAGGCTTCCAGAAGGAAATAATGATCAAACTGAGATCTACGAAAATTACTTGACGTTGGAAAGGCCACCAGCAGAAAAGAGTGATGTAGGAAAAGAGCCCAGCCTGCTCCAAACACAGGAGGTAGAAGGGAGCTGGCATATGCCAAGAGATGGGTGCAGAGGCCAGAACATACAGTGCTTCAGCAATGCTAACCCGACTCTGGGAGCTGCAGCAGATTTTAGGCAGAGAATAAACCTACACAGATTTATACTCTAGAAAGGTCCTATCCAAGCCCTAGCCCAGTCTGGGAAAGGTGTTGATGCCCATGTTTGGAAGCCAAGAGACTGGTTCATAGACTGTGTGTCAGGAATATGGGCAGAAGGGTCCAATACCCTCAAGTTTGCTTTAAGAAAGAATGGGTGTGTGTGGAGAGATCACTCTGTGGTTAAGAGCATTTGCTGCTCTTGTAGAGGAGCTGGGTTCAGTTCCCAGGACCTATACAGCGTCTTACGACCATCCTTAACTCCAGTTCCAGGAGGTCCTACACCCTCTTCTGACCTGTAGGATATAAGGCATGCATAAAGTGTACACATACAAACAGGCAGAACATACACCTAAAATAACAAAAAAAAAGTGATTTGGAGGGCAAGAGGAAATTACTTGATATATATGGCATTCCAAATTATTTCACTGTCTCCTAATTTCTGTCCATTCACAGATGACTTTTTAGGGCTAATGGCTTGCTCATGCTTACACAGCTACTAGTGATCCTTAGGGCTTTGGGATATTACAATAGTATGTCATTGCCTGTTTGCAGTCTCTTAGCAAAACTGGCCTCTATGTAGAGAGAAAAGGTGTAGGGCAAATGAATTTAACTGTGGGGAAAAGGTATCTAGGTTCCAGGACAGCAGGCATGGAGGGGTCTTCGGGAGTCCTGGAGGAATGGAAAGCAAGGTGTGAAGACACAAGGTAGCAGATAACAGTGGGCTTCAGGTCAGAGCTTCTCAGGAGAGGGCAGAGGCCAAAACTAACGACTGGACCCTTTGACTAGGCTTTACGGAGGCTACAGTAGAGCTGGCTAGGTGTGGAGGGAGACTCAAGGTGAGAGGAGAGTCAAGCCACAGGACACACACTGCAATATTAGCTTAGGCCCTGCCTCCTCCATAAACCGTGACTGGGGCAGCTGGCTCAGGCTCTCCAGGCTATGGAGTAAGCTGTAGAGTTTCGTGTCACTTAACAGGGAGGCAATCTGAGAAATGTGTGGTTAGGCAATTTCATCATCGTGCAAACACAGAGTGTTCTTACTCTCAGTTGGAAACCATGTCAGAACGTGATACAGTCTCATGGGACCACCACTGTAAATGCAGTGTGTCCTTGGACGAAAGGTTAACATGCAGTGCATCAACCTGTGCTAAACTAACAGAGCCTTGTTACAATCTTCCCTGCAAGGACTATGCTTGACAGTCACTGATCCCCAACACTTTGGCTCTTGCCTGAGAGGAGCAACTTTGGAGTCTGAAGACTGACAGAGTTGTGAACTTCAACAGAAGAAGACTGAGGCAGAATGGCTAATCAGTCCTCTGCCCCAGTGCTTTGTCCCCCCTCCCCCTTCACACAAACACACACACACACACACAGAGAGACACACACACACACACACACACACGAGAAGGGAAGACAAAGACAGAAAGAAGTATGGTTGTTTTCAAAACATTGCTTGCAAGATTTGGCCTTAGTTTTAGGGCTAAAGATAAATTTCATTTCTCTGCCTGGTCCCACATCTAAACCCCAAATTGCTCCTCTTGCATCACTCCCAGGGTTTCAGGGACTGGGAAGTGGAAAAAGTGTTTTAAAGGGACAAATAATAGGACAAAGGAGGATATACAGCTACTATTAGTGTTGGTTTCCAAGAAGAAAAAGACTTGACTTAGTAAAATATGCACCGATTTTCTGGTAGCACAATTCAAGTGTGAACATTGGACATGCAGTTAGAAAGAGCAACTCAGTGGTTGCAAATTCCAAAAGGTACTTACTGTGGAAATTTATGTGCATATGAGAGTAATTCCCAGAGAAGCACTTTGAATGCCTGCCTGGCCTCTCCATGTGCCCACCTGAGAATGGGTAAGCAACGCAGGGATGCAGCCTTCATTCTTTGCTTTTTCCCCAAAGATGGACATCATTGGCTTTTTTCTTTTTCTGAGAGTTGTTGTTTGTTTTGTTTTTACCTTTGTCTCTTTAATTAGAGTCAGGAGTGGCAGTATGTGTCTGCAGTCCAAGCACATAAGGATCTGAGGCAGGAGGAAGACTGTTTGAGGCAAGCCAGGGACATACAGGAAAACCATGACTCAAAATGGAACAAGTAATAATAAATTAGCAAGTGTTATTCAATTAACAAGGGAAACGTCTTTTTCTTTTGCTGCTTCTAAGGATAGGTCAGCACTCTCTTATGCTGTTGCCTTCTGACTCTAGACAGGATGAAATATAACTTGGCTAAAAGCTGTGATCTAGGGTAGCAATGACCTAACAGTCTTGGCCTTAGAGCCTTCTCTTTAATGCAACAGTAATATAGTAATAGCTTTATTTTCTAGGCAAATGGACTCCACCCCCAGCAGTTATCATCATCACTGCAATCAATACCAATAAAAGAAAGAAAACGGCCACACTAAGGTACAATCTGAGGCCACTGTGCTGTATCAAGGACTTTGAGTTTCCTGTTGACTAGCCTACATTTTTCTTCATGCACACTGACCTTTCTCCTACCTCACAAATAAGAAACTGAGCCAAAAGAAGTGTTCAGGAGGCAAAATACTTCAAAGGAAAAAGTCACAAAGTAAAAGCTGGGCATAGCGGAGCATGTCTATAACCTAGACAATGGGGTGGTAGTAGAAACAGGCAGATCCCAGGGACTTGTTGGCCTCTGAAACTGTGAGTTTAGGTTCAATGAGAGACCTTGTGTAAAAAAACAAGAGCAATAGAGGAATATACCAGCATCAACCTTGGCCTCCGTTATGGATATGCATAGGTGAGTACACCTGTACACACACACACACACACACACACAAAAAGAAACAAAGTAAGTTATTTAGAAAATGATATGAATATTCAGTAAAATCAGTCTCTTTCTGTGAGAGTATATTCACAAATTATAATGAATGAAAAAATCAGAAAGTGTATACAGATATAGCTCACTAAATCAAATATTTACACACACATATGCGTGTGTGCATGCGAAGTACACTAAGATGGATGATGGGGATTATGGATAATTTGTTTCTTTTTTATGTTTTTCTTATTTTTCCAAGCTTTCTTCTATAAGCATGTGTTATTCTCATGCAGAGCATGGTGATCAAAAGCACGTATTTGGAGCCAGACTGCCGGGCTCAAATACTCACTGTACCATTTCCTGCGGTGACTTTAATTACTCAACTTCTCTGTATCTTGATTTCCTATCTCTAAGTGGGAATAAAGGGCTATAACTTATCTCAAAAGGTTGTTATAATTAAAGAGTTAATATTTATATCACCTATCACATGGTAAGCACTGTACTAAATAAGATATTTTTAGCTTAGTCAAATTGTGATTAATTTCTCTGGCATGCTCACTATATATTTCTATGACATTCATATTTTGTGATGTGTGTTATTAACTTATACCTACCTATGTTTGTCCCCTACAAACAGACTGAGGATAGATGTGTGACCTTTTGGTGGGTGGATAAACTCTCAGTTGTTTTCAGGTAAGGACAAAGAACAGAGATTTCCCAAGGATATACTATAACTCCCATCATCTGGTCCTCGGTGAATTACGGAAAAGCCTAATAATTCCCTCCTAAACCACAGGTTTACTGTCACCATTTGATTAGTGACGTTCACAGTCATGGATACACCCTTGACCTTTGGTGAAGTCTGCCCCTTTCTTAGAAGTTGCAATGCCTTTGGCAACCCTGTGCTCTGTAATACTTGCTTCCCTTCCTCATGTAGACCTGGGAGGAGCAGAGGGAAATGAGAACCAGCTTGTGGGAGGCAGTCAGGTGGTTGTGAAATTGTTCACGACTGACAGGCAGACATGCAGGATGCAGTGACAATGCTGACGGAGTTTGCAGGGGTTGCTCTTACTACTAAGAGAGCATTCATGTAAAAGTAAATCCAGTAAAAGGACTCCAATGTGTGAAAAATGAGGAAACACATGTTTTCTGTTGTCTTGCAGACTGTAGAACTGAGTGGCTGAAACACATTTTTATTTTGCAACAAAAATATAAAGTTGGTAAGGTCTAACTTAAGGATTGTGAGAAGGAAGTAAAAATTGAAAAAAAAACTCACAAAAGATGGGGTTCTTCCACGTGGGAGGAACACCAGGGTATCACTGGAAATCGGATGAAATCAGTACTAATGAAGTTTCCTTCCAGCCAATGAAAAAGGAATATAGAAAAGGAAACTCCAAACCTCTTGTTTACCCAGCTGTCTGTACAAAGTGAATTATTCATGATTCAATGTGAATAATAAACCTATGCAAATATTTGTTGTATTCTCAGTTTTGAGGGAGCAGCAGGAAATGAAGTCACTATAAAATGATTTAGTTAACTCTTGCTCTTGGAAATAAACTGAGAAAATAGATGCTGATGGATATTTACATATGCCCCTCTGGAGGCTTCCATCCTGTTGGAAATATCAACTTATAACTCTGCTAGCACCATGACCTTTATATGATTTCCTTAGAAACTAATTACGAAGGGTTTTCGTTTTTTCTTAGCTGTAGAGGGTTAAAAAACTCACAGCAGAAGTTCTGTAAGAGGAAACCTTAACGGACAAGTTTCCAAGTACTTGCTGCTTACTGTAAATTCTTACCTATAAATTTCAGTCACAGGGTTTTGATAAAGGGAATATTACAATAATACTGATACCTGACAGCTTTTGGTTGTTCATCTTTTCACTACAGAATTGGCTGAACAGTTTCCGTCAGAAGTGTTATAGACTAACGAGCTAGAGCAGTGGTTCTCAGCCTTCCTAGTGCTGGGACACGTTAATACCTACAGTTCCTCATGTGGAGACCCCAACCATAAAATTATTTAGTTGATTCTTCATAATTAATTTTGCTACTTTTATTAATCATAATATAAATATCTGATGTACAGGATACCTGCTACTTTGACCCCAAAGGTTGGGAACTGCTTCTTTAAAGCAAGAGCCGTGTTGGTGTTTATGTTGCTTGTCCACTCCAGCAACTGCTGGGCATTGAAAGGTGTATCATCATCTTGCTACCTCAGTCACTTTTCACACTGGGCCATCACCATAGGCTGCCCCACCACTCCACCCCTATTTTTTTAAATTTCATTTTATTTCTGAGACAGAGTCTGATTATATATCCCATGCTGGTCTTGAACTCATGATTCCCCTACCCCAGCCTCCAGAGGGCTAGGGTTACAGATGTGGGCCCCAGAGCCGTAAAGAGTGGTGGTAAACCAAACTAAAGCACGAGGACAACTGTTTGGTATGCTATGCTTAGGAATGGATCGCATTAGTAGAAAACGGTGGCTCCTAGAGCCGCAGACCAAAGGCTGCGTTCCAGTTAAACAGTGACTAGGTTCAGAGGGATCTCACTTCTCAGCAGTCGTCCCAGAGCCTCTAGAGGAGGAGCAGAGAACTGGCCGGTCTGAGCATCTCTGGTTCTTGTGACCCAGGCTCCGTTTGGACTCATGGATGGGTATTCAGGCTCTCCCCAGAAGCTAACTAGCCCTCCTCTAAGCCGCCCGAGAGCCCAGGCAGAGGTCAGACCAGCCTCAGAGAAGACTTTCAGCAGGGCTCATGCTTCTACCACCTGGTTGGTTATAACTATGGGTGGAAAGCAGGAAAACTTCACATTTTGGAGCTAAGATACAGGGATAGACCACTTCTCTCAAAACTGAAATGCTGGCAGGTGCACATGCACTCTAATATCATTCTCGTTCATTCTGTGCTGACTGGAAGTATCTTTTTAACTTAAAAATGGTATTAACATTGTATCTCAGAGTTAACCGGGAATACAAATAGACAGCAAACTTTGGTACAAAACACTTGAAATGCTTGGGAAAATCAGATCTATATTTAATAAAACCCACTTGAGAGTGAAAATTGGTCCCACTATTCACATTTAACTATGCTGTTTTTTGTAGGCTGTATCTCTACAAGAAAAAAAAAATATGAGGCAGGGTGGCCCTCTGTAGATGAGGCTATTCTTAAACTTGTAGCAATCCTTCTGCCTCTGCTTCCCAAATGCTGTGGTTACAGTCATGACCTACCATGCCCCTCACTCACAGGACAGATGATAACAAATCAGTACTTCTTTGACGGGAACTTGTCTCCATTACAGTTTAGTTCAGTGGATTCCTTCTGATACTGTTCCACCTGAGGAGACATTTCTTAACATTAATGCAGTTCATTCCTCTCATAGGTTATTCTGTAGGGAAGGCCCATTGTTGGACATCACTATGAACTAACATCTTAGTCCAAGAGGAAGGCTCTTTGGAGACAACAGTGAAACTGATAAATCTTTGTTGAGGGATGACCAGGGGATTTAACCACATTCCTTGTGGTTTCAGAATGGCATGGAACCCATAGATAGGCAAAGATACTTGTCATTCTTAGTAATGACCTGACCACATCAGTTCTTTAACATAAAGAGGTGGTTCTAGATTTTATAATTTCTTAGAAGCAGCCAGGCTGGTGTGTAACAAATGAAGTGAAATTCTGTTCACTGACAAGCACCTATATAGGAAGGCAGTTGGTTGCTTTTAGCACTTGAAGGTTGTAAACAAGTTCTTCTGATACTAACCTAAGATCCCCCACCCCAAACATACCTTTGTTAAACTGCAACAAGGTCGTGTTGGAGCCTGAGTGTCTTCTTGATTAAAAGTTGCCCTGGTCTCACGGTTATGACTTTGGTATTGACTAGCTGTGCTACGCTGGCCACGTGATCTCTCTCTGTCTTAGCTACTCAATTAGTTTATGAGAGTACTGAATGAATTAGCACATGGAGCAATGCTGTGATTAGCCCTGCTTACAAGTCCCCCCAAAGTCAGTAGGTCCTGTACTCTAATAAGGAGAGGGTTGGGTCTGTGAGCCCAGTGAAGTAGACTAGTTTGCTAAGGGACACGAGAGTATTCCTTTAAAACATGGTAGAAATGCTTTATGTCTTGATAGTTATCCTAGTGTAAGTGAAAAGAATCTTCACATGAGTCTTTCCCCGATCACCCTACATGCGTATCAATGCTACTGATCTCTGGTCGACTTTTCTGTCTCTGAGTGCCTTCTGTTCTAATTCCTCCTTGCATGTTCCCACTCACTCCACATTTGCAGCCACCTCAATAATCATGCCTAGATCAGTGCATGATGCTATTTGTTTAAACAGAGAAATGAGTGTGCGTAAGCAAGCATGTTTGCTTGTCTATGCCTAAAATAGCCCTGAAAAGCTATATGAGAAAGTGGTTATGCCAGTTACCTTTAGGGAAGGGAACTAGATGATTAGAGGACAGGAAAGCAATGTCTTTTTATAGATATCTCTTTATTCCTTTTGAATTTTAAGTCATGTGACTGTATTACCTAATCACAAACAAGCAAATAAAATGTAGGAAATAATAAGAACTCTGCCAAGTTCATCAATTTATTAAACAAATATTTACTGTGTATCTACTGCTTGCCAGACATTAGCAGGGCGACTGCGTTTCATCACCTATGTGCCAGAGATCCTACTGCTTGTTGCATTAAAACTTGCTCAGAGGAGATTCAAAGAGTTGGTTAATATCACCCAAGGCTGTCATTTGATTAGCAAAATAACTAAGTCCAGGTTACTTATGCTACAAAGGCTACAAAGTCCCCTTAATATATTGAAAAGTTGAAAAAAATGCTTAGAAGAAGCCAGAGTGTCAGATGATACACTGTAACTGACATTTATTGAGCAGTTACATGACAATCTGCATGCCATCCAGTCTTTTGCTTTGCTATAGTATGGGGACTCACTTAACTGAAAAAGATTCATTTTAGACAGAAAAACGGAAGCATAGGGAGAGCAGATAAATAATTTACCCCAATAACTTGGACTACTAGAGCATGCCCAACCAGGCTGTGAACTCTAGAACCTCGGTTTTAAACTTTGTCTTTTGGGGACAGGACCTTGAAGTATTCCTGTTTCCAAGAATCTCTGCTGAAATCCTACCGTTAATACAAAGCGTCACAGAACTTTGCAGCTGCGGATTTCAGTACTGAACTTCTTCTACTCGCATGCAAAGGAACAACTTCCTAGAAATTGTGTTTAGAAGCACGTTCCCGCCAGAAGCTGGCAGCTCTAATTGCTAATAAACCAGGAAGTGCTGCATGCCTTCCATGTGCCACACACTCTGCTGAAGTACAGAGGAGAAACCCTCACTCCCTTCCATTTCCTTCATCTGCTCTCTGTCTGGTCTCTGGAACACAATGTGTCTATGGTTCTCTTTAAGTGTTTGAAGGTGGAATAAAGCTCTCCTTAAACTTTCCTCTTTTTGTGTATTCAGTCTGTTTTCATATCACAGTCCTTAGGGAACGTTCATTTTCTTAGCTTCTATTTAAAATGTGTGAGGGCAGCTTGCTTCCCTTCCAAAAACTGTCCTGAAGGAAAGGGAGTTTCTATTCTGAGGAGAGGGGCAAGGAGATGGCCATCGGGAGCAGGCAGGATCAAGGGTCAGCTCCAAGCTTAGAAAAGATGATTAGTAGGGGAAAAAAAGACGTGATGACCCACAGTTCTTGAAGACACACTAGAGTTTAAAGTAGCAATTTGAGGACTTTAGAAAGTGTTTTAATAGCAAATGCTTGCTGTATAAGCATGAGGACCTGAGTTTGTATTTCCAGCATTATCCTCATTTGTTACACAGTTGTTTATTGTCTTAGTCTTTAAGTTAGATAGATATTGAGAATTATATAGATTAGTAGTCATCTAAAGTTTGTCATTTATAATTAGACTAATCAGGTTCTTTAGATATATAGAGATTATACTCAGTATAGATAGATACTTGCCTGTAATCCCAGTGTAGGGGAGGTGTACCAGGCAGATTCCTGGAGCATGTTGTCTAGCTAGCTTAACTGAATCTGCAAGCTCCAGGTATGCAAGAGATCCTGTCTCAAAAAATGAGGTGGACGAGAGACTAAGGAAGACACACACATGCACACACGCATGCACACACACACACATTGAGCAGCTATGGAGCCCTAGCTATATGCTTACTTGTCAGTTTGCTTGATTTTCTTGCTTCATCGAGAGGTAAAATAACTTGTCTAGAAAATAGTAGTCAGGTTTGAATTTAGTATCCTAGGCATGTGATTTTTTTCTTTCTTCTTCCTTTCTTACTTTTTTTCTTCTCCCTCTCTCTCTCTCTCCCTCCCTCCTTCCCTCTTTCTCTGAGATGGAGTCTTGCTGTGTAGCTTAGACTGGGCTTAAGCTCACAGTCTTCCAGCCTCAGACTCCTGTGTACTATCAGGCCTGGATAACTCAGGCTTCTTCTTTACTAGCTTTCTATAAGGAAGATGGGAAACTGTTTTATCTTGGATCCAGTTAATATTCATCCAAATGGAACCAAGCTTCTACAGCTTTTAGGAGTGTGGAAGAACCAGATGTCAACATTTCAAAGACATTTTTACACTAGATTTCTGCTCTGAAGTATCTGAGACCCCTAAAGAAAGCTTCTGTGCTTCAGTGCCTTCCAGATGTTTCTGGCTGTTTCATTCAGCTTGTCTCTCTCATTGGGGAGAAGGGCTTGTAGAGCTGAACACCAGGGTCAAGATGAGGTCAGTCTAGAACACTGAGTGAGACTTCACTGAAGGTTCAAAGGTATCATACTGGAATTACAGAAAAATCCTGACCCTGAATAGGTCAGCCTATTTTCCTAACTGTAAAGGGTTACCTTTAGAGCAGATCTTCCATGCAATTCCCAGCTGGGTATCAGGACAGTTTTCCTGACTTTGTACACAGTGAGCCAGGGACACCTGTAAGACATCATCTCCCGCAAGAAGGAATCTCTGCGGGCATGTGGGCGCCTGCCTTTAATCCTAGCACCAGGGAGGCAGAGGCAGGCAGATCTCTGAGTTCTAGGCCAGCCTGGTCTACATAGCAAGTTTCAGGACAGTCAGATCTACGTAGAGAGAGAGAAAAAAACAAAGCAACAACAACAACAAAAAGGAAACAAACCCCCAAACTAAAACACAACAAAAAAGAGCAACCATGAGCACCCTTGAGTGCCCCCAAAGTGAAGTCCTATCTGCAGAGACACTCACTGTCCACTCAGCTGGGCACTGTGGGAACACTTGTGCTCTATAGCTCCTTTCAAGTCTCACTCTCGGGATAGAAGCTTAACCTTACCATGGCATTTAAAATAAAATAAAAGTTTTCAACAAACAAAACAATTATGCCCTCAACTATACCCTTGTAGTCTATGGATACTGAAAACTGTGTATCATATCTCAGCAAGGACCTCAATATACAAATCACAGTTAGCATGTTACCACAGAAACAAACTAGTACTTTCCAAAGAGGACACGATTAGGTATTCACTCACGTGTGCAGAGCTAGACTGTCACTTGGGCTTCCTTCCAAATGACATTCATTATAATTGAACATTGCTTTTACTATGAGAATCTGTGGAAGTCACTGAAGATCTCATACTGTTGGTTCTGAAGCCATAAATCAACAATTCTCAGTTACACTCAAAATGAGCTCTAATGTTTCTAGAATTTTAAATACCACAGAAATTTGAACTTATCTCAGTGCAACTTTGACACTGATACCATTTCCAGCCTCTTCCTGGCAGATGTGAGCTGGAGAGTGAAAGAGCCTAGACACCAGAGGGACCTGCAGGAGGGGAAACGAAGGTGTGGTTTTGGTGCCTGGCTTCAAAGGCTAGAGGCAACGCTGAGCCCAGCCTATTTCTTTTTAGCTAGACTAATTTCTGTACAGAGAGCAAACCACTCGCCAAAGTCAAACTTCCCCACATGAGTTTTAGATTAACAATGCCCCAGTTTCCAAGCTATCGTCTTCTAATCTTTGTAACTGTGCTGAGGAAGCAAGCACAGCCAGGGTGAGTGAAGGGCCAGCAGAGCACAATGCGGCGTCCTGCCCTGCAGCTGGCTTCTCATGGTGTCACCGCTCCTTTCCCCACCGTTCTCTCCCTCCTTCCCTCTTTTCCTTTTCTTCTAGTTTTTGATGTAGTTGTATTTATTCATTTTCTGACAGCTAGGGACAGAAATGAAAGACTAAAAGATTTCTTTCCTTTAAATAAATCTTTCAGTGAATGAAACTGAATGTCTTCAGTCCTTGATAACTAGCCAGCTATTTTACACGTTCTTGTTTCTCAGATCTTCTTGATAATAGAGCCCCTTCCCTGTGCGGCTACCAAGGACAGGTATCCAGCAACTTCTCTTCCACCTCATGTATTTCACTGCATCAGAATCACACTGGACCCAACGGCAGTGAGAAGCTCTTTAGTTGAGAATGGGGGAATTGAAAGATAAAGTCAGATCACTACAGACAATTTTTAAACTTTAAGGATCATTGTCAATTTTAGGCTAAGTTTCTAATAAAAGTAAACATAAATTGGGAACTAAATTCTTTTAAACAGAATGGTTCCTTCTGAAATCCAGATTGACTAATTACTCTGTACAATTCATTTGCTCTGTAAATCAAAGACCCCCGAGATGTGAAGTCCCTGTGTGTTCACAGCTCGTGGTGACTCAGCTCGTCAACTGTGAGACAGCCCCCTGCAAAATCCTGATGACCTGCGCAGCTCAAGAGCTCTTCCTTACTCTTAGCCAAACTGACCTCTTGACGCTTTTACAGATTTGGTCTTGGATCTGCCCTCAGGAGAGACACAAAATAAACCTAATCCCTCTACTAGACAGCAAATCTCCTTATGTTATTCTCTTAAAAGAAATTATGATGACTCAGGCTACACTTCTATCAAGGATATAATAAACCCAATTACCTTTCCCCTCCTGCTCCTTTTAGTGGCAGAGCAGGCTTACATGAAACTACTTAATACACTAGGCAGGGAAAATCCAACCCCCTCTTCCACCACAGTCCTTGGTGCTTTACTCAGGTTTAAGGCTTCAATTGATACTCAGCCCTATGTCCTCAGAAACAAACGAAAGTCCAGCAAAGGGCAGTGCTAGACAGGCAGGCTACTTTGACTTTCCTCTGTACCACAGACTTCTGCAGACTAAGGTACATCCGGCCCACAGATACTCTTTTGTCAAAGGTCATATGATCTCAACTTCTGTGATAGAATCCTAAGAATTTTCCACAGGACTCAGCCCTGACAGTTTGGTTAGGTTCAGTTAAACCATACTGTGTGATAAGCACTCAAATGCGGAGAGCCACACTGCCTTGGAGAAATACTGATCTAAGTGAGAAGAGCAGCAAGTGTGAGATACGACGAGAACGCCCTGCAGGCCTGGCGAATGGCTCAGTGCATAAGGACACTTGCTGCCAAACCTGACGACCTAAATTCAGTCCCCAGAATCCACATGATGGAAGGGGAGAACCAACTCTAACAAGTAGTCCTCTGATTATCACCCATACACCATGGCAAGTAAAACACACACACATACACATGTAAAGCATACACATTTAATACTTATCTATCCCATTTATTAAGTTCAATTATTAAATTCAATGTTACATAAATCATATAACAATTCTTTAACTCATTTATTGTTCATATCACATTAATTGTTAAGCCTATCAAAATTCTTCTAGAATAGGGAGAGGACAAATAGAATCACCTACAAGTTACAGACTGATAAACTCAAATATTTTTTGGAAAATATTCAACATAGGTCTTACAAGGGAACCAAGCTCCTGAATTGTTGCATGTCAGCTGTTTGGGACTAGCCAACAAAACAGGGCCTAGGCCCAGAGCTGAGGAATTTCACAGGGAGGACATCTTGGTCCACATGCTGCTGGTCAACTTTGTGATTGAAGTCAACATGTAAATCACGTCTGGCTAATCACCTCCATGCATATCCTATGCTATTCTGTGCGAGTTTTAATAAATCTATAGAAGGATTCCAACACACAGGTTACAGCAAGTCAGAATATCTCTTAGTAGTCCAGATACCTGGAGAGTTTAATTATGTAAAGAAAAACCCTCTTCTTTAAGAATAGCAACGTATTTCTTTTCAAAATAGCTGCTGTGGTTCTTTTGCAAATACAAAGTCTGTCTCATCTCTAACTTGGCTGTGAGAATGCCATCCCACAGAAGCCCTGGTGATCTTGTTTCCTTCTGGCAAACTGAACCCATGTCCTTCTCAGCAGTTTGGCAGCTTAGTAAACTGAATAAAAAAAGTTGAGCAAAAACTTAAAAAAAGTTTGGTGATAAAAACTTACTTTCCTGTTACACTATTTCATACATGTTTTTGCAGAACAGATGTAGTTAAAGGCACCGAAGTTTCATTTTCTTTTTGGGATGAGGATTTTCACTGGCTCACTGACCTTCCTCTTCTTCCCGGAGCTTTCAAAACTTGACTCAATGTGCACAAAATTCACTCTTTGAATCTGTGAGAATTACCAAAGAGAGGTATAATTCAGCAGAGATGTGACATCTACACAAGACATGTAGAAGACAGGAAGACTAAGCGTGCATAATGGATCCAAACCTGCTGCTCTCCTGTGGTCTTGTTTGGCCTGGCACATAACCCTGCTGCCAGTATCAGAATTTGGCATTCCAAGTTTCAGGACTGAAGTCCCCTGGAGGCAGCCAGTTTCTGGGACAGTGTCTTGGCTCTCTCTAGTGAATTCAGCACATCCAACTCTTGAGGGAAGGGTTGTTGATCAAGGTGTGGGGCCAACAAGGTGCAAGTAAGGGTCAAGGGAGATCTAGGGCACTGATTACTTAGAGGCAGACATAATGTAAATCCCTTTTTCAACTAGCAGAGAATACAACCTTGTCTTTTCTGAAACTGTTTAGACAAAGGCTTACAAAGGACAGTGACTCCTTCAGCTGCAGAAAAGGATATATTATTGATTACAGGGGAGCTGATCAGTGAATTATTACTAATCATCAACAATAAGACAATTTTAGTGAAGATCTTAGGGCTTATTTTTGCTCAACTGAATGAGTAAGTGGAGGTATATATGTTCTGCCAGACAACCCCTGATGCCTGGAGTTCCAAGAAAGGTATAAAGGGCATTGTATATTATTCAGCTGCTAGAAAGGAATAACGTCCCCCACCCCCACATCTTCTGGTGCTGTGGAAGGAAAATGTAATCCAGTATATTTTAAAGCCAGACTTCTCAGTCTCCAACATTATCCCTCTTTTCTATTGTAGTAGATGCAGGTTATTATTGATACAGTATAACTGTTGACAGAGATTGCTGCCCTGCCCTATCCCGTAGCCATTCAGCCCCAAAGAAACACACAGAAATTTACATTAATGATAAACTGATTGGTCTGTTAGCTCAGGCTTCTTATTAACTAATTCTTACATCTTAAATTGGCCCATTATTCTTGGGCCATGTGGCTTGGTAACTTTATGAGTGAGGCAGTCCCATCTTGCTTCCTCTTGGTCTGGGTGATAACTGCAGACTGCATCTTTCCTCTTCCCAGAATTTGCCTGTTCTCATCACCCCACCTCTATTCCCTGCCTGGTCGCCCCTCCTATCCTTCCTGCCTGGCTACTGGCCAATCAGTGTTTTATTAAAATACAAGTGACAAATCTTTACAAAGTACAAGACCATTGTCCCACAGCATTTCCTGATGGCCCATATGTCTGAGTTCTACGTCCAGAACAACCTCAAGACTGCTGACCGAAATGATCAAGCCTCACAGGATGGCTTTAATTTCTCATCCTCTTGTCTCCATCTCCCAAGTTTTGACATTTCAGGTGTATATCACTACAGCTAGCTGATGTATTGAACCTGAGCCACATCTCTAGCCTTGCTGTATTTTTAAACATACAGTAGTTCTTAAGGTGTTTCTTAGCTAAGCATGTTGGCTCATATCTCTAACCCCAGTTCTTGAAAGATTGTAGGATTATTGTAAATTTAAGGCCACCTTGGACTTCAGTGTCTCATAGAGAATAAAACTTAAATCACAAAATTCACATGGGCCTGAAAAAACTCACTTTCTGCTGTGCAGTACTTCACTAGTTTCCATTGTTAATTTAGTAACATTCTCTGCTTAAGAAGCCTAAGAACAGGATTTGCCTTATGCACAGATAAGACAGCCACCCGATCTGCAGTATTTAGATAGCATTGTGAAAGGTCTTTTCTTTGTAAATGACTGTTATACTTCCCTGTATATTCATTGCCTTAAAAATGCTTTTTATTTGAATATTGTTCCATCTTTTTCTCTTTAACTGTCTTTTCTGTTTTCTATCCCCCACCCCAGTGACTTTATTATCTCCTGGAATCAATTACATTTCATAAGCAGCAAGCCCCTATAGTTAAGCGTTCAATGTAGATCTCTTCTAAACCCCACACTTGCATGTATATCTAACAGCCCACTATAAGTCTCTACATAGTCATTCCAAAGAAAACCCAACCATACTATGTCTTAGATTGGAATTCATCACCTGCTTCTATAAGCCTTCTTCCAATCTTTGTTTACACCTAAGGTATTCAAGTTAAAAGTCTGAGATTGGGGAAAAGCTCATGAGGCCTCAACCCTAGGCAATGAACTAAAGGTTACTAAGGGATACTGAGTGGGAGAAATAGTCTTCCCCAGGGAAGAGTACACCAACTGGTTATCCAATACCAAATGGTCATCCCTGAAAACACACATACAAGTAACATTATATGTACTGATCAAGCTGTCTTTATATATTTAAGACTCTATCACCCCACACACATACCCCCACACCCTCACACCCCACCATGCATTCATGTGCCTAATGGCAAAGAAAAAGACAGCATGAATTTGAAAGAGAGCGAATGGGGCAAGAGAACGTCTGGAGGAAGAAATGACACAATCATATTCCAATCTAAAAAAAGAACCCTAAATTAAAAAAAAATTGTGATTCAACCATGGCCACCTTGTCATTCTCACTCTGATATATTAAATCCTGTTGATTTTATCTTAACAGTGCTCAAATCCATCTGTGTGGCCAACAAAAACAAACTCGATGGCATTTTTATAAACTTTTTGTCTCATACTGCTTTGAGCTATTTTTTGTCTGGTTGGTTTTTTGCTTATATATTATGATTTCTGATTTTGTGTTTCTGTGGTTTTGTATGTGTGTTTGTTTTTTGGTTTGTTATCTAAAGAAAGGACGGACTTTGAGTTGAATGGTTAGGGAAGTGGGGAGGAAGGGGGAGGGGAATGCATGATCAGAATATATTATATGAAAAAATTTTCCACCCATCTGTGTCTTTCTACTATATCTAATTTAGTGCAGGCCAATGTCATTTCTTCCCATTTACAGTTGCTGTTTGGCTAACCTACTCTTCAGTCTTCAATATAAGCAGTGTTGTATCCATCTCATCTGACCAGTCATTCTTCTGTATCATTATTCACTCCTAACAAGTCCCCACTCACCAGGATGAAGCTCAGTGTTTTCCTGCCTCGGCCCTTCTCTACAGCTTCCACTTGCCCTCATGCAGATCTCCAAATGTGCCCTTCTCTCCCTTCAGACTCTGCCTTTATGCTCAGTCCTATTATTTTCTCTTCCTTTCATCTGGCACATGGTAGCCCTACAGCTTCTACTATCTTCCTTGCCATCCCGACAGCTGTACTGTGTTCTTACCCCTTTGTAACATTTACTACAAAGAATTACCAGTCCTTCTTACCAGTCTTCCTCCCAGTCCTTGTGATAAGAAACAATATTTTAGTCATCTTTGCATTCTTAGTTTCTAGCCTCAAGCAGGAACCCTTTAATTAATCCCTGAATGGAATGGACACATGCAATACTGAAATTGACCAACTGAGTGTGTGTGTGCATTTGTGTTTTTGGAGGTATACATGTATGTGTGTGTATATGTACCATCCATCTTGTTTGTCTTTGAGGCAGGGTCTCTTACTGGCCTAAAGCTTATTGATTAGGCTTGTCTGGCTGATCAGCAAGTCCTATAGGGATCTGCCCATTTCTGCCTCCTGAGTCCTGGGATTATAAGCACATACACCATGTATGGCTTTTATTATTATTATTATTATTATTTAACAAGTGGGTTCTGGGGATTAGACTAAGGTCTGTGTTTGACAAGACTTGTACTGAATGAGATATCTCCCAGTCTTTGAAACTGATGTTTTAGCCAGGCACTAGAATAATATATCTAGTAATATAAAGAAAATAATCAAATCAATTTTCAGGATTAAGCTTTGTGAAGAGTCATTAAGCACATGATTACAATATAATACAATGCTATATTATCCAAACAGACATCCATCCTTTCAGCAATTACTGTCTATGACACAAATCTAAGTGAACAAGAGTGATAAAAGTCCCTGTCCCATGGATTGTGTAATCTGATTACATTACTTTTTGGCTTAGTAATTTCCAATGGCATCACTTCAGTTTGGCTGTCTGCTTGGAAGTAATGCTTCTTTACAACTCCTGTTTCCTCAGGAAAGTGTTCACAGTGCTACACACTTTGGCAGGCCAGGTGAGAGCTTACTGGACCCCTTGAGTGAGTATCTCCTCACTTCTCTGGTCATGTCTGAAATGCAACCTTGTGCTTTGATTTCATACCCCGCTCCCTTTTGATTCTAGTCCTTTGCATGTGATACTTCATCCTAAAATACTTTTTCTTATATCTTCACTTGTAGGTTCTGACTCTGATGAAAAATTATTTCACCAAAGAAATTTTGTCCATCCCTGTGATATCACTACAGACATATATCTAGTTTTCTAGTTTCTAGCTACTAATTAATGCCTCAAGGCATGCCACAGAAACTCAAATCTTCCGTCTTTCTCTGACCTTTTTCTGATAGTAGATGATAGGTAAATAACAGTAGATATTATCTTCATTTCAGACAGTGATCTGTCTCATAACTGGAAGCTGCATAGAGAGGTCAACAAGACTGAACGAAGACATAATAGTCTCCTTCATCTAGTCTGTTAGCATTATATTCCCAAATGAGCCCTTGAGGTTCCTGACCCATAGAGAACATGCAAGCTTTGTGCCCCTTCTCCTATACTCCACCATGTGCACCTTCTAATACCCTTTATAAACATAGTGTGTCCCCATGAATTCTATGAGCCATTCAAACAAATTATTTGAACTTCAGGGAGCTGTGGGAATCATAAATTGTGCCAATGGGTCAGGGGCACAGGAAAAAGAAGTATCTGTACCTTGCAACTGGTATCTGAAGTGTGTGTGCTTGGGGGCTCAGGATTCACTTTACATAGACAGTGTCAGAATGGAATTGAGTTAGAGGACACCAGATTGGTTAGAACAAGCAGAAATGATAGCTTGCTTTTTGGTGAAGAGAAATCCTCATACCTTTCAAGTCACAACAGTCTTCTGCATTGGAGCTGGGAGATGGCTTAGTGGGTAAAGTACCTGCTGCTCAAGCATAAAGTCCTGAGTTCATGTCTCCAAGCACTCATGTAAAAGCGGGGTACAGTAGTAACATCTATAACCCCAGTTCTGGGTGAGGGTCAAAGAAAGGTGGATTGCTGGAGCTCAATGGTCTGCCAGTCTGGCTGAACTGGTGAGCTCCAGGTCCTAATGACACTGTCTCAAAAAATAAATTGGAGAGTAACTGAGGAAGGCACCAGATATTGACTTTTAGCATGCATGTGCACACACAGAGAGGCACACATACATATACATGTATCCTGGAACACATATGAACACATACACACATATAATGTACACACATACACAGAAAAGGGGGAGAAGTCTTGTGTTGAGGTGTGAAAGCAAAGAAAAATAGTTTGCTTTATTTAAACAAACACAATCCCAATCAAGTTAGGTTTCACCAAACATACAATCTATAGAATTCTAGATTAGAAACATGCCGTTTTTGTCACATTTGAATCAGCAACATCTAGGAAGTGCCCTGAATGTATAAGAGACTAAAGAATGAATGAATCTGGGCTGGAGAGATGGCTCAGTGGTTAAGAGCATTGCCTGCTCTTCCAAAGGTCCTGAGTTCAATTCCCGGCAACCACATGGTGGCTCACAACCATCTGTAATAAGGCCTGGTGCCCTTTTCTGGCCTGCAGACATACACACAGACAGAACACTGTATACATAATAAATAAATACATATAAAAAAGAATGAATGAATCTTCAAACAGCACCATGTTTGCAATGTAGAAATGTAGCAGAGGCATCAAGTGAGTGCAAGATGATGGACCTGCATACTGTTGTGATCAGGTGATAACTTGAGTGGCAGTGGAGATGTACAGAAGTCAAACTTGAGATAAATAATTAGAAGCCAGAAGATTGGTCGCTGCATGTGATGGTAAAAGAGATTTGGAACATCAGCAATAACCATAGGCTTCTAGTTTGCTTAATGTATAAACGAAGGTGATATTCTCTAAACTAAAAACAATGGGGATTTTAAACCTGGTGAGAATAGAGAGAGTACCTACAAAATTTCCACAGGGACATATTGAACAGAAATAAGCAGAGGTTTGAGTATCAGGAGAAAACTCTGATTTAGAGATGTAAATCTGAGAGTCAGCTGCCTGAATAATTAAGGCCCTGGGTGTGGAAGTGTTTGCTTATTAGGAGAGCAGAGCGTGAGAAGGAAAAGGGATCAGGACACAGCCTTAAGGAATCCCAACATTTGGAAATTAGCCGGTAAAAGGAGCCAATAAACAAGACCGAGGGAGGAAACTGCCAGCAGACTGTCAAGAAACCCAGGGGAGAGCGATGCTGAAAAGGAGATGGAGAAAATAGAAAGGGGGTGGTCGGCATTATCAAGTGCCGCTGAGAGTAAAGGGTGATCAGGACCCCAGATCAGGACCCAGACTACTGGGTGCACTGGATTGGTCCGAGTAGAAGTCATCTGAAAAGTGAATCAATAAAAAAAAAACAATAAAACTTTATGAAAGCCAAGAGCCTGGGGAATAAGGAGAACAGAGGAAAGATACTGATTTGTGTCGTGAAGAATGGGCAGCCGTTTGCCAGGCTGCAGGTGGCAGAGACAAAGGAGAGGTCACTTGCAACAGAGTTCAGCAGATTTAAAGTTGCTGAGTTATAAAAAAAACAAGGAAAGAAAAAAAAAGACAAGAAAAGTATATGGGACAGTGAGAAATGTCCCTCTATAAGAGCAGCTCTCAGGGCTAGGTTTTATATATCCTCCAATTATTACTCAATATTATGTTAGTATAAATTAACTTATCAAATAATCTCCAGGTGTCAGCCAACTGGAGCCAGGTCTTTCAGGCTTTGGAAAGAAAACGATATATTTCCATATGCAAGAGAGAGCAGTTCAGGCCACGGTAATTGCCCTGCATCAGGATGTAGACCTGCATGGGGAACCAAGGGATGGGCTGTTCCAGGCATGCAGGAAATACAGAGAACTTTACATGCTTTGGGTGAGAATGCAATGAATTTTGTTTACTCTAAACTCATTATTCAGGTCAGATTTGGCAAAAAATGTTTTTTCTATAAAATGTTATTTCTCTGGTGTGAATTCATAACCAAGCCTTAACTACAAATTCTCTGTCATTTCCCAAGTTAATAAGTTCTATAGTCCAGAGTTTGTGCCCCTATAAGGAAGTTGCAGCATTGATATCAGTTTGATTCTTCTCCCATTTATCTTTCTGGCATCATGAAAAGATTAACAGTAATTTAAAAATAAATGATATTAGCATACAAGTAGGTCGTGTTAACATTATAATGAATGTACAGTGTCAAGGCAAATGCTTACAGAGAACACTTATCTCTAACTTCAGGGGAGCTATGGAAATGCCGATGTGTTACGGGGCCTTAGGAAAGCTTTGTTCATTTGTTTAATTTCTTGATATTCAGAAAAGGATTCTGAACCAAGACTAGTTTTATTTAGGAGATTAATGTGTATTCTTCATAGCGCTTTAACTAGATAATTGCATTTACCTCAAGAAGCTGTTATATAAATTATCTTTTCATGTTCCCTAAGGTAAAAGTCTCACAATGAACTCAGGTGTGGTGGGTATATGTCTTTAATTCCAGAACCACTGTCCCTAGAAAGGCAGATATCTGTGAGTTCAAAGCCAGGGCCTACATAACCTGTTTCAGGACAGCTAGAGCTACATAGTGAAACCCTGTCTAAATAAGTAAAGTTTTATAATGACTGAATCTGATAAACGCTGTTTGAGAACTCTTTCTGTTGCAGACACTGTGCTAAGTACTATAGAGCCAAAGGTGATCAAAATGCACCCTATGTCCTTAAAGAGATCCTGGGAGGAAAAACAGACAGGATGGATAATATAACAGCCATGTTTAAGGCCGGACAGTGTTGGCGCACACTTTTAATCCCAGCACTCAAGAGACAGAAGCAGGCAGATCTCTGTTCAAGCCAGCCTGGTCTACAGAGCTAGTTCCAGGACAGACTGGGCTGTTACACAGAGAAACCCTGTCTCGAAAAACAAAAATAAAACAACAACAAAATGTTCCAAAAAGATCTTAATCATTTTTCTTCTGGAGACATAAAGCTTGAACTAAGAATTACAAGTAGACAGACACTCACCAGACAAATGGCACAGGAAAGAGGGTTGCAAAGGTGACATTCTAGACAGAAGGAACACAAGCACAGGAAGGGATGAGGGCAATGGACTGCAAACACCCTGAAATGGTGTGTAGACAAATGGTTCCCAAAGCTCATCAGTTTAGACAGATATCTAGGTCAGTATTGTGAAGGGTGATGGGAGAGGTTGAGCTGAGAAGCAATGGCACTACTTCAAAGGAGAAGTGATCTGCAAAAGCAAGAGTAGTAGCAAGGTTACCGGGGGAATACTGACAGGCCAGAAGGGTAAGGTGAGAATGAAAGCCTAAACTTAAGCCCTACTTGGACCTACCTGTTCACTGGAACCAGCACAAGGATGGAAAAGCAAAGAATGAAAAAAGGACAAAGTAGCTGTGTCTGGTAGCGCTACTGACCACGGTGAGAGACAGAGACAGCTAAGGGTATAGGAGCTGTGAACAGGGTGACTAGGATGGGTGGGAAAAAACCGAGTGCATTTTCAAGATTCTGAGTGGGAGATGAGATATCCCAAAGAAAGACACCCGTAAAAGTGAAATAAGTGGTAGAGGAGACTGTACCAGCAGGACACACTGAAAGAAGTATTCAGACAAAGGAAGGGAGAGTGTTTTCTGACATTTGGAAGAAAAGAGATAAAGTGGATTTATAGATTTTTCTCTTCCTCTTCCTTCTCCTCTTCCTCTTAACAGGTCACTTTGACTAGAACTTGCCATCGGGTAGGCCCTTAACTCACGGAGATATGCCCTCTGCCTACAATGCAGATACTTCTTGATTGATCATGGAGTTTTATTATGACAAATCTGCTATTATGCTGAAAATATACTAAGGTAAAATGTATTTAAAACACCCAAGCTAATGAATGTCTCAGCTTAGCAGCACACTACACTATAGAATATCAGTTGACCGTGGTCAGCCGAGAGCGGTGGCTTATGGCCCTGTCCGGCATCACACAAGAATGCAGGCAAAGGAGGCAATAAAAGACTTGTGAAAATAATGTTCAGGTGACTTAGGACTCAGATAGTTTTAAGATATATCACTTCCAGCCTACTTCCATCTCTCTGGGACTCACTTAGCCTCCTGGTGCTAACACAAGGTCCCCCTAGTTTTTCCCTACCACCCCTTTCTAGCACATCTCCATTCCTTCGTGACTCCACATTAATCCACAGACTGGTGCCCTATAAGGGACTGACAGTCCCATCCTTGGCTTTATCCTCCTTCCCCTCCTCTATTCCAGTCTCTGCATACTACTCTTAGACCTGCTGCTGCCTGATTGCCTGGGCCCCCTCTCCCTGCTCACCTCTTTCCCCTTTGGACTTGGCCTCTTGGTATGGAGTTAGGGTTCCCTAGTTCTTCCTTGCTGCCCCTTTCAACCTTTCTTTCTAGCCCATCCCCATTCCTTTGTGACTCCCTGGGAATCTGCAGAACTGCTTTGTCTAACAAAGACTCACAGCTGCCATACTTGGCTGGGACTCGGGGACACCTATTGCTGATACACTTGACTGGGACCCTGATTGGGGCAACAGCAACCAAGGATAGAAACCCATCCATCAAAGGCTACCCACCCATCGATGGTAAGACCATATATCTACATCAAGAAACACCTCAAACATAACTACAGATGTCTAGATTCTAGTGCTGTGGGATATCTTTCTGCACGCTATGAATATGTGTTGATTTCATTGGTTGATAAATAAGTTTCTTTGGTCTATGACAAGGCAGGATGGAGCCAGGTGGGAAATGCAAGCAGAGATACAGGAGAGGAAAAGTGGAATCTGGGAGACACCTTCCAGCTGCCAAAGGAACAACATCCCAGCAGACAAGTAATGCTATGGCCATATGGCAATACTTTGATAAATAGAAATGGGTTAATTTAAATGTAAGAGCTAGCTACTAATAAGCCTGAGCCATCAGCCAAACATTTGAAATTAATATCAAGCCTCTGAGTGGTTATTTTAAAAGCAGCTACAGGACCAGGCAGGATGAACAACCAAGACAATATACCTCCCCAGAAGACAGCAACTATATTGTAACAGTCCCCAATAAAAGTGATTTAGCTGAAGCACAAGACAAGAACTTCAAAATAGCTATTAGGAATATGTTCAAGGACCTTAACAATATGACAAATAAATGTCTTGATGAAGACCATGAAAATTAAATATGAAAACAACATAAATACATAAAAATAGAACTCAACAAAGAAATAGAATCGCTAAAGGACAAACTTAAATAAAACTCAAAATGAAAATCTCAGGAAACCTAGCAAAAACCTCACAGGGAAGCCTCACTAAGAGATTAAAAGTCATAGAAAAGAAACTTTCAAGTCTTGGAGACAAAGTAGAAGAAATAGGTGTCTCAGTCAAAGAAAATGTTAAATCTAAAAAAAGTTCAGGCACAAAACATCCAGGAAACATGGGACACTATGAAAAGACTAAACCTGTAGATAATAGAGGAAGAAGAAAATCAGGTCAAAAGCATAAAACAATTTAAATAACAGCATAGAAAAAAATTTCCCCAATATAAAGAGATACTCAATAAGGCATAAGAGGTATAGAAAACACCAAATAGAACCAGAAATGAAACTTCTCACAACACATAATATTCAAAACACTAAATGTACAGAAGAAAGAAAGGATTTTAAAACCTGCAAGGGAAAAAGGCAGGCTCATTAGAATAACACTTGACTTTCCAGTGGAGACTTTGAACACCAAAGGGGCCTAGACATATGTCTTATGAGTTTTCAAAGACCACAGATGACAACCCATACTACTATACCCAGCTAAGCTTCCCATTACAATTGATGGAGAAAGAAAATAAGCTTCGTGATTAAAGATAAATTTAATCAATTTCTGCCCACCAATCAAATTTTACAGAAGGCACTAGAAGGAAAACTTTAATCCAAAGAAAAGGTTAACAACACCCAATAGGACATAAACAACAAGTAATCACAGAACAAATAATCAAAAAAAAAGAGGAGGGGGCAAACATACCACCACAACAAAATAACAGAAATTAATACACACTGCTCTGCTCAATATTAACTCTCAATAATAACTATCTCAATTCCCTAATAAAAAGACATAGAAAACATGATCCAACTCTTTGCTCCATCCAAAAGATACAGAAAGAGAATCCAAATCAGAACAATAAAAGATATAAAGGCAGACAGTACAAGAGACACCAAGGACATTCTGAGAAGCATAAGGATATACTTTAAAAATCTACATTTCATCAAACTGTAAAACCTAAAAGAAAAAGATGAATTTCTTGATATATAATAAAAAAGTAAACAATTATACATACTTATAACCCCAAGTGAAATAGAAGTAATCAACACTAAAAATCTCAGGGCCAGATGGATTCTGCAAAGAATACTACCAAACTTCAAAAAGAACTAATGCCAATCCTCCTCAAATTATTCTGCAAATTACAAACTGAAGAACCATTTACAAATTCTTTCTATGAAGCCACTGTTACCCTCATACTAAGACCATGAAAGGCCCAGTTTCTGTACAGCAAAGGGCACCATCATTCAAAGCATCAGACTACCAAATGGGGAAAAATCTTCACCAACTATACACTTGATAGAGGGCTAGTATCTCTAGAATGTACAAGGGACTGAAAAACAAAACAAATAACCCAATTAAAAATGGGGTATATGCCGGGTAGTGGTGGCACACGCCTTTCATCCCAGCACTTGGGAGGCAGAGGCAGGCGGATCTCTGTGAGTTCGAGGCCAGCCTGGTCTACAAGAGCTAGTTCCAGGACAGGAACCAAAAGCTATGGAGAAACCCTGTCTTGAAAAATCCAAAAAAATAAATAAATAAATAAAATAAATAAATAAATAAAAATGGGGTATAGATCTAAATAGAGAGTTCTCATCAGATAAAACACAAATGACTGAAAAACACTATTAAAAAGTTCAGCATCATTATTCATCAGGGAAATGAAAATCAAAACTAATTTAAGATTTCATCTTTCTCCAGTTGAATGGCCAAGATTAATAAAACAAATGGCAGAAATTGGTGGTAAGAGTGTGGAGAAAAGGGAACACTCACTGATTCACTGCTGGTGGGAGTGCTCACTGGTTCAGGCACTATGGAAATCAGTGTAGAGGTTTATCAAAAAGTTGAAATTAATCTACTACAAGATCAAGCTATCCTACTCTTGAGTGTCTTTCCAAAGGACTCTCCATCTTACTGCAGTGACACTTGCTCATCCTTGTCCGTTGCTCTATTCACAATAGCTAGAGTTGGGAGCAACCTGGTATCTATCAGCTGATGAATGGATAACGAAAATGCGATGCATCAGCAAAATGTGCTGTTATTCAGCTGGTAAGAAAAATGAAATTTGCAGGTAAATGAATGGGGCTAGAAACAATCAACCCCAGTAAGGTAACCCAGACACCCCAAAACAAATGATTTTTTTATAGGTGTAGGTTAGCTTTTAAGCTTTGGATATGTGTATTTCAATTAGAATGATCACACAGATTAGGTAGCAAACCCTGTCTTGAAAAGCCAAAATAAATAAATAAATGAATGAATGAATGGGAAGCTAGGAGTAAATGGGGGAAGAAATAAAAGGCAGGGTAAAGAGGGGAATATGGGGAGAGATAACTAACAGCAGAGCTTTTGAAGTCATATGGTCGCCCACTACCATAGAAGCTTCCTATATATAATATAAAGTTAAATGAAATCACCATATAATGGCAGAGACAATGTCCCAACTAGACATTTTATACCACCATATGGTTATTTACCATTTGTATTATCATCTTTTGTAAACTGTTTATTAGACTATTTATTGGCCAGTTGTTTGAGTTCTTAATTAGGTTTTAAAATTTTTTTAGTTGTTTGGGAATTTGATTCAATGTTATTTGGTCATTTTTACCTTTGGTTCCCAGACCAATCCCCTCTCCCTGCCCACACAAATCTGTGTTCTCTCTCTTCTCTTCTCTTCTCTTCTCTTCTCTTCTCTTCTCTTCTCTTCTCTTCTCTTCTCTTCTCTTCTCTCTCTCTCTCTCTCTCTCTCTCTCTCTCTCTCTCTCTCTCTCTCTCTCCAAGTCTAATGTGTGCTGCCCATATACTCTTGGGTGTGTGGCCATCCACTGCGGTGGCCAATCTATTAGGAGTCACATCCTTGAAGAAAACTGATTCTTCTCCTAGAAGCTATCTATGGTCAATATCTTAGACATAAGACTTCACGTTTTAATCCCTCTCAGTGCCGGGATTTTGTCTAGGACTTATGCATGCACAAATGATTTCAGTTCACATGCGCAACTGCTCTGTCATATCCAGAAAACATCCTTGAAGTCATCTGTAACCTCTGACTCTCACAACCTGTTCTAGTGCTGTGAAGAGACACCATGACCAAGGCAACTCTTCTAAAAGAACATTTAATTGGGGGCTCTCTTACACTATCATCATGGCAGAAAGCATGGACGTACACAGGCAGATATGGAGCTGGAGAAGGAGCTGGGAGTTCTACATCCTGATGTAAAGGCAGCAGGGAGAGAGACTCAGCCTGGCATAGGTTTTTGAAACCTCAAAGCCCACCCCCAATGACATACTTCCTCCAACAAGGCCACACTTTCTAATCCTTCTAATTCTTCCAGAGTTCCACTCCCTGGTGACTAAGCTTTCAAATATATGAGCCTACAGGGGCTTTTCTTATTCAAACCACCTCACATCTGTTCACTCCATCTTCTGCAATGACCCCGGAGCCTTGGGAGGAGGGGATGTGATGTAATGCCTCATTTAGTGCTGAGCATTCCAGTCTCTCATTCTCTGCACCTTGACTTCTGTCATCCCCTGAGAGAAGTTTCTCTGATGAGGGTTGAAATATGATGAATCCATGGGTATAAGGACAAGTCCTTAGGAGCTAGTTTAATATTATGTCTATTTAGCAGAATGATGGTGGTGGGTTCTCCCTTAGGACCTGTGACCTTTTTAGCTACAGATTTTAGCTTCCATAATGGTGCCAGGTATGGATTTCATCTTGTGGAATGAGCCTTAAATGCAAGAAAAAAAGTGGCTACTCCCATGACATTCAGGTCATTTATTGTACCAGTGAGCATGTCTCTCTAGGCCACAACAGCTGAGTAAACCTGATGTTCACTTTTCTCCTCCAGTAGCACGTGGAGTGCCTTCCAGCACGATGAAAGCTAGCCAATACGGATGAAGATCTCAGGTCTGTACCAGTTTGATTTCTCTATGATCCATGACACAAGTACACAGTGTCTTCAGCAATATGGCCTTACCATCAAGTTCTGGAAGGTAACCAAGAGTACTGGCAAGAACCTGTAATGTTTGGGATTCTATGTACCCTTGCTAGCTAACAACTACAAAAGTGGAACACTCTTAACAACTTTTAAGAGGAAACTAACATCTAGCAATGTGCTTTTTCTTAGCCTGTGGTATCTAGTAGGAGCATTATTGCCCTGGCATAGAGTAAGTCTTTTAACTATTTTTATATATGTGTATGTATTTATTTTAGGAAGCATCTACAGTAGTAGGTTTCCTTATGATTCTTCCAAAAGTCTTCAGTGTTAATCTTTATCCATATTCCTTCTCTGTCCTCCCACCCCCACCATATTTAGCCTTTCCTGTTCCATATTACTCCTTTCATATCATTGCAGTCTATCTCCCCTCCCCTTGGAACTGCCCCCCAACTACATTCTATCCTCCTCCCTTAGAAGCCTTCCATGTCTCATTATTAGCTTCCTGACCTTTGTGAGTATTCCAAATGAGACATAGATATTTGAAGATTCAAAAGATAACATCCACAAACGAGAGAAGTCATTCAGCATTTGTCTTTCTGTGTCTGGGTCACTTTAGTAAAAATGATGATTTTCAGCTCTATCTACTACTTGTGAATTTTGTGATTTCATTTTTAGCAGTCAAACAACATTTCATTGTGCAAAATACCAGCACTGAGAAGGAGAAGTGGACACAAAGACCCACCTCTAGCCAAGAAGCTGCTTGCAATTGATACCTGTTGACAAAAAGAAAATTAGTTTTCTCCAATGGCAAAACCAATATTCTTCCAGGTTCCATTTTGTGTGTGTGTGTGTGTGTGTGTGTGTGTGTGTGTGTGTGTGTGTGTTTGCTTTTAAAGAATAAATACATGCAGTTGGGTACAGGATCTCAGAGGAGTTGGGGAAGAGAAAATAATATAATCAAAATGTATTATATAAATTTAAGTACAAATTTAAAAAGTCCATTGTTAAAATGTACCACATTTTATCCATTCCTTAGTTTTAACTCCTTTTATATGTGTTTATGCATCTATTTTAGGAAGCTTCTACCATAGTAGGTTTACTTACACCTTGTTTCAAAAGTTTCTAGTATTCCTTATCTTTCCTCATATTCCCTCCTGTTTCCATTTCCTGGCTATTGTGAATGCAGCAGCAATGGTCCTGGATGAGCTAAGTATCTCTATAGTAAGATATAGAATCCTTTTGGGAGTAGATACAAGAATGGTATAGCTGAATCATGGGGCAGATTTCTAGCTTTCTGAGGAACTTCCACACTGATGTCCATAGTGGCTGTACCAGTTTGCACTCCCACCAGCAATGAATAAGTGTTTCCCTTTGTTTATATCCTTATTCCTTGTGTTGCTTTTTTTCAACTTGACACAAATTGTAAGGGAACCACAATTTTGAGATTATCTCCTTCAGACTGGCCTGTGTGCATGTCTGTGGCAGGGGGTATTTTCTTTCTGCTAATTGAAGTAGGAATACCCAGTCTTCTATGGGCAGTACCATCTCCAGGAATGTAAGCTTTAGCTATATAAGAAAATTAGCTGTGTGCTCAGTGGTTAAAAGCACTGGCTGCTCTTCCAGAGAACTTGGGTTTGATTCCCAGCATCCACATGGCTCACAACCATCTATAACTCCAGTTTCAGAGGATATGACACCCTCTTCTGAACTCCCTAGGTACTACACACATATGCACAGACATATAGGCAGGCCAAAACACCCATACACATTGAGTACAAATAAATAAATCTAAAAAGTAAACAGTAGTTATATAAGCCAGAGGAAGCAAGCTAGTAGGTAGCATTTCTCTGTGGTATCTGATTCAGTTTCTGCCTCCAGCTCTGGCCATGGCTTCATTTGATGATGGATTGTAACCTGTAAGCTGAAATAAATCCTTTCCTTTTGGTTATGGTATTTACCACAGAAAGAAAACTAGAAAATTCCTCTTTTACAGATGTGGAGACTGACGATCAGAGGATTGACAAGGCATATCCTATCTACTTCACACATTTAGTAAATATAATCCAGGTCTCCTGATATCAAACTCAGTGTTCCTTATAATTTACTCCTTCAATCCAAAAGGAGGGAAACAAAGGTAGGGCATTTTAGGAGAGGTCATCAGAACTCTATGTTAGGGCTTCCAGGCTGCTACAGGGGATCACTCCTTTCTTGAGCATAGTCTACTGTGACCTAAACACAGATGAAACAGAATTACTACTCTTATTTTAAACCCAAGTTTTCCTTATGACTCTTAAATTTCTGTTCATCATTTCCCTGTCATCAAAATGGTGTACACAGCATTCTTGTAATGAGTAAATGGAATGGCACAGATAGAATGCCTAAAAACAAAACAAAACAAGACAAAAGAAAACAAAAAAACAGGATCTCACATGTACAAGTCATCCGGTGACTGACAGTTGCAATCACTCTCATTGCCTCAAGACGCTCCAGTGACACTGCATTCCTTGGCAGGCTAAAAACTGGGTCCCAAGAGGTGTCTATCTCCTAAGCCCTGAAATGTGTGACTGTTCCTTTATGTGGGAAAGGGAAGTACAGAGATGCTGATGTCATTAACAATCTAAAGATGGAGAGCGCAGTCTTAATTACCCAGGTGGGTTTAGATGATCATACGTGTGCTTAAAAGAGGGAACATGGAGGGACATGAACAGCGAAGACACTGGTGAGCACACAGGGAGGGTGCAGTGCTATGGCACAAGTCAAAGAAGACCACTGGCTACAGTTCTGCAAAGAGCTGCTCTGTAGAGGCTGTCCGAGTACAGCATACATGCAGAGCTTCCTAAGGATCACAGCGGTAGCAGAGATATAGATACAAATAAATAAGATTCCTTAAGACATGAAGATTACTGTAAAAACAATTGTTCCCAAAAGGAATTATTATATTAACTAATCCTGACCAAAATTCCAATAATATGCATGTTGGACCTTGTTACATGGATTCTAATAACCATACAGAAGAAAGAGACTACTGTAGAAACATTTAAAGAGGAGAATTATAAAGGGAAAGAGCTAAACTTCCACATGCCAAGACAAACCACAAAGTGAGAATTAGAGAATGGTAACAATGTCACAAGAATAGATTAACAGAATAACAACTGTAAAGCATCTACTTGTGTCTAAGAATATGACATTACAGTTTTGTCAGGGCAGAGTAGACTGTTTGAGTGGTTATCAATACAGGGAAAGTCTTCCTACTAGAAAAAAATTCAGATAGCTTAAAAAGTCAATTTTTTTTTTAAAAAAAGCAAATTAAAAAAATTAAGCTGGGCAGTGGTGGCGCATGCCTTTAATCCTAGCACTTGGGAGGCAGGGGCAGTTGTATCTCTGTGAGTTTGAGGCCAACCTGGTCTACAGAGTGAGTTACAGGACAGCCAACGCGATACAGAGAAACCCTGTCTTGAAAAACAAAACACAAAACACAAAAAAGTGTTAGAAGTAAATATAGAATATTTTGATTATAACTTTAGCATTGAGTGTTTTCCCTTATCTTTTCTTCTCTCCCTCCTCCTCTTTCTCTTTGTCTTTCTTCTCCTCTTCTTTCTTCTATATAGGCTGGCTGTCCTGAAACTCACTCTGTAGACCTGGTTGACCTCAAACTCACAGACATCCCCCTGCCTCTGCCTCCCCACTACTGGGATAAAAGGTGTGCATCACCATGCCTAGTGGGAAGAGTTTCTTATAAAAATATATCAATGAAACAATGGAAATACATCCACATTCAAGGGTTGTAAGACTTGATATTAACAATGTCAATACCATAGATTCAAAGCAACTTCTTTCAAAATTCCAATAATGGGATTGCTCATTATTAAGTGAGATGGCTCAGCAGATAAAGGCTTTGCCGCTGCACCTGATGACCTTGGTCCAATCCCTGGAACCAACAAGGTGGAAGGAAAGGACTGACTGCCAAAAGTTGTCCTCTAAGTTATACATATGTGTCATGGCCTCCTCCCTAATAAACAATGAAAAAAAGCCCAATAATGTTTCTTACATAAATAAAAATAGGACTATTCTAAAATTTATAATGGGGTATAATGGCATAGCTCATAGTGGAGCCTTTCTCTACCATCTGATATGTGCACACCATTTATAGTATAACTCACAATAGCCAAAGTGGAAGCAATCTACATGTCTGTCCTAGTCAGGGTTTCTACTGCTGTACTGAAACACCACACCTGAAGGAAAAAGAGCTATCTGGGGGAAAAAAAAAGATTTATTTGGCTTACACTTCCAAATCACTGTTCATCATTGAAGGAAGTCAGTACAGAAACTCAAACAGGGCAGAAACCTGAAGGCAAGAGCTGATTGCAGAGACCATGGAGGAGTGCTTACTGGTTCACTGGTTCCTCATGGCAGGTTCAACCTGTTTTCTTTCTTTTTTACTTTATTTTATATTTTATTTTTTGGTTTTTTGAGACGCGGTTTCTCTATAGCTTTGGAGCATGTTCGGAACTAGCTCTTGTAGACCAGGCTGGCTTTGAATTCACAGAGATCCGCCTGCCTCTGCCTCCCAAGTGCTGGGATTAAAAATGTGTACCACCACTGCCCGGTTTGTTTGTTTGTTTGTTTTTGTTTTTCGAGACAGGGTTTCTCTGTAGTTTTGGAGCCTGTCCTGGAACTAGCTCTTGTAGACCAGGCCGGCCTTGAACTCACAGAGATCTGCGTGCCTCTGCCTCCTGAGTGATGGGATTAAAGGTGTATACCACCATTGCCCAGCTATTTAGTTTACTTTTAAAAATCATAACTTATTCTAAAACATTACTAGATACTTTTCAATATAAGTCATTTTTTTTTTTTAAAAACCAGGCAGTGGTAGCATATGCCTTTAATCTCAGCGCTAGGGAGGCAGAGGCTGGTGGAAGATGGATCTCTGTGAGTTTGAGGCCAGACTGGTCTATGGAGAGAGTTACAGGACTACACAGAGAAATCCTGTCTTTTTATTTTTTATTTTTTTGAGACAGGGTTTCTCCGTAATTTTTTGGTTTCTGTCCTGGAACTAGCTCTTGTAGACCAGGCTGGCCTCAAACTCACAGAGATCCGCCTGCCTCTGCGTCCCGAGTGCTGGGATTAAAGGCGTGCACCACCACTGCCCAGCGAGAAACCCTGTCTTGAAAAACAAAATAAAACAAAAAACAAATAAAAATTATCTCTCTACTTTCAAATAACTAAGTAATTCATTTTGCATTCTGATGGTAAAGATGGACACACAAAGCATAAAAGCTCTCACACACACATACTTAAGTAGTTATAAAAAAAGAAAAAGTTTGTGTTTGGATTGTAGTATGAATAGAAGAAACCTTCAGGCAATGAATGATAACGATGACGTTATTAGATGTATCACATCTGATATACATTTGTTGACTCTTCTAACAAAAGAAGAGGGTTGGGTGGTGGCACACACCTTTGACCTCAGCACTCAGGAGACAATGCCAGCCAGATCACTGTGAGTTTGAGGCCAACCAGTCTACACAGGGAGTTTCATGACAGCCAGTACCACATATCAAGACTCTGTCTCAGAGAGAAAGAAGAAAGGCTGAAGACAACTGTCAAAAGAGGAGTAGGCACCTAAACAATATTCTTTTTTTAAAAATATTTATTTATTTATTATGAATACAATATTCTGTTTGTGTGTATGCTAGCAGACCAGAAGAGGGCACCAGACCCCATTACAGATGGTTGTGAGCCACCATGTGGTTGCTGGGAATTGAACTCAGGACCTTTGGAAGAGCAGGCAATGCTCTTAACCTCTGAGTCATCTCTCCAGCCCAACAATATTCTTTTTAAAAATATTAAATTATATTTATTGATTGGTGGTAGAGGATATATCAAAATGCTCTTGTGGAGTTCAGTGGACACCATGCAAGAGTAGATTCTTTTTTTCTACTTTGTGGGTCTCAGGGTTTGAATTCAGGTCGTCAGGCTTGGTGGAAAGCACCTTTACCTGCCAAGCCATCTCACTAGTCCTAAACTTAATTTTTAAAAAAAGGATTTATTTATTTTTATTTTTGTGTGTGAGTGTTCTGCCTGCCTGCCTGTATGTATACTAGTACTCATCGAGGCCAGAAGAGAGCACTGGATTTCTTGGAACTAAAATTGCAGACAGTTGTGAGACACCATGTTGGTGCTGGAAACTGAACCTGGGTCGTCTGCAACAGCAGCCAGTGCTCTTAACTGCTGAGCCATCTCTTCAGAGCCCACGTTCAACATTCATATCACAGTTTTTGACACAAAATGAAAGCCAGTCTAGGTAGCTCACCTCCTGATCCTAGCTCTCAGAAAGCAGAGGCAGGAGGATCCTGAGTTCCAGGCAAGACTGGGATATACAGTGAGATCCTGTCTTTAAAAAAAAAAAAGAGCTGGGTGTGGTAGTCCACTTCTTTAATCCCAGCACTCAGGAGGCAAAGGTAGGTAAATCTCTGTAACTTCCAGGCCAGATCCAAGCTAGCTGGGGCTACATAGTGAGATTCTGTCAACTACATATATCCCAAAATTGGAAAAAATACTCAAAAATATTTAAAAAGACGTTCCTAATACAAAATTAAAACAATTATACTTTTTTCTTGATCAAATTTATTAATACATTTAAACCACTTCCTATATAATCAATGAGTTTTCTGCCATTAAGTTTGTTGGGATCTATTTAATTTCCTGTTTAAATTTTTGTATTATTTATCTATTTCTATGTCTAGTGCATTCACGTAGTATGACCACAAAAGCTAATTAGGAAAAGTCTATAGTGGGTCTGTATCCTGGAGTTACCTACCCAGTTACCCTGGTAAGAGACTTATGTCTTGAAATTTTCATTTTCATGAATCTTTGCAGAAAGTACCTATTTAGTTGGGAGTTCTGCTTGGGCTTCCTCCATTCTAAACCTTGCCCCTCACAGAAACCCACCAAGCAGTGGCTCCTCCCACGAAGCTGCTCAAGACCATGCTGACAGGGTATTTAAACTCCAGTCCCTAGACCTGCCAGTGATTTATCTTCCTCCTCCCTCCCGCCTCACCTCTGGGGGTCTTGAGAGTCACTCAAGAGTGCTTGGCTCATTAAACCTGGACTTTTAAGTAAGCTTGATCTGGCTTATTGTGTCAGCGGAGAAAGCCACTATGGGGATACAAAAATACCTATCAGTACCTGTTCTCATTTTTAAGTCATCTGCACAATTAAAAACTGAATATAAATAAAATAAAATTGCTATATAAAATTCATGTTAGTCTTTCCAAACTGTTAATGTAAAACTGTATCAGACCTCGTTACAGTGAGATATGCAAGGCCGAGGGTCAACAGAGATACTCTCGGTCCCTGAGATGGAAGGTTCACTTTTCTCATCTAGCAACCACATGGTTCCCCTAGCTAAAGGAAATAAAAGGGAAGGTAAAGGAGAGAAAGGCAGAAGACTCAAATTTCCTAGCTAAGTGCTATGGTGGTAAGCAGGGCATGGCGGCAGCAAGAGGGCAGGGATTAACACTAGAGCATTTCAAGGTAGTAAGACTTAGAAACCACAAACTCTAACCAACATCTAACACAAATAAAATGAAGAAAGGGCTAAAAAACAGTACAAGCAGTATGCTTTAGGAATGCAGAAGGGCAAGGAATGGAGGGAAGGACTTCATAAATTAGCCTGGAGCTGGCTGAACATGTCTGACAAGATTCTCCTCAAAGTGCACAAGTTTTCCCTGACTCATGAAAACTGAGCTGAGACTATGCCAGAGCAGTGTGCAAAGACTGGGAAGGAAGTCTTTTGTAATCAACATGGAAGGGGAAAGTCTAAGAAAACTTCAAACACACAAATGTAGAAATAACAATAAGAGACCCACTACTGGTCTTCAGCTGCATGTCAGAGAATTTTTGAAGCTTTACTGTCTAGTTAAAATTAGGGCTGCCAGACCTTGTTCTACTCAAGAGATGCCCAGTTACATTTCTGTGTTTTAGGTGTCCCTCAAAGTGTGCAAGATGAATCATCACAGCATGCATGGAATCCTGCTGGAGCAAACATAAGCGTTATTTTGCTGCTGCCGCTGTTTGCACTTTTGAGAATCAAACCCAGGGCCTTACACACAGTAGACAAGCACCCTACCACTGAGCACACTCCTGGCCCTGAACATCAGTTTTTAAAAATACATTCTAATCCCATCACTAAGTTTTTGTTTGGCATACAAAGAAAATCCCTTTGTCTAGCATTTCCTATAACAGGAAATACTGTTTGCAGTATTTTGAAAAGTTCTTTAAAACCTAAGGCTGTTGAATATTCACTGCAATGCAGCAATGCTTCAGAACACAGCTACATTACACACCTAAAGTGTGACATATGTTTTCCAGCCTATAAAGATTTTCCATGATGTGTCTAGGCTGCTCAGTTTCCAGTTAAACACAATTTAGATGCAGGGCCATTTCACATCTAGCATAACTGGGGAGCTGAGTGGAACAGAATTGTTGCAGGGCATGTGACATTTTGACTCTGAGGCTTTCGGGATTTACTGATGCAGACTGGAAAGTTTCCACCAGAGTTTAGAAGAGCATCTCTCATTTTTACCTACTGTCTCTCAATCTAGTACCACGCCCAAAGCCACCCAAGTACTAAGAACGTGACATTAGGATACACAACAGTTTTAAAATGGGATGAGATACGATTTTTTGCCACTATAGTTCACAATTCTGAGTTCTAATAATCCTGCTCAGAAGTTATCTATCCAAGTGAGATGAAGAAATACTTAGCCTTAGTGTCGGCTGTGCTCCTTTCTCTTCTCCATGATTTCCACTAATTGCACTGCAACTGACCTTTTGAGTTTTGACTTTGTGGGTATAGATCTAACTCCGGGAAATTTTTATAATTTACTCAAATTTTTGTGAAAAGTTACCCTTGAGATTTCCACTAAGGTAATGAAAAGTTAACTGAGGGAGTTCTTTGGAGAAGGGAGATATATCTCAGGAGATAGTGCTATAGCACCTCTTTTAAAATGTGTGGGGTGTGTGTGTGTGTGTGTGTGTGTGTGTGTGTGTGTGTGTGTGTTGCATGCTGTTTATGTGGAGGTCAGAGGAGAACTTATAGGAGTCAGTGCTATTCTTTCACCAGGTGGGCTCCAGGGATTGAGTTAACTTGGTAGCATGCCTTCACCTGCTGAGCCATCTCGATGGCCCTCAGTTTTGATTGTTTTACACTGGGTGATTTTTGTTTTTGTTTTGTTTTGTTTTTGTTTTCATTTTTGGAGACAGGTTTCTCTATGTAGCCCTGGTTGTCCTGGAACTCACTTCATAGACCAGGGTGGCCTCAAACTTGTAAGATCCACCTGCCTTTGCCTTCTGAGTACGGGAATTAAAGTCATGTACCACTCCCGTGTGACTCTAGGTGAGTATTTTCACATATGTAGGACTTAAAAAGTTTTCATGCAATATTACATATGTAAATAAGATCTTATGTTTGCAAATGTTTGACATAAAGGCTAGTATACGTTGAACATTCAATACAGATTAGTTGCACCTAGTTGAACATTATCTGATTTTGTTGAACATAAGACGACTATAAAATGAAATACACTCTGAGTTGGGATGGTGACTTAAAATTAACTTTATTTGGGGGATGAGAGTGTAAGGGATCTCTGAGTGGCAAGTGAAAGTCCACGTCCTATTGTAAAGTTTCTCATTTTAAATCCCAGCTGCAAACTTCTACTCTTCCCATATTACAACAGTGGAGGTAAACTACACATGCTTGAGCATGCTGAACCCACAATGAAGAAAATTCTGAGAGGAGAACTGAAACTGGAGACACCAAATACCAGACAGCATTCAAACAGAGACATCCTTTTAAATCCCACCAAGAAGCAAGAGACATTGTGAAAAGTTAGTCCTCTGGCTCTTTTCATGTTATAGGATATAAGGTAAGAATCTGGGAGCTGGGTTCCATAACTGACTTGCAAGTTTCCACACAGAAAAAATAAAAAAGGAAAGAGACTCATATTTGCCATGTTGCAACCAGGGATGCTTTGAGGATTAATGACATAATGTCTGTAAAGAGGTTGGAGTTCCTCGGAAAACAGACTCTACCATAAATATAAAGTTATAATATTTAGGCTTGGTCCACAATGTGAGACCTGGTTTCTTTGGTACATGAGGTCATCAGCAGTTCTGTAGAATGTGCTCAAATACCCACCAAGCAATCTTTTAAGGCCCTCATAAGTAGACTGCCCAGACAATATGAGCCACCTGGTTGGAGAAAAAAAAAATCACAGAGCCAGTTTTCCTTCTTCATGGCTCCAAGAGGATACATGTGGGGAATGTTGATTCCATAAAGGAGAAAGGTGTAGCCAAGACAACACTTCCACAGCATAGGGCAGTGGTTCTCAACCTTCTTAATGCTGTGACCCTTTAGTACAGTTCCTCATGTTTGTGGTGACCCCCAACCATAAGATTATTTTGTTGCTACTTCATAACTTTAATTTTGCTACTGTTATGGATTATAACATATATATGTGTGTGTTTTCCAATGGTCTTAGGTGACCCCTGTGAAAGAGTCATTCAACCCCAAAGGGGTCAAGACCCACAGACTGAGAATCACTGATTTAGGGTTTCCAAGCAATGCAGTAGGAGTTTGGCTCAACAAAATTCTTATCATTATTCTGACTTAGAGTAAAGACTAATTTATGATTCACACAAGGAAACCTTGGAGTAAGTATAGGAATGAGAAAGCTTCTTGGAATGGTTGGCTTATATACTGAAAATATTTGGAGGCAAACTTAAGGGTGTTAGCTGTTTTCCTGGGCTAACTGTAATGTCTAAGAGTTTAATGTCTTTGACTGCAGGACACTGACTCCTCCTCATTTATTTCTATGGTAAGGTTATCAGGGTTATCTTGCAGATACTTTAATTTTAACATTCCAAGGAACAGTCAATTCAACATAGGCATTGCTTTGTAAAATCTTGTGGTATACTGAATGATAGTAATGTTATTATGTAAAATATTTGCATTTCTCAGTCTTGAAAGATAAAATGAATTGTATTCCAAAAGCTTCAGGCATCAGATCTTCAAGATTTGAGGTTCATAAACATAATCATTATCTCTCAATAGTAATGCTGAGACTGTTGTAATACCACAACATTTAACAGAAGATGAAAAAATACAAAACGAGCCTTTTATTTGGCTGCTTTGCCTCTACATTTATTCTAGTTAGCTGTTCTTTCAATGGCTTCACTTTTTACTAACTAGTATGGTATTTTGGACAGATTGTTGGTAAGCACAGAAAAAAAATTTTAAGGTAAAGTGAACAGAAAGGGTATAGCCTTCTCAACATAGTAAAGATATAATTTCTAAATAAAACATTGACCTTAATTCTTCTTCCTCTTTCTAATCTTTATCAGCTCAGTTCTGAAGCAGATGTGAGGTGTGTCTAAGCAACTGCATGAAGAGAATGGAGCCCAAGCAATATATAGAGGATTCACAAGGAAGACAGGATTGGTGCAAGGAGGTTGGGTGTCAGAACATGACCAGGTTTAGGATTCCTTTGTAGAATTCATCTACATAAAGAAAAGGCTTATTGTAAAGTATCAAAGATCAAGTGGGGTGAGAAGCAGTTTGCGTGGAGAGTCAAGAGTCCTGGGGTGGGAGGGAGTGATACAGGTATATGTGAATGTGTATGAAAAGTGAAGATAGGAACTTGGTTACATTCCAGGGCACTAACTAAACATGTTATGGACTGACGGAGCCCAAGCCCTCACTGATAAAAAAAATTACAAATATGAAAAGTGAGAAAGCCAGAATGATCTTTATAGATCTTTCTCACTGAGTTGGCAGTATGAAATCAAGGACTTCCACACAGATACATAAACATAGGTGTGGGTGTGTGTTTGTATTCATGCATTTGTGCACTGACATGTATTCTCAATATCTGTCCACTGAAAAAGCCCACAGCTTTGCTACTAAAAGAAACCACTACAAACCCAGGGGTTTCAGAGAAGTGGCTGATTCTGGGACTGGAACAGGTAAACTATAAATCTGGGACAGCTTGTTAAGCCTGATGTAAGGAAGTACTAAAAAAAAAAAAAATTAGGAAGGCGGCTGGAATACCGGGCGGCGGAAGGCAGACGAGGACGCCCTGCTCAGCCGGCGGGGACCGACTGGGACCGGCTGGGACCGGAGCAGCAGCAGAGGACACAGGCTGCTGGCGGCGGGAACCGTCCCAGCAGCAGAAGCAGGCTACAGGGACCATGCGCAACACTGAGAACAGATCGCCCCACTACAATTAAATCAAAGCAGTAGGCCTTTGGTTGGGGAGGTCCCTGGCAAAGGGTCCTAATCCTGAAGACCCTTCTGAGGGGTGAGAGGGATCTTGGCCCCCGGCAGGAACCAGGAAACAGAGCAAGGGCATTTTGTAAGAGGAGCCCCTGGCCAGCAGGGAAACCTGAACCAGTTTTAACAGACCCCTTAGATAGCATCGATAGGAGGAGATGGGCAGGCACCAAGGAAAGAATTCACCCAATAATCTGAAAAACAACATGAAAACACCAGAACCCAATGATCTTACAACAGAAGGTCTCCAACACCATAACACAGAAAAAGTGGAAAAAATTGACTTTATGAAAGCAATAGAGTCCCTTAAACAACATGTGAAAAATGCCCTTATAGAAATGGAAGAGAAGTATAACCAAAAATTTGAAGAAATGAGTAAATACGTACATAATACCCTGGGAAACCAAGAAAGAACAACCAAACAGGTAATGGAAACAGTTCAAGAATTGAAAACTGAAATGGAAGCAAGGAAGAAAACACAAACTGAGGACCAGCTGGATATGGAAAATCTAGGTCAACGAGCAGAGCCTACAGAAACAAGCATAATCAATAGAATACAAGAAATAGAACAAAGAATCTCAGATTCTGAGGACACCATAGAGAAAATAAACACTCTGATCAAAGAAAACTGCAAAGCCAACAAATTCTCATCACAAAACATTCAGGAATTATGGGACACAATAAAAAGACCAAATCTAAGAATAATAGGAATAGAAGAAGGAGAAGAGTCACAGCTCAAAGGCCCAGAAAATATTTTGAACAAAATTATGGAAGAAAACTTTCCCAACATAAAGAAAGATATTCCTTTGAATATTCAAGAAGCATACAGAACACCAAACAGACTGGATCAAAGGAAAACATCCCCTCGCCATATAATAATCAAAACACAAAATATACAGGTTAAAGAAAGAATACTAAGAGCTGCAAAGGAAAAAGGCCAGGTAACTTATAAAGGTAAACCGATCAGACTTACACCTGATTTCTCTATGGAAACAATGAAAGCCAGAAGGTCCTGGATAGAAGTACTGCAGAAGCTAAGAGACCATGGATGCAAGCCCAGACTACTGTACCCAGCCAAGCTTTTGTTCACTATAAATGGAGAAAACAAGACATTCCAGGATAAGAACAAATTTAAACAATACGTAGCCACGAATCCAGCCCTACAGAAAGTAATAGAAGGAAAACTGCAACCCAAGGAATCCAACATTGCCAACACTGCCTACAATAACTCAGGCATCTAGCGACCCTTAACTAGCACAACTCAAAGAAGGGAGACACACAAATTCTACTTCCAAAAACAATAAGAATATCCGGCGTAAACAACCACTGGTCATTAATATCACTTAATATTAATGGTCTCAATTCACCTATAAAAAGGCACAGGCTAAGAGATTGGATACGAAAACAGGATCTAACATTCTGCTGTTTGCAAGAAACACATCTCAACCACAAAGACAGGCATCTACTCAGAGTAAAGGGTTGGGAAAAGGTCTTTCAAGCAAATGGTCCTAAGAAAAAAGCAGGTGTGACCATATTAATTTCTAACAAAACTGACTTCAAACTAAAATCAATCAGAAGAGATCGAGATGGACACTTTATACTCATAACAGGAACAATTTGTCAGAATGATGTCTCAATCCTGAATATTTACGCCCCTAATATAAAAGCACCCACGTATGTAAAAGAAATATTACTAAAACTCAAGGCAGACATCAAACCACACACACTAGTAGTAGGAGACTTCAATACACCTCTCTCAGCAATGGACAGGTCAATCAGACAGAAACCTAATAGAGAAGTAAGAGAACTACTGGAGGTAATGAAGCAAATGGACTTAACAGACATCTATAGAACATTCCACCCAAATAGGAAAGAATATACCTTCTTCTCTGCAGCCCATGGAACCTTCTCGAAAATTGACCACATACTCGGAAACAAAGAAAACCTCCACAGATACAAAAAAATATCAGTGTCCACCTGTGTCTTATCAGATCACTATGGATTAAAGTTAGAATTCAACAACAATCCTACCTCCAGAAAGCCGACAAACTCATGGAAACTGAACAGTCAACTACTGAACCACACCTGGGTCAAGGAAGAAATCAAGAAAGAAATTAAAGTCTTCCTTGAATTTAATGAAAATAAAGGAACAACATACTCAAACCTATGGGCCACTATGAAATCAGTGCTAAGAGGAAAGTTCATAGCACTAAGTGCCCACTTAAAGAAAACAGAGAAAGCATACATCGGAGACTTAACAGCATACCTGAAAGCTTTAGAAAAAAAAAGAAGCAGACACGCCCAGGAGGAGTAGAAGACTGGAAATAATCAAACTGAGGGCGGAAATCAACAAAATAGAAACGCAGAAAACAGTCCAAAGAATCAATGAAACAAAAAGTTGGTTCTTGGAGAAAATCAACAAGATCGACAAACCCCTATCCAAACTAATTAAATGACAGAGAGAGAACACGCAAATAAATAAGATCAGAAATGAAAAGGGGGACATAACTACAGACACAGAGGAAATTCAGAGACTCATTAGATCTTACTACAAAAGCCTGTATGCCACAAAACTAGAAAATGCAAAAGAAATGGACATTTTTTAAGATAAGTACCACATACCAAAGCTAAACCAAAACCAGGTGAACGATCTAAATAGACCTGTTAGTTGCGAAGAACTAGAAACCGTTATCAAAAATCTACCTTCCAAAAAAAGCCCAGGACCAGATGGTTTCAATGCAGAATTCTACCAGAACTTCCAAGAAGAGCTAATACCTATACTCCTTAATGTATTTCACAATATAGAAACAGAAGAGTCATTGCCAAATTCCTTTTATGAAGCTACAGTTACCCTGATACCAAAACCACACAAAGACCCAACCAAGAAGGAAAATTACAGGCCTATCTCACTCATGAATATCGACGCAAAAATTCTCAATAAAATACTGGCAAACCGAATCCAAGAACACATTAGAAAAATTATCCATTATGAACAAGTAGGCTTCATCCCAGAGATGCAGGCTGGTTCAACATACGCAAATCTATCAATGTAATTCACCATATAAATAAAATGAAAGAAAAAAACCATATGATCATTTCATTAGATGCTGAAAAAGCATTTGACAAAATTCAACACCCCTTTATGATAAAAGTCTTGGAGAGATTAGGGATACAAGGGTCATACCTAAATATAATAAAAGCTATTTACAGCAAGCCGACAGCTAACATTAAGTTAAATGGAGAAAAACTCAAAGCCATCCCACTAAAATCAGGAACACGACAAGGCTGTCCACTCTTGCCATACCTCTTCAATATAGTGCTTGAAGTTCTAGCAATAGCAATAAGACAACACAAAGGGATCAAGGGGATTCGTATCGGAAAAGAAGAAGTTAAGCTCTCGTTATTTGCAGATGATATGATAGTATACATAAGCGACCCCAAAAACTCTACCAAAGAACTCCTACAGCTGATAAACACCTTTAGTAATGTGGCAGGATACAAGATCAACTCCAAAAAATCAGTGGCCTTCCTATACACTAAGGATAAGGAAAGAGAGAGGGAAATTAGAGAAGCATCACCTTTCACGACAGCCACAAATAGCATAAAATAACTTGGGGTAACTCTGACCAAGGATGTGAAAGATCTATTTGACAAGAACTTTAAGTCTTTGAAGAAAGAAATTGAAGAGGACACCAAAAAATGGAAAGATCTTCCTTGCTCCTGGATTGGGAGGATCAACATAGTAAAAATGGCAATTCTACCAAAAGCAATCTATAGATTCAATGCAATCCCCATCAAAATCCCATCAAAATTCTTCACAGATCTGGAGAAGACAATAATCAACTTTATATGGAAAAACAAAAAACCCAGGATAGCCAAAACAATCTTATACAACAAAGGAGCATCTGGAGGCATTACCATCCCTGACTTCAAACTCTACTACAGAGCTACAGTATTAAAAACAGCTTGGTATTGGCATAAAAACAGAGAAGTCGACCAATGGAATCGAATAGAAGACCCTGTCATTAACCCATAAACCTATGAACACCTGATTTTCGATAAAGGAGCTAAAAGTATACATTGGAAAAAAGAGAGCATCTTCAACAAATTGTGCTGGCAAAACTGGATGTTAACCTGTAGAAGAATGAAAATAGATCCATATCTATCACCATGCACAAAACTCAAGTCCAAATGGATTAAAGACCTCACTATCAGTCCGAACACACTGAACCTGATAGAAGAGCAAGTGGGAAGTACTCTACAACACATGGGCACAGGAGACCACTTCTTACGTATAACCCCAGCAGCACAGACATTAAGGACCTCATTGAATAAATGGGACCTCCTGAGACTGAGAAGCTTCTGTAAAGCAAAGGACACTGTCACTAAGACAAAAATGCAACCCACTAACTGGGAGAAGATCTTCACCAACCCCGCAACTGTCAAAGGTCTGATCTCCAAAATATATAAAGATCTCAAGAAACTAGACCGTAAAAGGCTAATCAACCCAATTATAAAATGGGGCATTGAGCTGAACAGAGAATTCTCAACAGAAGAACTTCAAATGGCCAAAAGACACTTAAGGTCATGCTCAACTTCCTTAGCGATCAGGGAAATGCAAATCAAGACAACTTTAAGATACCATCTTACACCTTTCAGAATGGCTAAAATAAAAAACACCAATGATAGCCTTTGTTGGAGAGGTTGTGGAGAAAGGGGTACACTCATCCATTGCTGGTGGGAATGCAAACTTGTGCAACCACTTTGGAAAGCAGTGTGGCGGTTTCTCAGGAAATTCGGGATCAACTTACCCCTGGACCCAGCAATACCACTCTTGGGAATATACCCAAGAGAGGCCTTATCATACAACAAAAGTATATGCTCTAAATGTTCATAGCAGCATTGTTTGTGATAGCCAGAACCTGGAAATAACCTAGATGCCCTTCAATGGAAGAATGGATGAAGAAAGTATGGAATATATACATATTAGAATACTACTCAGCAATAAAAAACAAGGACTTCTTGAATTTTGCATGCAAATGGATGGAAATAGAAAACACTATCCTGAGTGAGGTAAGCCAGACCCAAAAAGAGGAACATGGGATGTACTCACTCATATTTGGTTTCTAGCCATAAACCAAGGACATTAAGCCTATAATTAGTGATCCTAGAGAAGCTAAATAAGGAGAACCCAAAGAAAAACATATAGGCATCCTCCTGAATATTAACCTTCAGCAAGCGATGAAAGGAGACAGAGACAGAGACCCACATTGGAGCACAGGACTGAAATCTCAAGGTCCAAATCTAGAGCAGAAGGAGAGAGAGCATGAGCAAGGAACTCAGGACCGCGAGGGGTGCACCCACACACTGAGACAATGGGGATGTTATACTGGGAACTCACCAAGACCAGCTGGCCTGGGTCTGGAAAAGCCTGGGACACTACCGGACTCTCTGAACATAGCAGACAATGAGGACTACTGAGAACTCAAGAACAATGGCAATGGGTTTCTGATCCTACTGCACGCACTGGCTTTGTGGGAGCCTAGGCAGTTTGGATGCTCAACTTACTAGACCTAGATGGAGGTGGGGGTTCCTTGGACTTCCCACAGGACAGGGAACCCTGATTGCTTTTCGGGCTGGGGGGGGGGTACTAAGTTGGGGGAGGGGGAGGGAAATGGGAGGTGGTGGCGGGGAAGAGACAAATCTTTAATAAATAAATAAATTAAAAAAATAATAAAAAAAACCTAAAAAAATTAGGAAAACACTTAAGCCTTCCTGGTAGGATAATCAATCACTACCAAATCTCAGAGATGATCTGAGCATAAAAATAGTCAGCAGTGGATAAAATAAAGACTCATGAATTCATACTGATATAAATGAATAAATGAGAAGTTTGATGAACATAGAGATAATGTACAGAGTTTCAGAGCACTTCCACGTACTGATCAGTTGCAAAAAATTAAAAAACAAAAAAGACTGACTTTGTTATAGAGAAGCCTGGCAGATACCACCTTAATCAAATTACCAAGTAAACATATTAACAATGGGACAAATCAAAATCATTTGTCACTTGAAGGAAATAGTGACTATTCAACACTGCTTCTGGGATATTTAAAAAACACACATACCCTGAAACTAATCCTGAGGAAACACCAGCTGAATGCATAATGAATGAGCAGTTAAGTTTGTGCTGTTAAAGCATGCCAGTATCAGGATGGTCAAGGAAAGACTGAAGACCTGTTCCCAACTAAAGGATGCTTAAGACATTTAACAACTAAATGAACCACCAGGAATCTGACCTGAATCCTTTTGCAATAAAGAACATTAGGATAATTGGAAAAACTTGGGTCAAATAAAAGTAATCCATAGAAGTTTATTTCTAGCTTTGATGGTTCTGTTGTGACTATGTAGAAGAATGGTCCTATTTCTGGGAATTGCTTAAGTTTTCAGGAGTGATAAAGCAAATTGTTCAAGAAAAAAAAACTAAAAACCTGATTTGGGATAAACTTGCAATTTCTCTATAAACATGGCATTATTTCAAAATAAAAGTAAATAGAAAAATGTTGACTTTTTAAGGAAAACATTTTTAGGAAAAGGACTTGTCTTTTTTGTTACACACATTTTTTGACAAATATTTTGGAAAATGAAGACACTTACTCTTTTCTAACCTAGCTACCGACTGCTCTGTGATAAGTACATGCACAAGTCAGGTGTAAAAAGGTACAGCACTAGTTAGGGCAGTGGTGGTGCATGCCTTTAATCCTAGCAGTCAGGAGCACGCAGATCTCTGTAAATTCAACCTGGTGTACAGAGTGAGTTCCAGGATGGCTAGGGCTACCCAGAGAAACCCTGTCTCAAAAAACAAAAACAAACAAACAAAAAAGCACAGTGCCAAACAAATTGGAGACAATGAGAAGAAATTGGAAGGATGTAAAGTTATAGTCTGGACTGGAGCCTATCAGAAATGTCTTTTAAGACCATAGACATCTTTAAAAGACAATTCTGGATGTTTTAGGTCAACTAAACCATGCAAGGTCAAAAATAAAGGCAGAGAGATCATTACAGAGATGTTATGTACTATTTGCTTGACTGGCAGTAGCTAGAATTGGTTTGATTTAAAATATATCTTGAATGGAAAGCTCAGGGGATTTCCTGATGAACTAGATGTGAGTTATGAGTTAAGCAGGATGACTCCCAGGTCTTTGACTGAAGGAACTAGATGAAAGATGGTATTATTTACTGGAAAGCAAAGGACTGAAGAAGTGTGATGTTATCTTTAATTGTCAACTTGATAGAACCTAGAATCACCTGGGAAAGCAGTCTCAGGGACTGTCATCATTGACTTAGGCAGTGTGAATGTTTCAGTTAATTAGTAGGGGAGGCTCCAGTCTGAGGTAGGAGGGTCATCTGTCTATGTGTTATTTTCATCCTCTTGGATAAGGGAAGTAGACAAAATTGCCGGGGAGAAAAGTGGGATCTTGGGGGTGGGGTGGGATGGGGGTAAGGGGAGATGGGGAGAGAAAAGGTAGAAGGGAAGGAGGGGGGACTTGGGGAAACAGGAGGATCGGGATAAAGGAAGGTTGGATAGGGGAGCACGGAACCACAATTCTTAGTTAAGGGACCCACTTTAGGGTGGGCAGGAGAATTGACATTAGAGGGGCTCCCAGGTGCCCAAGCTGAGGTCCCCAGTTAGTTCCTTAGGCAGCTGAGGATAGGGAACCTGAAATGACCCTATCCTAGAGCAATACTGATGAATATCTTGCATATCATCCTAGAACTTTCATCTGGCGACGGATGGAGATAGAGACAGAGACCCACACTGGAGCATGGACTGAGCTCCCAAGGTCCCAATGAGGAGCAGAAGGAGGGAGAACATGAGCAAAGAAGTCGGGACCACTAGGGGTGCACCCACCCACTGAGACAGTGGAGCTGATCTACTGGAAGCTCACCAAGGCCAGCTGGACTGCTACCAAAAAAGCATGGGATAAAACTGGACTCTCTGAACATGGCGAACAATGAGGGCTGATGAGACGCCAAAGACAATGGCACGTGGTTTTGATCCTACGCAATCTGCTGGCTTGGTGGGAGCCTAGCCAGTTTGGATGTTCACCTTCCTAGATATGGACGGAGGGGGGAGGACCTAGGACTTACCACAGGACAGGGAACCCTGACTGCTCTTTGGACTGGAGAGGGAGGGGGAGAGGAGTGGGGGTAAGGGGAGAGGGGTGGGAGGAGGGGGAGAAGAGTGGGAGGAGGGGGAGAAGAGTGGGAGGAGGGGGAGGGAAATGGGAGGCTGGGAGGAGGTGGAAATTTGTTTTTTTTCTTTCTTTATTGTCCTTTTATCAATAAAAAAAAGGTTAAAAAAAAAGAAACTGCCTTGGCTTTTTGATAGGGCAGAATTTAGATAGGCGGAGTAGACAGAACAGAATGCTGGGAGGAAGAAGGCAATGAGGCAGATGCCATAGCTCTCCTCTCCGAGATGGACGCAGGTTAGAATCTTCCCTGTAAGCCACCACCTCGTGGTGCTACACAGATTATTAGAAATGGGTTAATCAAGATGTGAGAATTAGCCAATAAGAGGCTAGAACTAATGGGCCAGGCAGTGTTTAAATGAATACAGTTTCTGTGTAATTATCCTGGGGCTAAGCAAACTGGGCGGGAGCCAGGTGGGACGAAAAGCAGGCCTGCTTGCCTTATCACTACACCAGTCCACTGTGGGTAGTGCTATTTCCTAGGCAGGGGTTCCTGAATCCTATTAGGAGTAGAGAAATCAAGTTGAGCACCAAACAAGGGAACATGTGTGCATTCATTTTCTCTCTGCTCGAGACTGTAGATGTGATGCCGCCGTGACTTCCCCACAACGACAGACTGTGGCCTGTATGTAACTGGTTTCTCCCCTCAGCTGTTTTCTGTCAGGGTATTTTATCACAGCAACAGAAATGAAACTAGGGCAAGAAGTGAATAACGATAGGAAAATGAAAAGAACTGAGGACTAGATAATGGAGCTGTGGAGATGAAAGCCCGATTAAGATGGGTTAAAAAGAACAGAAAGCAGAGAAGTACATACAAGACCTTAAGGAAATAACATTCAAGGTGGAAATAGTTTGTATATGTAGTAAAAAGGACATTTTGGACAAGATAAAATACATTTGTTAAAATAAGGAAGCATAAATGAGCTTGACTATTTTCTCATGCCAGTAAGAAACCAACCTGACTCCAGGAAGGAGAATATGTTGGGCAATAGTGAAAAAGAAAACAGGTAGGGTGGAACCAGATTAGGAGCAGCCTGAAAGCTGGGTAGAGGTGTTTAGACTTGATGTAGTAGGAAATGGGAGCCATGAGACTTGTTGATTTGAGAAGTGATACAATCAAAGTTATAGTTAAGTTAAAGCAGATCAGATGGCGGTGAGGAAGCTGTAGAGGGTCTGGAGGCAAAGGAAACAATTCACACGGGAGTAGATGAATGTTTGGACTCACATTTTTTCTGTAAGATCACACTGGAAACTAAAGGCTTGGGGGAAAATTTGAGACACTGAGAGCCAGGGATATTGGGCAGGAAAATGTGTTCTGGGTGTGGAAGGGGATGGGTGGTAGTGAAAAAACTGATGTGCATACTGAATTTAACGTGGCAGTGGGACAGACAGGGAGAAATGCTGAATAACAGCTTAAAGATGCAGAAATAAACATCTGGGACAAAGTGACCGACTTCAATCTAGTAAATCAAGCACTCCCTCAGATGGAGGTAGGGAAGAACAGAAGCAAAAGAGAAATGTATGCAAAGTCAGACAAATGAAAAGGAAACGAGAAGCCTATAATTCCAGAAATAAGGGATGTTTCAAAAAGAACATAATCAATATCATACAGTAGTTCCAGAAGAATGGAACAGGAGCAAAGATTATAGGACTTTTTAATTTAAAAAATTGCTTTAGTTTGAAGAAAACGGCTACAAAAGTAGACATGCAAGAAGCAGCTCATTTTCTGCATGGAAGAACTGGTAAGGAGGAGCCAGTTTAGAAGGAATCTGTAAGGCAGGGAAGGAAACAGGACGACAGCTAGAACAGGGGTAACCAGGGCTGGCTGCAGGCTACATTTCTTGTTTTACCTACTGAATCTTAGATCAGTGTCTTCAAATTTCCCTTATGTTCCTCTTCTCTGAGAATTTCAAAGTCTAACTTTTGAATAATTTCAGGTTTATGATACAAAAGTAAATGGAAGAATTTGACCTCTCTGTCCTTATAAATCAATAGGAAATTGTTTTTAAGATTTTTTTTTCCAAAATTAAGCTTAGAGTTGTTCTGATAAGCTCTCAGAAAATTCTGAATGAGAAAACTTTTAAAGCCAAAGTTTTTGTTTGCTTGTTTGTTTTGTTTTTCTGAGATAGGGTTTCTCTGTGTATCTTTGGAGTCTGTTCTGAAACTTGCTCTGTAGACCAGGCTGGCCTTGAACTCACAGAAATCTGCCTGTTTCTGCCTCCTGAGTGCTGGGATTAAATGTGTGTGCTGCCACCATCCAGCTCAAAGTTTTAAGACAATCTAGTTTATATCCAGTGGCCTTCTACCAAGCTGAGATACTTATTTCCAAATGTAGCACAATGTATTAATAGTTTCTCTTCAGGTCATTCAGGCTTATTCTCTAAATATATTTGTAGAACTTTTACACTATTTTGAAGTCTTTTTAATATAAAATTTTATTTAGTCTTTGGCAATTCTTAAATCCTGTACAAAACATATTTATATATTTATTCATTCTTCAGATAAAAATACATAAAAATCTTCCACTACTATGTTCTCTAACTATTTCTTGAAGTATTTTCTGAACCGAAATGATGAATTGACATTTCCTTTACAAACCTCACTAGAGCACACTCCCAGCATTCCACAGGCAAAGGTAGGAAAATCTCCGTGAGTTCAAAGTCATCCTGGTCTACAAAGTGAGTTCCAGGACATCCAGGGCAACACAGAGAAACCTTGTCTTGAAAAACAAAACAAAATAAAACAAAACAAAACAGGAAAACTTCACCAGAATGTGATAAATTTCAAAGGCAAAAACTTGTAAGGACAGAAAGCATAAGAAGACAATAGCTGGGCTGGAGAGATGCTTCAACAGCTAAGAGCAGTGGTTGCCCTTCCAGAGGCCCTGAGCTCTGTTCAGTTATCTTTAAGTAGGTAACGAGAAAATATGCACCACCAAAATGTGGGACAAATCCAAGAGCAGGAAACAAGATACCCAATATCGGCAAAGAATTCCCTGAAAGCTGACAAAGGATGGTTTTAGGATGAGAACAGTACCAGCCAGAAAACCTTAGATGCTGATCAAAGATGAAACTGATGTTTGCGATTGGGAGAATTTGACCAGCATTGTGTACCAGAACCTTCTATGATGATGGGAGTTTTCATAAGCATACTGTCTAACACAGTAGCTACAAGCAAGAGTTTGTCAGATGTGCAAACACAAACATCAATAGACTGAAGCCATTATTTTATTGCTCTAGCAAAATTTATTGAATCAATCCTTCTCTGAGGGACATTCAGGTTATTCCTAATTTAGAACAATTATAAATAAAACTTTAATCATAATACTATGAATTAGGGGTTAAGGTCATTTGTTGCTCTTCCAGAGGACCCAGATTTAGCTCCCAGCACTCATAGCAGTTGGCTTACAAATGCCCGTTACTCCAGCCCCAGAGGGTCAGATAGCCTCTTCCTGCCTCTTCAGGCACCACACACATGTGCATATGTTCTCAACACACACACATAAATAATAAATCAATTTTTTAAAATGAAAATACTATGAATAACTCCCTTTTCACATTCAACTGTAGGCAGGTGGATCTGTGAGTTCAAGGTCAACTAGTGTACACAGAGAGTTACACCAGCCAGAGTTACACAGTGAGACCCTGTCTCAAAACAAATTCCATGGTCATAAGAAAAACCACAAAGAAATGCACAATTAAATGCATCTATTTTAAGTGTATATATTTTTCTGTTTCGATAAATGGTAATCATAGCACAATGAAGATATAGAACATTCATCATTCTAAAAATGTTCCCTTATGTCATCTCATCAACCAACCCAGACAAATATGGATTTGCTCCCTCTCATTATAAATCAGTTTGTTTTTATTTATATACATATTTTAAATAAGGTCTCACTGTTTAGCTCTGGCTCATCCTTGAACTCATTGTGTAGACCAGGCTTGTCTTAAAGTCAGAGATCTGCCTGCCTCTGCCTCCCAAGAGCTGGGATTAAAGGAGTGCACCACTTAGCTAATCAGAGTTTACTTCTTTTAAGTTATACAAATGTGTTCTTTTGTTTGGCTAACGTATAAAATTCATAAAAATTGCCTGTATCAGTTGTTTTTTATTGCAAGCAATAATTCATTTTCCAAAGACATCAAAATTTGCTTATTCTTTGATGTACTACTGACATTTGGGTTGATTCCAGTTTGAAGTTATTATAAATAGACTTGTAATGAATGTGCACATAAAAGCTTTTATACAATTATGTGCTTTCATTTCCTTTGCTAAATACCAAGAATAAAAACTGCTACATCATGTAGTAAGTACATGTTCATAAATGCTGATGTCACCTCACAAAGCACTAAGACACGATTATTTTGGACTTTTGTTTTGTTTTCTTCACTATGTGTCAACTAAGTTTCTCTTGTTGTACAATTCAAATTCACTGACCTATTATGGCCTCTTATCTGCTAAACCTATCCAGTGATGTTTTCAAGTTGCAAATATGGTATCTGTCAGATCTGTGGTTCATTTTGTGCTTCTCTCCTTAAAAACAAACATTTCATATTTTCTTTCCTCATTATATCATGCTTTTCTTTAAATCTGTGATCACACTCATAATAGCTTTGTTTTAATTTATCTTATTGAGGTCTAATCTGCATAAAATAAAAACCATCTGTGAATTTTGATAAATGCATACACATTAACTACCAAAGTCAGTTCTATTAACCAACTCTTTTGTTCTTAGGCCTCCGATTCAGCTTTCAAATAAATTTTCTATCTCTACAGTTTTCTTTTGCAAAATATTGTATAAGAGGTCGTCAGCTTCTTGAGTATCCATGTAAGGAACTCCATAGACTGCTCCAGCAAAGCTGAAATAACACTGTTTTTAATAAAGTCTCAGTCGTACTTGGAAACACATGCATGTCATCCTAGTCCCGAGGCAAGCGAATCACATTTTTTTATTGATTTTTATTGAGCTCTACATAAGAATCACATATTTAATGCTGTTTCAGCTTCATAGAGAGATCCTGTATTAATAAAATAAAGTCTCTTGAAGCACCCTGAGTAATACAACAAATGAAGAGGTTTTTATTCAAGAATAGCTACTAGAAATTGCTAAGAATAACAAAAATGTAAGATATTTGAACTAAGACCATTTCCCCCACCATCTCAGTTCAATGAGACTTTATTCTGCTCTATTCCATTGCTGACTAGCTCAACCAAGAACAGAGGCTCTTGCTGCTAAACTCTAACACTGAGGGCTATCATCATACCCAAGAAACATCAACATTTACTTTATTCTCAAATACGTACTGCTGGCCATAAGAGCCAAGACAGTACAGTCATATGGAGGCATCCTTCTTTCACCCAACCCACATGGATGAGCTCTGTGTACAGCATCACTGAAATTCTGCAGCCCCTTTTTTGCCTTGGCAGTGAGTGCCTCCATGATATGATATGCAAGTAAGGAAGATCTGAGTCTACTGCCCCCACTCCACCTAGCACTGTTCTGGTATAAATGTGAAATGCCCACACAGGTTCATATGTTTGGACAGCTGGTCCCTAGATGGTCTTGTTTAGGAGGTTGTTTAGGAAGGAAGGAGGGAAATCATCGTGTTAAATAAGTTGGTCTCAGAAAGGGTAAATATCATTTGTTTTTATTTTTTTTCTCAAATGCAGAGCAGTCGTGACAGAAAAGCAGAAAGTGACTATTTTGGAGGAGAAAGCCTAGCAAAAAGACTAAGGGGAGGCAAGGAGGGCAAGAGGGGGAATATGAGCAAAGCACAATGATAGACATTTATAAAAATGTCACAGCAAAACCGGGCGGTGGGTGGCACACGCCTTTAATCTCAGCACTCGGGAGGCAGAGGCAGGCGGATCTCTCTGAGTTCGAGGCCAGCCTGGTCTACAAGAGCTAGTTCCGGGACAGGCACCAAGGCTACAGAGAAACCCTGTCTCGAAAAACCAAAAAAAAAAAAAAAAAAAACAAAAAGTCACAGCAAAACCTGTTATTTTGTATGCTAATTAAAATTAACGAATGAGAAAAAGAGATACTGGGGGATAGGAAGATGGCCCAGAAGGCAAAATGTCTACTGTGTAAGCATGAGGGCTTGCATTCTAACCCCAGAACCCATATAAAGCTGGAAATGGCAGCCCCAAACCTGCTATCCCAGAGCTCCTACAGTGCCCGGGAGGAGATAGAATTCCCAGAAGACTGTAAACCACTGGCCTGGTGTACACAGCATCAAATGACTAGAGACCTCACCTTAAATCAAGTAAAAGAAGGGACTGACATCCAATACCATCCTTGACCTCCACACAAGTGCCACGGCACACATGAATCTGCACACACACACACACACACACACACACACACACACACACCGTACATATACATACACACAGACACAGACATTAAAGAAAAAAGAGGCACTGGGGAAAAGTTGCACTTAGCTGGGAAAATGGCTATGGCTACAGGTAGAAAAGTAATAATTATAACAATGGTTGTACTTTTAACTTTAACCAGTCTAAAGTATATAAAGCAATAATACCACAAAAGAAGAAGAGTACGGGGTCTATGTAAGGGTAACACTGAAATATCTCACTGGAATTAAACTAGTATGTAGTTGAAGCTGACAATGATAAATTGGTGTGTGTGTGTGTGTGTGTGTGTGTGTGTGTGTGTGTGTCTACTCCAGTTTCAGTAATGAGTAGGATGACTAAGTAACTGAAGAGAAAACCCTCAATATCATAATGTAAGACATCTTCCAGCATCAACTGTAAGCTTGGTATTTTTTAAAACAAACTTGGATAAAATTTTAAAAATAGAAATAAAGCAGTTCTCTAACTACAACTGAATGAAATTAGAAACCAATAAAGAATAAAATATGGGACATTAAAAAATATGTGGTGATTAACTCCAATGAGGAAATGGCCCCATGTATCTGTAATCCTAGCATGAGAAGCTGAAGAAAAAAAGATTATGAGTTTGAAGGCATCTTAGGCTACACCATAAGTTTTAGGCCAGCTTGGCCTAAATACAGAGTGTCATCTAGTCTTATATAAAAATTAAATTGGGTTGGAGAGATGGCTCAACAGGTAAAGGTGCTTGCCTTCAATCTTGATGACCTAAATTTGATCACTGAAACACACATGGTAGAAGAAAAGAACAGACTCCTGGAAGTTGTTCTCTGACCTTTAAACACACACACACACACACACACACACACACACACACACACTAAATATAAAAAATTAAAATACAGACAATCAAGGCTGGAGATATTGTTCAATAGTAGATATAATACTTGCCAAGCACACAGAAGTCCCTGGGTTCAATTCCCAGTTCTGCAAAACAAACAAACAAATAAACAAAAGCAAGTAATCAACATACTCCTTTTTAAAAATTAGTTCATTGAGAATTTCATACAAAGAGTTTTGACTATACTCCCCTTTCCTAAAATCTTCCCAGATCTATTCACCCTCTGCTTCCCTTCCCACCCAATTCTCTTTTTGTCTCCCCATCAAAGACAGTTTGTGTTGTCCAAATCTGCAACCAACATACTCTGAAATATTCAAATATATCAGAAAGAAAGCAGAAAACACTGAGGCAAAGTAAAATGAAAACACAACAAAACACATGCAGCTACCACTCTGCTCACAGGATTTACTGCTGCACATGTAGCAGAAATCTCATGCCTTTAGTGTATACATGTGTGACCCACCAAGAGGTGCCTGTCATTTTCTCTTTTATCACAAGAGACACAACTAACAGAAAAGAAAACCAGGCACAGGATAAGAATATCTACGATGACATTGCCACAGAACTGTCTCTTATATGAAAATCTCTTTAAAGCAAGAAGTTGAGATTCTTTAAAAATACCACCCTCTAGCTGGGCACTGCTGGTGCACAACTTTAATCCCAGCACTCAGGAGGCAGAGGCAGGCGGATCTCTGTGAATTCGAGGCCAGCCTGGTCTACAAAGCTAGTTCCAGGACAGCTAGGGCTGTTACACAGAGAAACCCTGTCTCAAGAAAGAAAAAAGAAAAAGAAAAAAATTAAATTTAAAAACCCACCTTCTTCATGATCTACCTAACAAAGTAGACTACCTTACCACCTAACAAAATCCATTTTTTTTCTTTGTTAGCAGACAGCTTGAATCTCAGACAAACAAAGCTATTTCCTATTCCCTTACCCACTTTGCTTTCAATTAAACTTTTCCATGACAGTGTACTGTCGCCACCCCAGTCATTTCTGTAATTCCTGGATCAAAGTTCCCTTTTGTCCAATATGATCCTATGAGCCCTGCAGAGAAGTATGAGGGTATGCAAGAGTTGTTCAACTTGGAGCCCCCAAACATGATTTCCACCAACAACTGAGCAGCTGCCTGAAGTTCCCTTCTCCAGAGTGATCATAACCAGTATGCTGTCTCTGGGAGTCACCGACTCTGTCAGTTCTTCCATCCCTGCAGGCAGAAATTCCCTCTTTTTTACTCTTCCCTGTACTTGTAAGTGGCAGTCGGGCAGTGGAATATGCCATTACTGGGACCTGGTGAAGTTTCTAGAGTCCAACTGCATCAGGGTTTAAGTTTCTTTTATCTTTTCCTCTTAGCCCTCATTTAAGATGCTGGTCCCATAAGAAGACCTCCACAGGGTCAGCCCTCCTAGTTGAAAAATCAACAAGTGGTTAGTATGTCATCTGACAGGTTCAAATCTTCTGTCGTGTTTAGTTGTTATTTATTTAGTGTGGTTTATTTTTCTCTTCTTCTCCTTTCCTTCTTTCCACACTGCTCCCATCTGTCTTGGAGCCCTTTAGACAAACCTGTCTGTGCCCCTACCCTCTGTACTTTGTTTTTTGGGGAAATTCTCTTGTTCTACTCTGATGGCCCAAGTGAGTCCTTTCAGAGCTAGGCCAATCTTATTGAACATGGTACTACTATCTCAGCTACACTTGCATCATCTCTCTAGAAAGCCACCTACCACCTCAAACACCTCATTTGCTGTTTTAACCTTGTATATAAATTGGACCGTGATTTAGGTTTTGATGAGAACTGGCACAAAAATTAGCATCTTTTGGGTCAGAGAGCTGGCTCTGCCTATAAGGCTAGGCTCACATTTAAGACTCCTTAGCTGTGGACTGGAGAGAAGACTCAGGGAATAAACTGTTTTCTGCACAAGCATGAGGACCGAAGTGTGGACCTGAAACACATTGTAAAAGCTAGGAATGTGGTCCATCTGTAATTCCAGTTTCCAGAAGGCAGACCGTGAATCTCCTGAGGCACCTAGCTAAACTAGTTGGTTGGCAATCTTTGAGTGCAACTGAGAAATACTGCTCAGTCAATAAAATGGAGAGCAGCCAAGGAAGACACACACCAGTTCTGGGCACACACATCAACACATACAAATACTCACTCTGCTGGCTAGGTTTTAGGTCAACTTGATACAGGCTAGAGTCATTTGAGGGGATAGAGCCTCACTGCCTTCATAAGATCTGCTGGGGGGGGGGATGGAGCGATGGCTCAACGGTTAAGAGCATTGCCTGCTCTTCCAAAGGTCCTGAGTTCAATTCCCAGCAACCACATGGTGGCTCACAATCATCTATAGTGAGATCTGGTGCCCTCTTCTGGCATGTACATGTTAATAAATAAATAAGTCTTTAAAATATTAAAAAAAAAAGATCTTCTGTAGGCAAGCCTGTAGGGAATTTTCTTAATTAGTGATTTATAGGCTGGTGGCCCACAGTTCTATAAGAAAGCAGGCTAAGCAAGCCAGTAAAACAGCGATGAAAGGAGACAGAGACAGAGACCCACATTGGAGCACCGGACTGAAATCTCAAGGTCCAAATCAGGAGCAGATGGAGAGAGAGCACGAGCAAGGAACTCAGGACCGTGAGGGGTGCACCCACACACTGAGACAATGGGGATGTTCTATCGGGAACTCACCAAGGCCAGCTGGCCTGGGTCTGAAAAAGCATGGGATAAAACCGGACTCGCTGAACATAGCGGACAATGAGGACTACTGAGAACTCAAGAACAATGGCAATGGGTTTTTGATCCTACTGCACAAACTAACTTTGTGGGAGCCTAGGCAGTTTGGATGCTCACCTTACTAGACCTGGATGGAGGTCGGTGGTCCTTGGACTTCCCACAGGGCAGGGAACCCTGATTGCTCTTTGGGCTGACGAGGGAGGGGGACTTGATTGAGGGAGGGGGAGGGAAATGGGAGGGGGTGGCAGGGAGGAGGCAGAAATCTTTAATATATATATATAAAACAGCATTCCTCCAGGGCCTCTGCACCAGCTGCAGCCTCCAGGTTTCTGTTCTGTTTCAAGTTCCTGTCCTGACTTCCTTTGATAATGAACAGCAATGTGGAAGTGAAAAGCAAATAAACCCTTTCCTCCCCAAGCTGCTTTTAGTCATGGTGTTTCATAACAGTTGTAGCCCTAAGATATCCACGCACATATGGATACACATAACATATATGGACTCAATACCTATTAGATTTCCTTAAAACTAAATAGAGAATCAGAATAGATTCTTTAGAGATCCAGCCTGTACCGTCTCAGGCTACCCTTGTCCAATTGGGACAGATCTATAAACATAGCTTGTAAGTATGTGGGAGGAGTATCATTCCTGGGTTTTATACCATTACATTTATAGGAGTCCTAGGTATAGAGGCTCTGAAATTATTCCAAAAGATAAATAAAAAGAAGAAGACAACTGTCTTTTGCAATACTGCTTGGCCTCAATATGTGTTTTTTGTTTGTTTTTTATAGATAGAGTTTCACTATATAACCCTGGCTGACCTGGAATTCAATATGCAAACCAGGCTGGCCTCAAGTTCACAGAGATCCTTCTGTTCCTGTCTCCCAAATGTTGAGATTAAAGGATTATGTCACCACACGTGGCTCAATATGGTCTTAATGACAAGAAAAGATGGCCTCTTAATATCTCTCTATATTCTAATGACATTTTCCCTGAACTGCTGCTGTAAGAGACAAGAAAAATGGGAAATCTGTACATACAGACTTTTATGTTCAGTCATCCAAGATCCAAAAATTAAAAAAAAAACATAGCATCTACATAGCTCACAAATGCCATTTTAAAAACTTCTTTCAGAAGAGACAGATATTATATTCTATTTGACACACTCTATACCCTGTGCCCATGGCTGTATTTAGGGCCTCCTGACATCTTGCCCCCCCCACAGTGTTTTCTCTATTACCACTACTTCCATGTGGAACTGGTCCACTTCTGCATTGCTAGACTCCTCAAGAAGCTAGTCCTTACTTTTCCTATGGGACTCTTGGACAAAGCTGGAATCAACTATTAGAATTTTCTCATTAAGGGATATATCTACTTGGAAAGGTGGGGTAGCTTTTATTAGAGTATATGTCTTCTTCTCTATTTCATATTTAGGACATGAAAAGAAAACTTTGCCAAGCTTTCACAATTACAGTAAGTTCCAGGATGAATTAATAAAATTCACAGCTTCTCCTATTTCTTCCCCTAGCATGTGTAATGACAGTTTTGGTTCATTACTGCATAACTGCTATAAAGACTAAATTAATTGTGATGTTGTGGGATATTCAGATCACACTTTCACACTCCCAAGGCTGCCAATAAAGTTTACCTTGAATCATAGACAACTACATCCACATAAAACCTGAGAGAAGCACAGCTTCTTGGTAGCAGCACTTTCTTGGGTGGGCTCTGTTTGCTAAGGCAAGTGTGCCTCATTTAAGAGAGGCTTCCTGACTCAGCTTTAGCTGCAAAAACCTTGCAGCCCTTTTAAGAGGCTCTACCACAAAGCACTTAAATGGTGTTTATGAATAGCTGATAGCATGCTTCTTGGTGGTGGCAGGGACCTTGAAACTCCACAGAGTTGTGGCAAAAAACACGGCTCCCACCAGTACCTCTGCCATGAAGCTAGACTCAGAAAGCTAAGGAATGGGGTAAATCCAGCCGTCAAAGCCATGGCTTTAATCTTAGCCATATCACTTAGCAAATTAAAGACTCATAGTCAGAAAAAGATATATACAGTAAAGGCAGATTCAGACCAAAAAAAAAAAAACCTCTCTAAACGGTGTACAGTGTGTTTAAAAATATATGTAGTCCTGGGAGAGAAAAGGAAAAGGATAAAGTCCTTAGAAAAAAGAAAAGAGAGAAATTGGGTGTGGTGGCACATAATTTTAATCCCAGCACTTGGGAGGAAGAGTCAGGCATATCTCTGTGAGTTCAAGGACAGCCTGGTCTACAGAGTGATTTCCAAGACATCCAAAGATACACAGAGAAACTCTGTCTCAAAAAATCAAAAAATAAAAATTAAAGAAATAGAGTAAAAAAATTAAAGCCACATTAAGATGGAAAATACACAGAGAATCTGGATTCTGTATGTGTTTGTGTTGTCTTTGAACTGTATGACTGCTGAGGAAGGAGCAACAGCTGCTAGAAGACATTTGATTATAAATGCTGCCAGATTCATCCAACATATATTTTTAAAATGCCCTGACTTCAAATTTTAAGCCAAAAGATATGTTACTTTGAAGAAGAGGTTTTGCTTTTGTTTCCACAGAAAATTCATTCTGGGTTAAGAAAAATCAGAAGAAAAAAGAGAAAAGGTACCAAGCCACATGGATAAACATAGATAAGAATTATGGGTTAATTTAAGTTGTAAGAGCTAGTTAATAATAAGCCTGAGCTAATAGATCAAACAGCTTTTAATTAATATAAGTCTCTGTGTGTTTCTTTGTGGCTGAAAGGCTGCAGGACCAGGAGGGACAGCAACTTCTAATTACAAATGGCACGCAATGTGGGGCAACTATATCCACATAAAATCTGAGAGATCTTGGGAAGGAATTCTAGACACAAAAGAATAGAGTTAAGTACGGCTTCTTGGTAGCAGCATTTTCTATGTGGGATGTTTGCTAGAGGCAAGTGTGTAGTCTTTATGAGAGGCTTCTTGACTCAGTGTTAGCAGCAAACACCTTGCAGCTCTTTTAAGAGGCTCTGCCACCAAACACTTAAATGGTGTTTATGAACAGACACCAGCATTCTTCTTGGTGGTGGCATGGACCTAAAAACTTCACTGAGTTGTGATAAAAAAATATGGCTCCTTCCAGTATCTTTGCCATGAAGCTAGACCCTCAGAAAGCCAAGGAGTGGGGTGGATCCAGGTCCCAAAGCTTTGATGTTTATCCTAGCCATATTGCTTAGCAAATTAAAGACTCACATGGTCAGAAAAAGAGAGATATACAGTAAAGACAGATTCAGATGAAAAAAAAACTCTAAACAGTGTGTTTGAAAATATATGTAGGCTTAGGAGAGAAAAGAAAAAGAATAAAGAAAGTCTAAAGACAGTCAGAAAAAAAGAAAAAAGAGAGCAGTTGGGTTTGGTAGCATATGCCTTTAATCACAGCACTTGGGAGATAAAGGCAGGTGGATCTCTGTGAGTTCAAGAGCAGCCTGATCTACAGAGTAAGTTACAGGGCAGCCAAAGATACACAGAAAAGCCCTGCCTAAAAGGCAAAAATTAAAAATAAAAATAAAAGAAATAGAGTAAAAAAACTGAAGCCACATAAAGATGGAAAATACACAGAAAATCTGGATACTGTATGTGTTTGTGTTGTCTTTGAATTGTTTGACTGCTGAGGAATGCCACTGGATTAATCCAACATATATATTTTAAAAATGCCTTGACTTCAAATTTTAAGTAAAGATATGTTACTTTGGAGAACAGGTTTTGCTTTTGTTTCCATGGAAATGAGAGGCTGTGGATTCACTCTTGGTTAAGAAAAATCAGGTTTGATCAAGGAAGACCCACTGGAAAATCTCCAGCAGGAACAGATGACACATTATCCAACATTTCAGAGCAGCTCTGCTGCAGTTTTCTCTGAGTTCCACATCCAGAACAGCCTCAAGACTGCTAGCCAAGATGATCCAGGCTCACAGAATACTCTAGTCAGGACTTGATCATAATCTTAAATTTTCTTTAGATCCCTATAAGATTATCAGCGCCCCCAATCATCAGCAAGTAGCCTAGAAAACTACACCCACAATCCTAAAAAAAATGAATTATGGACGTTTGTCTTTGTTTAGAATGTTGGTTACAAGTTGTTATTGATAATGGTCAGGAAAAAAGCTCAAGAAAGGAAAACAGATTCAGAGTCCTTGTTTTGAAAAGAAAACAAGAGGAAGTGCTATGTGATAATGCTCTTGTACCCTGTAAAGATTTGTCAGTTGTATTAGTTTATAAAATACTGATGGGCCAGTAGCCAGGCAGGAAGTATAGGCATGGTGACCAGACTAGGAGAATTCTGGGAAGAGAAAACACTCAATCTATAGTTGCCACCCAGATGCAGAGGAAGCAAGATGAAAATGATGCACTGAGAAAGAGTACCAAGCCACATAGCTAAACATAGATAAGAATTATGGGTTAATTTAAGTTGTAAGATCTAGTTAATAATAAGCCTGAGCTAATAGGCCAGACAGTTTATAATTAATATAAGCTTCTGTGTGTTTCATAAGCCTGAACTAATAGCCCAGACAGTTTATAATTAATATAAGCTTCTGTGTGTTTCATAAGCCTGAGCTAATAGGCCAAACAGTTTATAATTAATATAAGCTTCTGTTGTTTCTTTGGGACTGAATGGCTGCGGGACCAAGCAGGGCAGAAACTTCCATCTACAATTAACTCTTTGCTCCAGCACCATGCCTGCTTGCCTGCCTGATGCTTCCCAACATAATGGAAATAGACTAACCCTATGAAACTGTAAGCAAGACCACAGTTAAATGTTTTCTTTTATAAGCTGCCTTGGTCATGGTGTCTCTTCACAGCAACAGAACAGTAACTAAGACACAGACAAAAACCCTAAATGGGATCACAGTTGTGATGCCCACAGGGAACAAACAGAACATTTTTTTTTACCTGTATTTTGCCAAGGGTATAAAGAAGTGCATAATGAAACCAACTTATTACAAGGCTTAGGAGATCATATAGAAAAGGGATGAAAATCCAGTTCTATTTTTTTCTGGCTTTTATTGACAGGATTTCTCTGTGTAATCCTGACTGTCCTGGAACTCATTCTATAGACCAGGCTAGCCTTGACCTCAGAGATTTGCCTACCTCTGCCTCCGAAGAGCTGAAATTAAAGGCATGTGTCAATATGTCTGGCTATTTTTTTCTTTTTAAAAAACATTTATTTGTTTGTTTACTTATGGAGGTTTTTCCATGTGATAGGTAAAAGGACCTGACTCTTTTGTTGATACCGAATCTGTTCATTTTGCTCACTGGCCTTTTTGAAATTGATATTCAGAACTGCCACTGCCGCCACATTATATATCAGAGACTAGCCTTGAACTCTTGATCCTCCTGATTAAGCCTCACAGCTGGGATTACAGGTATGTGCCACCACGCCTAGATTCCAAGTCAATATCTTTATGTATTTTGAGTCCTGGGACACACCACCCCTCTGTTAGGAAGGGATCTACTGACTAAATGAGGAAGAAGCAGTTCATTAACTGGAAGCCACAGCTGGAGGTGCCCCTAAAACAGGGTGTTCATTGGCTAGTCCTTTTTAAAGAGAAAAAGTTCTCCTCTTAGTATCTTTCAAGGAATACTTGATTTAGCATAATTCATGCTCTGGGATACCACAACCCGAGGGCATGATTTTAACTTTCCCCCGGTCATATCTAATTAAAACTTTGGGTCCAATACTCTTAGAAAAGATAGTGCCCCTTAAGTCCAAAGTCCTTCATGGAATACAGACCCTACTACAAAAATTCTTGGCCACCAGTTTATTTAAGCCATGCCAATTTCCATTAAGTCCTCTAGAAAACGTCACTATGACAGGATCTTAGAGATATAAGTGAAGTTGTTGTTCCCCATCTATCTTATAGTCCGAGAATTCTAGACTTTATTCAAATAAAAGCTTAATATTTTAATATTAAACCACATATTACTTTACATACTATTTTACTCAGATACATGGTTTATCTTTATTTTTAAATGGAGGAACTCCAAAATTCAAGAAACTATCCAGTATACCTGGATTTGTAGCCTTAGGAATTTAGGGACAGTCCACCTGTTTGGTAATGCTATACCCAAGACCTAATGACATTATAACTTTAAAATGAATCCTATTATAATATAGTGATAATGACTTATTGATACTACCACTAAGATAGATTCAGACTACTGTACCATAGTTACTTTTTATTTTTCTTATCCTTTGTGTGTGTGTGTGTGTGTGTGTGTGTGTGTGTGTGTGTGTGTGAAAGAGAGAGAGAGAAAGAGAGAGACAGATAGACAGACAAAGACAGGTAGAGTCACTCTACCAATGGCTGACCTGAACTTGCTCTGTGGATCAGGCTGGCCTCAAACCTGCTCCTTTCTCAACCTGCTAAGTGCTAGTGTTACAGGTATAAGCGCCTATATCAGGGCACCATAATGACTTTTAATTTCCTTGCTGATTACCTTTTAGAATCCAACATGTAGGATTCTTACCCTAGAAGTCTGCACACTAGGCCCCAATGGAAAGCAGGCTAATATTTTGTAGTCTAAATCCAAATCTAAAAGACATGTTTGAGGGTTTCTAGGCTTGAAAGATTTCTGCTAAATATGGGCCCTAAATTATATCCTCTTGTAAGAAGCTCTAAAGGAAGAGTAAGGAAGACCTCTTTGCTAGGCTAAAGAGTGTCAGAGGGCATTTGACCAACTGAAGACCAGACTAAGTCATACACCTCCATGTTAGGTCTCCAAACAACTAAACCTTTCATGTTTTCTATGTATGAAATGCTAGGTTATTTAAGAGCAGTAGCTACAACTACTTCAGTTTAAAAGGTTTACAAATTAACTTTGAGATATGATATGAAGTTCAGAAACTTTGCCCAGTTTAGAGAGTTTCAGAAATCAAGGGGCACCATTAACTTGCCAGAAGACTGACAAAATATCAAGCCCTGCATGTGTGTTAAAACTTGAAATTCAAGTCAGGCAGTGGTAGCACACGCCTTTAATCCCAGCATTTGGGAGGCAGAGTAAGGCAGATCTCTGTGAGTTTGAGGCCAGCCTGGTCTACAGGAGTTAGTTCCAGGACAGGCTCCAAAGCTACAGAGAAACCCTGTTTTGGAAATAAATAAATACCTTAAAATTCAACTACCCTACTCCCAACTTTGATTTCTCTAAGATTATAAATATGTAGAGATCATTAGACAAATCTTTCCCAGCCAGTCCTACTTGAAAGGTATGCTTCTGATTAGAGTTAAGGCTGACTGTTTACTAAAGGCAGCAGTTTTATAGAAGTTGGTTAAGCAATGGTGCAGTTGTTGACTGCCATGATACCATAGAAGCAAGTGCCCTTCCTCCTTATGTCCTGGCCCCCAAAGCAGAGCTCCCTTGCCCTTCTCAGGTCCTACAACTAGGCCAATAAAGGATCTTAAGTAGCTACACAGACTTGATGTAAGCATTTCTAGTACTGCAAGTCCATGGGCTTCTGGAAGAGAATATTAATGGTTCTTCAACAGTTCAACTCTCTAAACAAATTAAATAACTTATTACAAGGAACATGAACAGGATGCATTTTTAGCAAGCCAAAATAATAGCATATTATAGATAAGATTGCAAAGAATGTAGCAAAACATAAGCTCACAACATAGGATCTCACAAAACTATATAAACTAATAGTCTTGGTGCTAGATTTTCCTGACCTAATCAAAATGCTGAATGCTTCTTGATCAAGTATATAAAAATGGAATAAGTGGGGATTATCTATCAATGAGGCAAGCTATTTCACAGATGGACAAACGGCTGATTGTAGAGGCATATTATTAAATACTGGGATAAAGCCACTCACCAGAGAAGGCATGCCCCCAGGGACCTAATAAAAGGCTACCTCTATAGAAAAAGCACTTCTGAAATTACTTTAAAAAAAGTGTTTATTGCTATCAAATTTGCATATAAAATAAGGCTCAAACCCACTCAGCACCTCTACAACTTGGAACACCTGTCCAATACCTAGGTACCTAATAAGGGGAAACTGGCAATTACATTTTACTCAAATGCCTCCTAAAGCTGGACACTTATTAGTGTCTACAGATATTTTTACAGCATGGATATAAGCTTTCCCTACTAGAGTAGAAAAGACTATAGCAATATCAAATGTCTCTTAAATTATTCTTCTACTTAGGCTATCAATATCCCTCCTAAGTGATGATGGGCCTACTTTTATTGTCAATGTAACTTTCTACAACTTTTGGGATTAATTATAAGATGCATTCTGCCTGTCATTCCCAGTGCTTGGGAAAAGTGAAAACTGTCAATTCTAACTTAAAACAGTCTTTAGAAACTGGACGGTGGTGGCTCAGTCCTTTAATCCTAGCACCTGGGAGGCAGAGGCAGGTGGATCTCTATGAGTTCGAGGCCAGCCTGGTCTACAGAGTGAGTTCCAGGTCAGCCAGGATTGCTTCACGGAGAAAGTCTGTCTCGAAAAACAAACAAAAAAGTGTATGTATATGTTTATAAGTCTATGTATCTATGTATGCATTAATGGAGGTAAGCAGAATCACAAGGCAGTCAGATTTATCAAACAGTTGTAAGCCATCCTCAGAATGCAGAAAAACTAGAAGCTTCTGAAAAGTGATTTGATAATATTCATTCAAGAGCTATAAAAATTTTAACTGTAAATTTCATTCCTGCCACTGTGTATCCAATAGAAAATAAGGAAAGGAGCTTTCACACCTGTAAAGGCATTTATTACAATGCTATTATAATACCATTATCAGGAATTAACCTATCTCTCTGTCACTAAGAAATGGTTGATTCTGATTTACAGCTTTGGAGGCTCTAGTACCTGACTGATTGGTCCCACTTTGGGCCTGTGACAAGGAGTACATCATAGTGGGAGCATGTGGCAGGACAGATTGTTCACTTCATTACCAGGAAGCAAAAAAGAGGATAATTTTCAAAGGCATGCCTCAGTGACCCACGGACCTCTTACTAGGTTCCACCTCTTAAAAGGTTTCATCAGTTCTCAGTAATGCCTGCCTGCAAACCAAGCCCGTAAAATACACAGTACTGGAGAACATTTAACAGTCAAGTATGCCAGCCTAAATATTTTAAAATGAGAAATAGCAGAAAATTCAAATGAACCAACAAATTCAGTGAACTTCATATATAAAGACTAGGGTAGGACATGTAACATCAGTGCTAAATAAAACTATATATGCCATGATTGAAGTAATATACAAATAAGTCTATCCATTGGAAAATATTGGAAAGGATGGGGCAAACAAAAGTAAAATTTGTTTTGATAGGTCAGTAGAACAACTAAAAGATTTGAATTTTTAAAATACTTTAATGTTGCTAATTGTATTGTTTAAAAAGTTCTTTCAGCCAGGTTGTGATGCCGCACGCCTTTCATCCCAGCACTTGGGAGGCAGAGGCAGGTGGATCTCTGTGAGTTCAAGATCAGCCTGGTTTACAGAGTGAGTTCCAGGACAGTCAGAACTGTTACACAGAGAAACCCTGTCTCAACAAACAAACAAACAAACAAACAAACAAAAAGTTTTTTTCAGACTATGGATAAAGTTCAGTAGTAGAACATAAACCTAGCATGTACAAGGCCTGGATTCCGTTCTCAACAGCAAAACTAACCAAAGAGTTCTATTGAGCCAAAATCAACCTCTTCCCCACCTATCTGCTCTGCTCACAACTGCTATTTTCATCCACTGTATCCTTATGCCACAGAAACTACATAAAAAATACACTTGAAGTATGTGAAAATGATAATTACCATTTAATTATTTTAATTAATTTCATTTTCTGGCCCTCCTAAAGACAGACTGAATGTTAAGAGACCCAATCAGGATCTGTAGGTATCTGACACTAAGAATGCCTCACACAGTTCAGTCAGCACAGCTGTGGTAGGGCAAGGCTTGAGAAGTATTTCAAAGCATAATCAGACTGAAACATATCCAAAAGGATATGCGGTGCAAGGAGAAAATAAAGATTGAATATGTTCTTGGGAAGGCTGCTCGGAAGAATGATAGTGCCACAGATAAAAAGCATGAGAGGAAAAAGATGTTTGGTCAGACATTGAAATTCTATTTGAAGAGGAATACGACAGATCTGTATGTAATACAAGTCTGTACGTTGATGGTACTATGGTACTGTGGTAGTTTGAATAAGAATGGCTCCCATTGGCTCATATAACTGGAGTATTTTATGCTAAGCAAATTACAGACTCAGAAAAACAAATGCCATGTATTCACTCATATGGAGACTCTAGATTTGAGTGTGTGTGTGCACGTGCACACACGCGCATGTTTAGTTATCGGGAGTGGCATTATTTTAAAGGATAGAGGTATTAGGCAGTGTGGCCTTGTTGGAGGAAGTGTGTCACTGTGGTCACATGGACTTTGAGGTTTCAAAGAGCCCATGCCAGGTCCAGAGTCCTCTCTGTTTGCAAACCAGGATGTAGCTCTCAGCTACTCCCTGTCAAGATAATAATGGACTAACCCTCTGAAACTGTAAGCAAGCCCCAATTAAATGCTTTCTTTTTATAAGAGTTGCCTTGGTCATGGTGTCTCTTCACAGTGACTAAGATGGGTATGCAGGTCTATACACGGATGGAACTACGAGGAATCTGTACACATGCAGTGCTATATACTAAAATGAATAACCTGTAGTATACAGGTCTGTACATTGATGGAAAGATCAATGTGAAGTCAGAGAAGACAAAGATAAAAGAAACCATGAGCTAAGTAGAAAACAGAAGCAACAGATATGAACAGCACAATCAAAACATGACTTTTTAGCCAGGTGGGTCATGACACACACCTTTAATCTCAGCACTATGGAAGCAGAGATAGGTCAGTCTTTGAACCTGAGGTCAGCCTGGTCTGCGAGTTCTGGAATTGTCAAGGCTACACAGAGAAAACTGCCTCAAAAACAAAACAAAAGATGACTTTTTGAAAAGATTGATAAAAATACTGATTTTGGGGCATGTATAATAAAAAAAATGGGACTCAAATAAATAGCACTTGATACAAAAAAAAGAAACAACTACAGAAACATAATACATTTCTAAATTGTGAGCATCCATAAATAACTCCACATGGTCAGACACCTATATGTTCATATGTGTTCATATGTATATACATAAGTATGTATGTATATATACACACATAAATATTTATGGTGATTTTATTTCTGTTCCTCTCAACCTCTATTCCAGTACTGGGGCAAACTGAAGCCAGTTCCTCGAGGGTGCTCAACACATACTCTACTATGGAAGGACTCTACCCCCCAATAAACAAAGAACAAACTACTTCTTTCCCTGTAGTTACTGTCCCCTCCCTTTTAGTGAAAGTCATAGAGAGTAGATCTCTGTGAACTCTGGAGTAAACAAGTATTTATTTTCTTTAAGTATTTTTTTCTGTGTATATATGAGTGGGTGGTGCCCACAATGCCCAAAAGAAGGCACTGGATTTCTGTCTAAGTTTCCTAAACAAACATTTCATAAGCAGTATTCTAAGATGCTGACTGTATCTGAAAAGACTAACAAATTGGATTTTTTTTATTAAAAAATTCTGCTCAAAATTTTGTTAATATAAATTACTGATCCACACATTTTTTTTTACCCTGAGTAACTTTCCAATACTTGGATTACTGGTTAAACAGAAGTCAAGAAAATAATCTTATAGTACCAAATGCCATTCAATTGCGTATTATGTACTTTATTGTAAATAATGGTGAACAGTGGTCAAGAGATAGTTTTATATTTCTTTTAAAAAGAACTGTTCATAAAACATCTCTACAAAACAGTTAAAAATAAATTTATAAAGGTAAATAAGATTTTACAACACATGTTTGGCAAATTACGTCTATGTACAATGTTTCTGTATAATTCCTACATATCAGTAAGTCAGACAAATGTGCTAATTTTCACTATTCAGTATGAAAGGAAAATGAACATTAAAGTCACAACAACATACCGCTGCACCTCACCATACCACTGCACCTCACCATACCCTGCACCTCACCATACCCTGCATACTCACCATACCCTGCACCTCGCCATACCCTGCACCTCACCATACCCTGCACCTCACCATACCACTGCACCTCACCATACCCTGCATACTCACCATACCCTGCACCTCACCATACCCTGCATACTCACCATACCCTGCATACTCACCATACCCTGCATACTCACCATACCCTGCACCTCACCATACCCTGCACCTCACCATACCCTGCATACTCACCATACCACTGCATACTCACCATACCCTGCATACTCACCATACCCTGCATACTCACCATACCCTGCATACTCACCATACCCTGCACCTCACCATACCCTGTACCTCACCATACCCTGCATACTCACCATACCCTGCACCTCACCATACCCTGCATACTCACCATACCCTGCACCTCACCATACCCTGCATACTCACCATACCCTGCACCTCACCATACCCTGCATACTCACCATACCCTGCATACTCACCATACCACTGCATACTCACCATACCCTGCATACTCACCATACCCTGCACCTCACCATACCCTGCACCTCACCATACCCTGCATACTCACCATACCCTGCATACTCACCATACCCTGCACCTCACCATACCCTGCATACTCACCATACCCTGCATACTCACCATACCCTGCATACTCACCATACCCTGCACCTCACCATACCCTGCATACTCACCATACCCTGCATACTCACCATACCCTGCACCTCACCATACCCTGCATACTCACCATACCCTGCACCTCACCATACCCTGCATACTCACCATACCCTGCATACTCACCATACCACTGCATACTCACCATACCCTGCACCTCACCATACCCTGCACCTCACCATACCCTGCATACTCACCATACCCTGCATACTCACCATACCCTGCACTTCACCATACCCTGCATACTCACCATACCCTGCACCTCACCATACCCTGCACCTCACCATACCCTGCACCTCACCATACCCTGCATACTCACCATACCCTGCACCTCACCATACCCTGCACCTCACCATACCCTGCATACTCACCATACCCTGCATACTCACCATACCCTGCATACTCACCATACCCTGCATACTCACCATACCCTGCATACTCACCATACCCTGCACCTCACCATACCCTGCATACTCACCATACCCTGCACCTCACCATACCCTGCATACTCACCATACCCTGCATACTCACCATACCCTGCACCTCACCATACCCTGCATACTCACCATACCCTGCATACTCACCATACCCTGCACCTCACCATACCCTGCATACTCACCATACCCTGCACCTCACCATACCCTGCACCTCACCATACCCTGCACCTCACCATACCCTGCACCTCACCATACCCTGCACCTCACCATACCCTGCATACTCACCATACCCTGCACCTCACCATACCCTGCATACTCACCATACCCTGCATACTCACCATACCCTGCACCTCACCATACCCTGCATACTCACCATACCACTGCATACTCACCATACCCTGCATACTCACCATACCCTGCATACTCACCATACCCTGCATACTCACCATACCCTGCACCTCACCATACCCTGCACCTCACCATACCCTGCATACTCACCATACCACTGCATACTCACCATACCCTGCATACTCACCATACCCTGCACCTCACCATACCCTGCATACTCACCATACCCTGCACCTCACCATACCCTGCATACTCACCATACCCTGCATACTCACCATACCACTGCATACTCACCATACCCTGCACCTCACCATACCCTGCATACTCACCATACCCTGCACTTCACCATACCCTGCACCTCACCATACCCTGCACCTCACCATACCCTGCACCTCACCATACCCTGCACCTCACCATACCCTGCATACTCACCATACCCTGCATACTCACCATACCCTGCACCTCACCATACCCTGCACCTCACCATACCCTGCACCTCACCATACCCTGCACCTCACCATATCCTGCATACTCACCATACCCTGCATACTCACCATACCCTGCACCTCACCATACCCTGCACCTCACCATACCCTGCACCTCACCATACCCTGCATACTCACCATACCCTGCACCTCACCATATCCTGCATACTCACCATACCCTGCACCTCACCATATCCTGCATACTCACCAGAATGCTTATCACTAACAAGATAAAACATACTCAGTATACAAAACGTACCTGGAAAAAGTGATGGAAATAGCCAAAGGAGATGAAGATGTGACATGGCCGCAGCTACATGAAGGAATGTAACTTGGCAAAAGCGCTTTGGAAGCTGCTTTTCACTACCTATCAAAGCTAACTGCACACATATCCTTTGGCCTAGCAGTTCTACTCCTATCAATCTGACTTCCACTAGAAATGTGTGTGTATCTGACTGAAAAACATGTTCCATAAGTCTCAGAAGTACTGGTCCCAATGACCCCAAGTTGAAGCATATTCAAATGTACACCAGCAATAAAATGAACAAATATCTGCTAGCAGAAGGAAGGATGGCAATGTTCTTGTTAACTAGCATAGCAACTGTGAGGTTAAAACTCTTTCTAAGCAGGAGGTACCCTACTTTTTGATGTGACTGATGTTATTATCAGATTATTCAGTAGTGCCAAGACATGGTGAGACTAGCAATAATCCAAGAAGCACAATTTAAGGAGGCTCTCATTTTTGGCACTTGAGGGCATCCAACTCCCTGGACATGTTTTATGTTGGTGGTATAGTGGTGAGTATACCTACCTTCCTAGACATCTTGCTTGCCTCACCCATTTCCCAACACAACTGTTCAGTTTGTGGGTATTTACTGAGATATAAATTTTTCTGCATGTATATAATACTTTGACTTAAAACTGTCAAGAGGTCTGATCTATCTCATATCATAAATAAAATAAACTTCAAGAAGCATATATATTAGATTATTATTCATCATCTTAAATAGAGAAGGATTTCTTAAGGGTATCAGAAGAGTCTACATTAAATAAACAGCTTTTCTTTCCCAAAGGCCTCCTAAAGACAGTGAGAAGACAAGCCACACATGTAGACAAATAATTACAACACTACTAAGTAAAAAAATGATTATAAGAATTTTTTTCTTTTAATTATGTGTATCTGTGTGTGTGCATGTGCACATGCGCATGAAGACAGGTACCCTCAAAGGCTAGACAATGAGTCCCTTTGGAGCTAGAGTTACAGGCAGTTGTGAGCCACCTGACGTGGGTGCTGCGAACTGAATTCAGGTACTCTGGAAGAGCAGTATACAGTGTTAGCCACTGAGCTATCACTCTAACCTCCCAAACATTTTTACATCAATGAAGAAAGATAACTCATATGCGCCAGAAAATTAGGATGACTAATGAAAAGATGCTCGAGTGTCAGCAATAAGGAAATATGCTAGGCTCTCTGCTCCTCCCTGTTCTGGAGACAGCCGCTTCTTTTCGTGCAGTGCCAGCCTCGTTCCAGAGACACGATGGTGAAAGTCGGAGTGAACGGATTTGGCCGTATTGGACGCCTGGTTACCAGGGCTGCCTTCACTTCTGGCAAAGTGGACATTGTTGCCATCAATGACCCTTTCATCGACCTCAACTACATGGTCTACATGTTCCAGTATGACTCCACCCATGGCAAGTTCAAAGGCACAGTTAAGGCTGAGAATGGGAAGCTTGTCATCAACGGGAAGGCCATCACCATCTTCCAGGAGCGAGATCCCGCCAACATCAAATGGGGGGATGCCGGCGCCGAGTATGTTGTGGAGTCTACTGGTGTCTTCACCACCATGGAGAAGGCTGGGGCCCACTTGAAGGGTGAGGCTAAGAGGGTCATCATCTCCGCCCCTTCTGCCGATGCCCCCATGTTTGTGATGGGTGTGAACCATGACAAGTATGACAATTCCCTCAAGATTGTCAGCAACGCTTCCTGCACCACCAAATGCTTAGCCCCCTTGGCCAAGGTCATCCATGACAACTTTGGCATCGTGGAAGGACTCATGACAACAGTCCATGCCATCACGGCAACCCAGAAGACTGTGGATGGCCCCTCTGGGAAGCTGTGGCGAGATGGCCGTGGTGCTGCCCAGAACATCATCCCTGCGTCCACTGGCGCTGCCAAGGCTGTGGGAAAAGTCATCCCAGAGCTGAACGGGAAGCTCACGGGCATGGCCTTCTGCGTTCCTACCCCCAATGTGTCCGTCGTGGATCTGACATGCCGCCTGGAGAAAGCTGCCAAGTATGATGACATCAAGAAGGTGGTGAAGCAGGCATCTGAGGGCCCACTAAAGGGCATCCTGGGCTACACTGAGGACCAGGTCGTCTCCTGTGACTTTAACAGTGACTCCCACTCTTCCACCTTCGATGCTGGGGCTGGCATTGCTCTCAATGACAACTTTGTAAAGCTCATTTTCTGGTACAACAATGAATTTGGCTACAGCAACAGAGTGGTGGACCTCATGGCCTACATGGCCTCCAAGGAGTAAGAAGCCTGCCCTGGACCACCCATCCCAGCAAGGACACAGCAAGAGAGAGGTCCTCGGCTGCTGAGCAGTCCCTGTCCTAACTAACCCTTAACACTGAGCATCTCCCTCACAGTTTCCATCCCAGACCCCCAGAATAGCAGGAGGGGGCTTAGGGAGCCCTACTCTCTTGAATACCATCAATAAAGTTCATTGCACCCCTCAAAAAAAGGAAATATGCTAAAATCATGCAGTGTTAGCATGTCAAGCAGACTACAAAAAACATAAATTCAAACAATAATAAGTACCTGCAAGAATACAAGATCTCTCTTCCACTGTTGGTACAATAAATACAGGTACAGCACTATTTTGTGCTTTTTATCAAAGTTGAAAATGTGCAAGTCTGTGGTGGTTTGAAAAGAATGACCCCCATAGGCTCATATATTGTATGCTTATACATCAGGGAGTGGCATTATTTGAGAAGAATCAGACCAATTAGGAGGTAGGACCTTGTTGGAAGAAGTGTGTCACTAGGGATAGGTTTTGTGGTTTCAAAAGCCCATTCGAGGCTTAGTCTCTTTCTCTTTATGGATCAGGATGTAGCTCTCAGACACTGTTCCAGAGTCTGCCTGAACGCTGCAATGCACCTTGTCATGATGATAATGGATTAACCTTCTGGAACTGCACACAAGCCCCCAATTAAATGCTATCTTGTCACAGAGACACTTCATGTTGTCTCTTTACAGTCAACAGTGACTAAGCTAGTATATTTCCTATAGACACTCCTGCATGTGTACCAGGAAGTGTGCATATAAAAGCAGTACACACCTTTTTAATCCCAGCACTCGGGAGGCAGAGGCAGGCGGATCTCTGTGAGTTCGAGACCAGCCTGGTCTACAAGAGCTAGTTCCAGGACAGGCTCCAAAACCACAGAGAAACCCTGGCTCCAAAACAAAACAAAACAAAAAAACAAACAACAACAACAAAAAGAGTTTCGGGCCAGCTAGACTACAATATCTAGATGCGGGAGATCTTAACAAAAGGGGCAGGGAGGGGAGAGGAAGGAAGGAAGAAAAACTAGTAAAATACTAGTCAGGGTTAGTGACACCTATTTCTGGTTCCACTACATGAGAGGCTAACGCATATCTCCACAGACCCAGGGATCATTTGAAGTTAGGAAAATGAGATTAGGTTAGGCAACACAGATTCTGTTTCAATAAACAAAAACAAGGGCCAATCTGAGTGTTATAAAACAAACACTTAATCCCAGCACTAGAGAGGTAAAAGCAGGTAGATGTCCATGAGTTCTAGGCCAGCCTGGTCTATAGTGCAAGTTCCAGGTCAATCAGGGCTACATAGCAAGATTCTGTCTCAATAACAACAAAAATTTAAAAAACAAACAAGAGAGTAGGTCACACCACTGGAAATGAAAAAAATATGCACAGTAATAAAATCACATTTTTGACAGTCAAGCAAAAGACAGAGATCACAGAGTACTTGATTTTGATTACTTCTATATATTTACATTCTCATAGAGAGTGAAATTACAAAGAACCATCAGAGCTATACAGAAAGAACTTTCTCAAAAACCTTTTGTTGGTTTTAAGGTAAATGTTCTATGTATTTGTGTGAATATGTGTATAATTGTGAATACTTTCTAGGAAGAAAAACAATAGAAATACTTAGTAGGAAAATGTCAATAGGACATAACCTACTAAATTCTCTAACATAACTAGATCACTAAGAGAGGAAACTGAATTAACCAAGTTACCACAAAATCTAGATCCTTGTAAATACAGTTTCCCCTGTCAGACTGTCCTGCTTACATTTATTTGGCAAAAGAGAAAAAAAAGAAAATCTCTTTTTTTTTCCTTTTGGCTTTCTAAAAGATGGTCTCAGATAGCCCAGGTTGACCTTAGACATATTATATAGTTTAGGATGGTCTTGAACTTCTCTTATTCTTGCCTTTGCCCCTACAGTAATCAAGAGTTAATGTATACTTTTATTGAGTATAAACTTGCCAGATACTTAAAATATTTTAAGTACTAAAAATATGTTACTTTTGAAATGTGAAAAAAAATAAATATATAGGTACCTTTAAAAAAAATAAAGCACACTGGGATTTTTTTCTTATTGCTAGACAATAAGAAACATGTATTTCCTTCTGGAAGACTTTTTAGTAAAAAAAAAAAAAAGTCCTTGACGTCAGAGGCTAGTTTTGTTTCAGTTTTCATACACGCCATGCTCCGCTGGACTCTGTTACTGTGACATGACCTGAATCCACACTGAAAATGTCAACTGTGTTTAAGTGAAGCAGTGAAGGAGCACTAAAACTTGGCCTTACTTGGTTGCTGCCGTCCTCTTCTTCCTCATCACAGTCAAGACCCTGATGGGCTATCTCGGTAGTGCCGTTCTCCTGAGTGGGACTATTCTCCCCATCAAGCATTCTGGTGGCCTCGGTTGTAACTTTTACTTTCATGCTGTGAAAGCCAGAGGAGACTGAGCCCATGCGAAGGCTCACAGGCTCCCCATCAAACAGCAGGAAGTGTGAGTTACCCCCTTCTTTAAAACCAGGGGGTTGGTAATCATATGGTGTCACTGCAGAAAGGGCAGAAAAAATTAAGTTTCAATAGAACAAGTGACAGTAATACTTCACATATAATACAAACATCTTTTGAATGCTTATAAAATCCTTCTACTTATAGACAGCATCACTTTAGTACTTAAGAAGGAATTTGACCAAAAGTCTTTACCTACCTGAATTATAATAATGGAGTCTCATGGTAAGTATAACATCATTAGGAAGGGGTCCAAGGTTCTGCATCAGTATATACAATTGACGGATTAGTAGGGTACAGGCCTTCTTAATATCATCACTGTTTGTTCCACTTTCGAAGCTTGTACTACTACTATAATCACAGAAAAGTGGTACTTTCAACCATATATAGTATTTACAATATACTCCAAAACAATACAACTATTGACTATGTCACCTAATAAATTAAACATGAGGATATTTTTGTAGACAATTTTTAAGAGGTAACTTAACGGAATGATAGTACTTTCTGTAATGTACATGCAAAGGATTTCTGAATAACAAACACCCCTAAGGCATTTTAAATATGATCATTTTAAAATTTTGGCTTTCAAATAGCCACATCTCATAGTAAAGAGAATAATGGGCTTGTAATTAGGTGACCTAGCATTGAGTATCAGTTGCGCTGTTAACCAGCTGAATGACCTCAGTCAAATCGTTTGCACCTATTCTAGGTCAGTTAGCCCATTTGGGAGATAAGTTTATGGACATTTCTGCAGCTCTCCAAACATGAATCAGTCACTAGTGCTACACTTATCTACCATATGATTGTCTCTCAAAGAAATCCCCTCCTCATTCTTGCATGGATTGCTAAAGCATCTATTCTTATTTCTTTTTGTCTACACTGCAAGACATTCTCCATAAATTAATACTCCCAATAGGAGAGTCTCTGTTCATGTCACCTTCTTGCTTAAAACTCTTCTATTACCTCCATCACACAATCAAATAAAAGAAATGGTGTACATACAACTAATTATTTTCACCTCTACCCTCCCCTGAAGCTACGCCCACATGTATTTGCAGATGCTATTCACGTCAGCTGTACTGTGCTGATGCCCTGCTGCACCTATCCAGCTCATGTGCCATCTCATCTCTTCAAGTCTTCCCTATACTCTTCATCTTCCCCTCAGAAAAATTATTTGTCCCCATATAGACTATGAATGGCTAACTCATTTCCACACCACTAGGCTTGGTCTCTAGCTACCTAGTAAAATTTGCTGAACTAATAAATGAGTGAGAGTTGGGCTAATTATCTTCTAATTAAAAATCTTAATTTCCCTCCAACCATTTCTTCCCAATTAGTCTCACATTTAAGTACCTTCAAGGACGAGCTACAACTGCAATTTATTTGCAGTACCTTGAACATATTGGCACTAAGCAATGAAAAATCATCCAAGTAATTAAACTGTTAGGTCTTTCCCTGATTTTTGGAGAAAGTGAGAAATCACAGTATAAACATATATTAAGTAGATATTTTAGCTCCTCTATCAATTTCCAACAACTACAAGTTTTGTCTACTAGGATTTTTAATCAGTCAGAATGAAGGAATATAAACATAATAACCCATGGGGCCCAAGGAAACATCAGATCATATTCAGGACCCTCATTTAAGCAATCATTCTATCATTGCATCATATATATATGCTATATATTAACTTCTCATTTCCTTAATATCAGAAAGATTTACCTATTTGCTTTACTGTTAACCTTTCAACATGTGTCCTTAAAACAAACAAAAAAGGTTAATCTGGTTGCTAAAAATATGTAGAAATATCAAATGTGTTATGTACCAGGGCTGGCTACATATCTGTAACAGCATTCAACAATGATTGTCTCTACTCTGAGTGACTATGTTTTTACATTGCTTCACATGTACTGGGCTATGTATTTAGCTAATAAAATTTCTAGAACCATTTAAAAAAATAAATAAATAAATAAATAAATAAATAACAATAATTTCCAATTAAAAAAAAAAAGTATACTGTGTGACATAAAAAAATTATTTTTGAAAAACCAGATTGGTGTAATTTCAAAAACCTGATTGATTTGCTCAAGTTTGTGTGAGTTTAGGTAGCCATTCACCTGTCTTTACAACTCTGGGAAGGTTCAGAGTATAACACTCCGTTCTTATGAATTAGGTAGTCCACAGGTGAGTGTTACTAAAAGCAAGCGGCTCACACTGGTCCCATGGTTTGATGTTTTCTTGAATGTGGTTCTGGGCACAACACATGTGTACTACACTGATTCTGAGTGAGTAGCCAATGCCTCCAGTGCTGGCAAGGAGTCTCGACAAAGATGAGGGTCAAACAACACTGTAACTCGGTGGAAATGTATCCGATAGAAATAAAACACTGACTGAATGCCCAAAAAAAAAAAAAAAAAAAAAAAATATGTATATTGAAGTTTTGGAGAGTAAGAGCAACTGTTTGTGGTGGGGGAGAGTGTGAAATACAAGGTTTGCAGCTGGGCTTTGAAGAGCAAACCTTGCCACATGTTAAGTTCAAGGTCAGCCTGAGCCACATGAGACAATGCCTCCAAGAAAATAGTATATAAATACTAGTTAAATGTGGCTGATACTTTTATTTTATTTTATTGGTTTTTCGAGACAAGGTTTCTCTGTGGTTTTGGAGCCTGTCCTGGAATTAACTCTTGTAGACCAGGCTGGTCTCGAACTCACAGAGATATGCCTGCCTCTGCCTCCCAAGTGCTGGGATTAAAGGCATGCGCCACCACCGCCCACGGCTAATACTTTTAATCTCCTTTCTGGAACTGACTTTTCCTCTTATATCTGAGTACTTTCTGCAAGTCTCAAATATGAGAGGAAAATTAAGGAAGTATTTGTGGTAGTTCAAACGTAATTGGCCCCCATAATCTCATAGGGAGTGGCACTATTAGGAGGTGTGGCTTTGTTGGAGTGGGTGTGGCCTTGTTGGAGGAAGTGTGTCACTGTGGGAGTGAGCTTTGAGGTTTCCTATGCTCAAGATACTGCTCAGTGTCTCAGTCATCTTCCTGTTGCTTGCAAGATTAAGATTTAGGACTCTCAGCTACTACTCAGCACCATGTCTACCTGCATGCTACCATGTTCCCCATCATGATGACAATGGACTGAACTTCTGAAACTGTGAGTCACCCCAATTAAATGTTTCATTTATATGAGTTGCCATGGTCATGGTGTCTCTTCACAGCAATAGAAACCCTACGACAGTACTGGAGAGAAACCCTCAGCTCTCCAGGAGAACTAGAGAAAAGGTAGCATTTTTGCCAATTTTTTTTCTTCAGAATTGTTTCTTTCAGGGTATCTATCTCCCTTATTGGAAGCCCTTTTCTACCCGTCTTTTTACAGTATCTATTTCATCTACTTCTACTACATTTCATCAGCAGTCCTTAGTTCACCATGCCTGTTGACTGATCTGAAGTCAAAAGCTTCTGAGAGAAGAATGTTGCTCCTTAACAAACATTCCATGTGCACAAGGGTCTTCCTTGGTTTTGCTCTTTGACTTGTTATTGGATCTAAAACATGGATTTTAAGACTTGATAGGGAAACACAGTGCATATGAGTTTCCCAAAGAGTGGCACACAGAAAATGGTATGTGTATGGATAACCAGATGATAGTATATGTAGGCAAATTAATCTGCCAACATTAAAGATGAAAAAGATCAACAGAGCCAACAGATTAATACCAACAGAGCCACTGAAACAATAGCCAGAGACAGTCATATAGGTTCTTTTCCTAACATCATGTTGATAGCCTTATTAATATATTTTAATTATGTGTTGTTTGTTTTTCAATATTTATTTATTGTTATTTTTGGTTATGTGTAGGTGTGTCTGCATGTTGGTATGTACACATGAGTGCACGTGTCCTCAGAGGCATGACTTCACTTAGTCTATAGACTTCAAATGTTAAAACAACTATTATCATTTCTACTCATAATAGTGGGGTTTATAAGGTTTATGAGAAAATGATTTAAGGCTTTCCTCTGGCCATATAGAAACTTATTTTACTTTACTCCTATACATTTCTTGAGTTCATTAAACAATTAGATTCTACCTGTCAAAGTCCATAGTGGTTCCCTTTTCTGTGTATTTGAATTTGAATTGGTATATCTCAGTTACTTTCTAGAAAAAACAAAGAGAACAGAGAAAGAGGTTAATTGTGAAACAAAACCACATTTTTACCTGATAAAAAGGAACATTTCATTGATGCTTCCTCCAAATGTTTCACAGCATTACTTTATCCAGGAGTAATGATAACTTAATCTCCCTCCTCTCAGCTAAAATTAAGTTAGGTAGCAAATATTTCCATTAAATTTTACCAGTTGAGGAATTATTCAGTCATGTAATGAATATTTTATCAAATGTCTACTTTGAGCTAGAAGGTGAACAAGGCAGAAAAGATTTTTTTTCCCACCGAATCTACAAAGATTCTAGCTCATAAACAAAGAAAAGATAATTTCAGATAAAATAAGTGTTATGAACAATATAAAGCGGTGGTAGGAGTACAAAATAGAGAAAGAAGTGCTAGATTCAGAGGGGTCAAGGAAGACTTGCCTGAAGATGTGGTATTTTGAGATGAGCCTCATGACATGTCAGTCATATACAGACACGTGGGGTAGTGCCTTGGGTAGACAGAGCAGTAATGCAAGAGCTCTTAATTGAGAGAGAATGTATTTTTTTAGAGTCCAAAAGAGGTGTGGTTGTGAAACTGTTTGCAGCAGTAAGGATTTTGAATTTTATTCTAAGATCATCAAAGTCTATTGAAGGTTTAAACAGGTCAGAGATCCCAAGACCTGATCATCTGTATGCGTTAAGAATACAGACAGTATGTTGGTTTGAATAAAAATGGCCCTCATAGACTCATATGTTTGAATGCTTAGTCACCAGTGAGGGAGTGGAATTATTTGAAAGGATTAGAAAGGTTAGGAGGTGTGACCTTGTTGAAGGAAGTGTGTCACCAGTGATACCAGGCCCAGTGTCTGTCTGTATCTCCCCACCCCCTCTTGGCCTACAGATCAGAATGTAGCTATCAACTACTGCTCCAGCACCTCCTTGCATTCTGACATGCCCCTCACCATGATGATAGCAGACCAAACCTCTGCAAATGTAAACAAGCCCCAATTAAATGCTTTTTTCTTACAAGAGTTACCTTGGTCATGATGTTGCTTCAAAGCAAAAGAGCAGTGATTATGACAGACAGGAAAGGACCAGGTGTAGTGGCATGTGCCTTTAATTCCAGCATTTGGAAGGCAAAGGAAGGCAGATCTCTGTGAGTTTGGAGCTAGCCTGGTTTACACAGCATGTTCCAGGACAGCCAGGGATACATAGAGAGACCATGTCTCAAGAAAAGGAAAAGAAAGGGAGGGTGGGAGGGAGAGAAGGAAAAAGGAAGGAAGGGAGGTAAGGAAGGAGGGAGAAAGGAAGGAATACAGACAGAGAAGTCATAAGAACAGCTAGAAAGTCACTGTGGTAATTTAGGGAAGGAGTGAATGGCAACAAAGATTTAAAAAATGGAAAAAGGAACTATGGCTTATGGCATCAAGTCTTATTTCCTGCACTAAAAACTATTACTGCTATCTGCTCTTAAGGGTTTGGTAGAATACAGGAACAAATTTCCTCATAAGAAATATATACTATTGAAAATAAACTAGTTCTTGTTATTAAACTGGTTCAGGCTGGTGACATGGCTCAGAGGTTAACAGCACTGGCTATTCTTCCAGAGGTCCTGAGTTCAATTCCCAGCAACCACATAGTGGCTCTTGACATCAGTAATGAGATCTGGTGCCCTCTTCTGGCCTGCAGGCAGACCTGCAGACAGAACACTATGCATAATAATTTTTTTTTTATTGATAAAAGAATAAAGGAAAAAAAAACAAATTTCCACCTCCTCCCAGCCTCCCCTTTCCCTCCCCCTCCTCCCACTCTTCTCCCCCTCCTCCCACTCTTCTCCCCCTCCTCCCACTCTTCTCCCCCTCCTCCCACCCCTCTCCCCTTCCCCCCACTCCTCTCCCCCTCCCTCTCCAGTCCAAAGAGCAGTCAGGGTTCCCTGCCCTGGCATAATAATTTTTTTAAAAAGTGTTTACAGTTCAAGCCTGATGACCCAATTTTTAATCCAGGGACCTACAGTGGAAGAACTGACTCCTGAAAGTTGTCCTCTGTTCTCCCCGCTCTTGCTGTGCGAAAGCACATATACATGGATAAATAAAATAAAAATTAATTTAAAAGATTTACGCTTAAAAATAAATGTTTCACTCAGATAATTTTATAGTTTGTAGAGAGAGCTGAAGGTGCTAAAGGCAGATAGAGTATAAGTCAAAATCAGAACACAGAATATGACCTTCATTCATCTGGTTCAGAATAAATCCTTGACAATGTGGAATTGAGGATGTTAGCGTAACCAAGAACAGCGTTAGTGTTCCTGTTACCTTTCTCTATGATTTGGTCTCATAGATCTGCTGATCTTATACTTTGGCATACAACTTAATCACAGGTGAGCAGGTCCTGGGAAATTAGCTCATATTGCCTGAACCAAAAAGACTGATTGTAATAAGTTAATTTTAAAAGAGAATTGCTTTTACTGGTTAGCCTATTTGAAAAAAATCAAAGGAAGCTCAGAAGGCTGTTTTGTGAATACAATAGAAGAGATGGGTCAGATTAGACATAGCTGCAGGTGCCTAAAAGCAACAGGTTCCCTCTGGATGGGCTAGATACACAGTGTCCTCTTAGCCAGTGGGAAGTGTAATTGTTAAACAAACAATGCCTATTCTTCTTGCCTGCCCACATTTCTAATCAACTCTAGCCTCTTCATACCATGAGAATGTATTTTGTAAATAAAATGGACCTTTAAGTAGTTGGTAATTTTTTATTATGTGACTCCTAAACTGATTGTTTTACTGTAGAGATGTATAACTGCTTTACAAAAGATGTTAATCGCAAGGGCAGAGAGAAGGCTCTGGTTAAAAACACTTATTACTCTTACAAAGAAGTTGGGTTCAATTCCCAGCACCTGTATCAGTTCTGGAGACCTGACACCCACTTCTGGCATCTAAGGGCACTGCACACACATGATGCACATACAGACAAGTAGACACAAATGCATGCAAATTTAAAGAATAATTATTTAAAAGTGTAATTCTTGATAATTTCAAACATACTCAGGCTGCTTCTCACTCTACATTCAAATCCACTGGAAAGACTTCTCGAGTCTGTCTCCAAAGTGGATCACAAATCCGTGTGATCTTTATTCTCTGTTGTCCAGCCAAGAGGTTTTTGAAAGTACAAATTAGGCCAGGTATAGATTACACATACTTGCATCCCCAGCTAATCAGTATGCTAAGGCAGGGAATCACAATTTAAGGCTGACCAGGATAACATAAAGAGATACCCAAACTCAAAATAATGTTTTAAAAAAAAAGCCAGGGTTGAGTTCAACTCTGAGGACTATAATAAAACAGTAAGATTGCTAGTCTCACAAAATTCATACACATAGTTCTTAATGATTTATAACAATTTAAGACTTATTTAGCTTATGTGCCTTATTAATATTCTCCTACATTTCAGTCTGTGCTTGTAGAAAAAAAGCTCATTATCACTTTATATTAATTTAGTTACTTTTCTTAGGTTATCTCTTTTTTGTTTTGTTTTGAAATTGTTTTCATTTTTTGAGACAGGGTTTCTCGGTCTAACAGTCCTAGCTGCAATGGAACTGGCTCTTGTAGACCAGACTGGCCTCGAACTCACAGAGATCCACCTGTCTCTGCCTCCTGAGTGCTGGGATTAAAGGCGTGTGCACCACTGCCTGGCTTAAGTTATCTCTCTAAAGAAAGCAATCAGAACAAAACTGTGAGTGCAAATGTACCACAACTGTGCACACTTATCCTACTTCTGTACAAATGTACCACAACTGTGCACACTTATCCTACTTCTGTACAAATGTACAACTGTGCACACTTATCCTACTTCTGTACAAATGTACCACAACTGTGCACACTTATCCTACTTCTGTACAAATGTACCACAACTGTGCACACTTATCCTACTTCTCTACAAATGTACCACAACTGTGCACACTTATCCTACTTCTGTACAAATGTACAACTGTGCACACTTATCCTACTTCTGTACAAATGTACCACAACTGTGCACACTTATCCTACTTCTGTACAAATGTACAACTGTGCACACTTATCCTACTTCTGTACAAATGTACCACAATTGTGCACACTTATCCTACTTCTGTACAAATGTACCACAACTGTGCACACTTATCCTACTTCTGTACAAATGTACCACAACTGTGCACACTTATCCTACTTCTGTACAAATGTACAACTGTGCACACTTATCCTACTTCTGTACAAATGTACCACAACTGTGCACACTTATCCTACTTCTGTACAAATGTACAACTGTGCACACTTATCCTACTTCTGTACAAATGTACAACTGTGCACACTTATCCTACTTCTGTACAAATGTACAACTGTGCACACTTATCCTACTTCTGTACAAATGTACCACAACTGTGCACACTTATCCTACTTCTGTACAAATGTACCACAACTGTGTGCACTTATCCTACTTCTGTACAAATGTACCACGACTGTGCACACTTATCCTACTTCTGTACAAATGTACCACAACTGTGTGCACTTATCCTACTTCTGTACAAATGTACCACAACTGTGCACACTTATCCTACTTCTGTACAAATGTACAACTGTGCACACTTATCCTACTTCTGTACAAATGTACCACAACTGTGCGCACTTATCCTACTTCTGTACAAATGTACAACTGTGCACACTTATCCTACTTCTGTACAAATGTACCACAACTGTGCACACTTATCCTACTTCTGTACAAATGTACAACTGTGCACACTTATCCTACTTCTGTACAAATGTACAACTGTGCACACTTATCCTACTTCTGTACAAATGTACAACTGTGCACACTTATCCTACTTCTGTACAAATGTACCACAACTGTGCACACTTATCCTACTTCTGTACAAATGTACCACAACTGTGCACACTTATCCTACTTCTGTACAAATGTACCACAACTGTGCACACTTACCCTACTTCTGTACAAACGTACAACTGTGCACACTTACCCTACTTCTGTACAAATGTACAACTGTGCACACTTACCCTACTTCTGTACAAATGTACCACAACTGTGCACACTTATCCTACTTCTGTACAAATGTACCACAACTGTGTGCACTTATCCTACTTCTGTACAAATGTACCACAGCTGTGTGCACTTATCCTACTTCTGTACAAATGTACCACAACTGTGTGCACTTATCCTACTTCTGTACAAATGTACAACTGTGCAGACTTATCCTACTTCTGTACAAATGTACCACAACTGTGTGCACTTATCCTACTTCTGTACAAATGTACCACAACTGTGCACACTTATCCTACTTCTGTACAAATGTACAACTGTGCACACTTATCCTACTTCTGTACAAATGTACCACAACTGTGCACACTTATCCTACTTCTGTACAAATGTACCACAACTGTGCGCACTTATCCTACTTCTGCACAAATGTACCACAACTGTGCACACTTATCCTACTTCTGTACAAATGTACAACTGTGCACACTTATCCTACTTCTGTACAAATGTACAACTGTGCACACTTATCCTACTTCTGTACAAATGTACCACAACTCTGCGCACTTACCCTACTTTTGTACAAATGTACCACAACTGTGTGCACTTATCCTACTTCTGTACAAATGTACCACAACTGTGTGCACTTATCCTACTTCTGTACAAATGTACAACTGTGCACACTTATCCTACTTCTGTACAAATGTACCACAACTGTGCACACTTATCCTACTTCTGTACAAATGTACAACTGTGCACACTTATCCTACTTCTGTACAAATGTACCACAACTGTGCACACTTATCCTACTTCTGTACAAATGTACAACTGTGCACACTTATCCTACTTCTGTACAAATGTACAACTGTGCACACTTATCCTACCTCTGTACAAATGTACCACAACTGTGCACACTTATCCTACTTCTGTACAAATGTACAACTGTGCACACTTATCCTACTTCTGTACAAATGTACAACTGTGCACACTTATCCTACTTCTGTACAAATGTACAACTGTGCACACTTACCCTACTTCTGTACAAATGTACAACTGTGCACACTTATCCTACTTCTGTACAAATGTACCACAACTGTGCACACTTATCCTACTTCTGTACAAATGTACCACGACTGTGCACACTTATCCTACTTCTGTACAAATGTACAACTGTGCACACTTATCCTACTTCTGTACAAATGTACCACAACTGTGCACACTTATCCTACTTCTGTACAAATGTACCACAACTGTGTGCACTTATCCTACTTGTGTACAAATGTACCACAACTGTGCACACTTATCCTACTTCTGTACAAATGTACCACAACTGTGCACACTTATCCTACTTCTGTACAAATGTACCACGAATGTGCACACTTACCCTACTTCTGTACAAATGTACCACAATTGTGCACACTTATCCTACTTCTGTACAAATGTACCACAACTGTGCACACTTATCCTACTTCTGTACAAATGTACCACAACTGTGCACACTTATCCTACTTCTGTACAAATGTACCACAACTGTGCACACTTATCCTACTTCTGTACAAATGTACCACAACTGTGTGCACTTATCCTACTTGTGTACAAATGTACCACAACTGTGCACACTTATCCTACTTGTGTACAAATGTACCACAACTGTGCACACTTATCCTACTTCTGTACAAATGTACAACTGTGCACACTTATCCTACTTCTGTACAAATGTACCACAACTGTGTGCACTTATCCTACTTCTGTACAAATGTACCACAACTGTGTGCACTTATCCTACTTCTGTACAAATGTACAACTGTGCACACTTATCCTACTTCTGTACAAATGTACCACAACTGTGCACACTTATCCTACTTCTGTACAAATGTACCACAACTGTGTGCACTTATCCTACTTGTGTACAAATGTACCACAACTGTGCACACTTATCCTACTTGTGTACAAATGTACCACAACTGTGCACACTTATCCTACTTCTGTACAAATGTACAACTGTGCACACTTATCCTACTTCTGTACAAATGTACCACAACTGTGCACACTTATCCTACTTCTGTACAAATGTACAACTGTGCACACTTATCCTACTTCTGTACAAATATACCACAACTATGTGCACTTATCCTACTTCTGTACAAATGTACCACAACTGTGCGCACTTATCCTATTTCTGTACAAATGTACCACAACTGTGCACACTTATCCTACTTCTGTACAAATGTACAACTGTGCACACTTATCCTACTTCTGTACAAATGTACAACTGTGCACACTTATCCTACTTCTGTACAAATGTACCACAACTCTGCGCACTTACCCTACTTTTGTACAAATGTACCACAACTGTGTGCACTTATCCTACTTCTGTACAAATGTACAACTGTGCACACTTATCCTACTTCTGTACAAATGTACCACAACTGTGCACACTTATCCTACTTCTGTACAAATGTACCACAACTGTGCACACTTATCCTACTTCTGTACAAATGTACAACTGTGCACACTTATCCTACTTCTGTACAAATGTACAACTGTGCACACTTATCCTACTTCTGTACAAATGTACCACAACTGTGCACACTTATCCTACTTCTGTACAAATGTACCACAACTGTGTGCACTTATCCTACTTCTGTACAAATGTACAACTGTGCACACTTATCCTACTTCTGTACAAATGTACCACAACTGTGCACACTTACCCTACTTCTGTACAAATGTACCACAACTGTGCACACTTATCCTACTTCTGTACAAATGTACAACTGTGCACACTTATCCTACTTCTGTACAAATGTACCACAACTGTGCACACTTATCCTACTTCTGTACAAATGTACCACGACTGTGCACACTTATCCTACTTCTGTACAAATGTACCACAACTGTGTGCACTTATCCTACTTCTGTACAAATGTACAACTGTGCACACTTATCCTACTTCTGTACAAATGTACCACAACTGTGTGCACTTACCCCACTTCTGTACAAATGACCACAACTGTGTGCACTTACCCTCCTTCTGTTACTTCTCAACTAAACACATTGGGATTTAATCTATGGTTCAATTATTGTACTATGATCCATTCTTCTCAGGAGTGCTGTTAATTTTAGCACCATGTGTAAAGTCTATTTTTTTCCCAAATAAATAAGAATAGTTTTATTTTATGCCATTTTGTTTATGGAAGGTTATCCTTTCAGGGGTATGACTCAAACTTTTGGCACAGTATCAATAAATGCCAGAGACTGTTTATCTGAAAATGTTGTTTCATGAGTATTTATGAGAATGAGATCAGAGAGCTACACAATTTTCTCAGTGCCTTGATATTAAGCAGTAGCCAAGAACACTGTAGAACTATTGTAGTAGTGATACTGTAATCATCATTGCTATGGTGATTTGAATGAGAAATGTCCCTTATAATCTTAGGTATTTAAACACTTGGTCCCCAGTTGGTGGAATTGTTTAGAAATGTGTGGAACCTTCAGGAGGAACCTTGCTGAAGGAAATGTACCATTGGGGGTGGACTTTGGTAGTTTATAATCTCATTGCCTCTTCCAGTTTGCTCTCTCTGCTTTGTGTTTATGGTTGAAGTTGTAAGCTCTCAGCTTACTGTTCCCGCTGCCATGCTTGTTCCTTGTTCCTCCCTGCCAAAAGGAACTCATTTCTCAAAAACTGTAAGCCCAAAAAAACTTTCTCTAAGTTCTCTTGGTGACTGTTTTATCATGTCAACAGAAAAGTAACTAATACAAATGCTTTGTTTTAAGTTGGTTTGTTTTGTTTTTAAATTAACCTGTGGTGTTTGAAGTTTTTTATTTTATTTTTATTTTTGTTTGTTTTACTTTTTATTTTTTGTTTTTCAAGACAGGGTTTCTCTGTAGCTTTGGAGCCTGTCCTGGAACTAGCTCTTAGAGACCAGGCTGGCCTTGAACTCACAGAGATCTGCCTGCCTCTGCCTCCCAAGTGCTGGGATTAAAGGCGTGTGCCACCACTGCCCAGCTTCCATTTTTTTTAAAGACTCAACTACTCTATCATTTTTTAGTAATGAGAAGTGTGCCATGAAAACCTAGTACTTAGGGATTGCTACTATAGTGTATAACTGGTTAAGTATTCAAAGTATTTTTGTTGAGTCATAGAGATCTTGGAGAAAATTTAGGGGTCGGATGGAGCTCAGCTGGTATCAAGCATACACAAAGACCAGGTTCCATCTCTAAGACGGAGAAAACCAGGCATGTGGTGCCTTGTAATCTCAACACACTCACATAAACAACTAAGGCATTTGGTGGAGGCAGGAGGATCTAAAGTTCAAGGTGATCCTCAGCTACACAGTGAATTCTAAAAACAGAGGGTTGGGGAAAGAGATTCAGGAAGCAGAACCTAAGACCAATTTGGCCATTAAGGAATTGCTACACACTTACTTGTGTGCAGCCATTTCCCCTTTACTTATATGGTTATTTGTAATCTTGCAAAAAGAAAATACTAAGGACTTAAAAACAATTTAGTCTTGAATATCACCAGTTAAACTAAATCCACTGGCTTAGAGAAGGAACATTCAAAGCAAGGGGGAAAAAAAGAAAAAAAAAGCTAGGAGAGAGACAAAACAGAATGAAAAGCCAAAGGGCTTTCTCGCTCCATCTCTGTGTCACAGGTACAAAAGTCATGACAGTGGCGCAGTAACACGTGTTTAAGGCTGTTCTATGCACTCTGAAAGGTAGAAAACAACAAACACCCTTATCCTCAAGAACTCCAAATAGTCTTAGGAAATATATGAATCAACTGAGAGGGTTAAACTATGGAGCTCTTCTGGGAAGAACTTTAGAAAAGATAGAAGTTATTACAGTGAGTCAAAGAGGCTTTCACAAAAGACTTGAATACCAGCAGGCCAGCGAAGTTTAGGAATCACTAAGCAAGTTGGAGAATCTAAAGATAGGAATAAAGACTAATGCTCTCAAGCCCAGTGTGGAGGTGGTGTGCAACTTTAATACCAGCACTTGGGAGGCAGTGGCAGGTAGATCTCTGTGAGTTCAAGGCCAGCCTGGTCTACAGAGCAAGTTCCAGGACAACCAGGGCTACACAGAGGAACCCTGCCTTAAAAAAAAAATTAAATTAAATTAAAAAAGGAAGGAAGGAAGGAAGGAAGGAAGGAAGGAAGGAAGGAAGGAAGGAAGGAAGGAAGGAAGGACGAACGAACTAATGTTCTCAAAGTCTGTCAAAACATCAACAAGGAGAATTCTGGTGGTAAAGAGCTCAGAATTATTCCGAATCTTTTATTTTTCCAAAAGATCATAAAAAGAAATAATTAAAATAGATAAAGTATGGTCATTGAACATTTATATTAATGTTGAAATGTTACAGAAAAGTCTCAGCTCTAATCAATGTTGTTTTTTTTCTAACACTCTTACACAGTTTCTAAAAAAATTACATAATAAAAGACTAGTTCCACATACAATAAAATATAAAGTTCACAATAAACTGCTCTGTTCCTGTGGTTGTCTAGTAACAATCTACAGCCTCAACTCAGATAAACATACCTATATATGATACATATATTACCATCTTACCTCAGGTTCCTTGGGATTTGTGTACAGCTGTTTAAGAGAAAATATAGAGTACTTAATTTCCAAAATTTACTAGATTACTGCTCATTCAATACACTGTCTATGTAAAGGGTTCAATTTGTGCTGTTAACTGAGTACTACCTGGGCATATTTCAAGCTAGAGATAGGATTAACCCTTATTTTATTAAGAACACAGAATCTTTTGTTTGTGTTTTTCAAGCCAGGGTTTCTCTGTGTATCCCTGGCTGTCCTAGAACTCTGCAGACCTGGCTGTCCTCTAATTCTACCTCTGCCTCCAAGTTCTAGAATTAAAAGCATGTGCCACCACACCCAGCAAGAACACAGAATCTTTAGATCTATGAACACTAAATATGAGAAAGTTTCTTTTTTAAGATTTACTAAACTATACAGTGTTTTGCTGCATGTGTGCCTGCACAGCAGAAGAGAACACCAGATCTTATAAATGGTTGTGAGCCACCATGCGGTTGTTGGGAATTAAACTCAAGACCTCTGGAAGAACAGTCAGTGCTCTTGACCTCTGAGCCATCTCTCCATCCCTCAAGAAAGTTCCTTAAAATTGATGTAAAGTATCCGTAAGTAAAATTACAGATATGACTGAGCTATAAAATAGTTAATTAATATATATTATCAATGGTATCTCAATTTTCTACCATCATTTTATACCCATGGGTATATAAAATTTCAAAAAAAAGTCCAAAAAAACTTAAAAACAATAAACTTTAAATCTGTTACATAACTAAAAAAACGAAATTGTGTCAATAATGGTATATTCTATATGTTCTCTCATGTAATATGTCAAAGAAATATACTGAATATTTATAATATCTTATTAAAGCTCTGATATATCCAATTTTTTTCCTTGTTTTTGTTTTTTTGAGACAGGGTTTTTCTGTGTAGTTCTGGCTGTTCTGGAACTCACTCTGTAAACCAAACTGATTTTGAACTCACAGAGATCTGCCTGCCTCTGCTTCTTGAGTGTTGGGATTAAAGGCATGTGCCACCCCTCCTGATTGATATATTCAATTTTTAAATGTTAAAATGCCATAAATCTCAAAAAGGGAGAAAGAGAAAGATTGCTGTCTAAATGCTTCACTTGCCAAAAGTCAATGCAGAGTCAGAGATTTAGTCTTCATGTATGTACTTACTGTTAGCACTGCCATGTGAAGCTTCAAGAGAAAAGAAAACTGCGTTATTATATGGTTGTACTATTGTATTGTCATTTCTGATGGAGACTAATTCAAATATTACTTCAGAGAGGTTCCAAACACTTGGGTGGGAAAATATTCAGAGGGACAGAAAAAGGAACTAATAATTTCACTCATTCAAACAATGTCTATTACAAACACTGTCTTTACTGGGACAGAAGAAGGATACCAAAAAGAGCTGTTATTTTTCTAAATTGGGAACCAACTATATGCAAAACAATTCATTATTGATCAAAATATACCACAAGAATCTCTTAAAAGTACTTTTAAAACTAATCTAACAAGTTAAAAATATTAGAAAGTCTGTTATATCTTACGAATTCTTATCTCTCTATATTCCACACAACTATAAAGACATTTTCTCAGCTTTAGCAAATTTTTAAATATATAGACATATATACAATCAAGTCTATGATAAACTTTTAAACCTAAAATATAAAATTTGAGGACCATTAATTCCATAGCAATTGACTAAAACTCTTTAGTGCCACCATGTGGCTATTTTTGTATATAACTGATTTTCATAGCCACATAGTAAAACTATTAATCATTTATTACATTATAAAATGTAATAATTTTTTAATTATACATTAAAAATCTGATCACTGATCTCAAGAAACATGCAAGGGAGACAATAAGAAAAAATCACATGGATACACTATTACATTCATGGTTGGGTTTTTTTTCTGTGAAGAAACAATACAAGGTGTAAGGAGAACACCAGATGGGGACAATTTTAGCTGCAGGAAAAAAAGGAAAAACTGGAGCTAGGCAGGACATACACATGGGGTCTGGGACAGAATTTTTCAAGAAAGAGGAACAGTATTGCAAAGATAAAGTAACTGACATGCTCTGGAGTCTCTATGTAGCTCAAACATGGGAGTGAGGGGCTATTTTGGAAAGGAAAACAGGAATCATTCAGCCTCCTTGATTATTTGAAGGACTTTATACTTTATTTTAAAATTCTCGGAAAATTTTTAGGCATAAATAATAACATGATCAGACTTCAGTTTCTGAAAGAATGTAGTGTGGAAAGTGGGCAGGATTGTACAAGATGAGAGTGAAAATAAGGAGAAAAATTATATAATTCCTTTTTATAAGAATTATTTTAATATACACATGCTTATTTTAAAGAATTCAAATTTAAAAAAAAAGAATTCAAATTTACCATAAAATAAAAAGTACCCAGAGTTTTATAATTAGTAATATCATGGTCTTCAATAGGACATCTTCCAAGGGCTCTAGTTAATCAAAACTTGAAACTACATTTTTTTGTTTTTAAAGAAACAGAGTCTTGTTTCATAGCCTGGATAGCCTTGATCATGATCTTTCTGCCCCAATCTCCCACTGAACTACTTAATTTTATATACTCCCTGCAATAAGATCATATGAGAAAAGTTATAAAACACTAGCAATCAAAAATAATGTCAATACTATTTAAGAGTCCATCAGGCAATTCCACCTTTTGATACTGTGAAATGACATTGTCATCTACAAAGTGCACACTGGAAAACCATGTAACTGAATTACAAAAAAACTACAACTGTCTGATGTTTTAACTGTTTACAAATTTGAATTGGACCACATTCATAGTTATCCTGAGCCACACGGCCCACAGACTGTGGATTGGACACAACTGTATCTAAGGTTTTGCCTATTCTTTAATTTTTTTAAGACATATTAACTTGTGTGTATGTTCTTGTCTGCATGTATATCTGTGCAGTATTGCATGCAGTGCCCACAAAGGCCATAAGAGGGTGTCAGGTCCCCTGAAACTAGTTACAGATGCTAGTGAGCTGGGTGCTGGACGCTGGTCCTCTGAAAGAGCAACCAGTATTCTTAACTATTAAGCCAACTCTCCAGCCCCAGAGTTTGTGTTTTCATGTTCCCAGAACAGTTCAACTACTGTTTTCTATTATTAACTCACTCAATATTTTTTAATTTAAAAGTTTCATTTATTATTTCTGTATATGTGTGTAAAATTCAAGTGTCTGAAGTACACATTCCATAGAATGTAAAAGTCAGAGGACAACTTGGTGGAGTCAATTTTCTCCATTTTTACATACATTCCAAGGATCAGTAGGTCGCAGGCTTGTGTGACAAGTACCTTTATCTGCTGAGCCATCCTGCCTGCCTCTAAATCACTCCATTTCAAAAATAACTTTCACAAGGTAGGTTCTGTTATGTCACATTTTTTGTTGAAAAAATAAGATACTGTGGTAGGTTGCTTGCCCAAAGTCACAAAGATATAAATAACAAAATCAGGATTCACCTCAGACTGACTATAGAATGCTGATCTTTTTTAGTATTATTATTTTTAAATTTATTTTTATGAGCATGAATCTTTTGTCTGCATACATGTATGTGCACCATGTGTGTGACTCTTAGAGCCAAGGAATTAGATGGATGGTTATGAATCACCATGTGGGGGCTAGAAATTGAATTCTGGTCCTCTGCAAGAGCAACAAGTATTCCTAACCACTGAGCTATCTCTCTAGCCCAAGAATGCCTGCTTACATTGTAATGCCTCTGGATGATGAACATCCAGGATATGATGCTAATTAATCCTGTGATGACCCTCAACCCGTTCTCAACTTGTCCAAGTGCTCAGAGGCTCAAAGATCAATAGTCATTTCTTCTTAAGCTAGAGATATAGTTTGCAGGCACAGCACTAGACTAGGATGTGTGAAGCCGTCCTGTACTCATCCCCAAAGATTCTTTCTTATAAAGATTCCCCTTAAATTTCTCTGCTGGGTTGAGCCCCTCTATTGTTCTGTTTTCCTGATGCATAGATTCTCCATCTTTCCTTTGGCATGCACAGTTAGGAGTAGTACTGCTTGTTACTTGTACTGTGATAAGGTGATGTCAAAATCTCTCTGCATTTTTAAGTTATCAAACTGACATGGAAAACATCAAGTCCAATATGACAAAAGTACTGACCAATCAGAAAGGGTGCAAACTTAACTCTCGAGTTGGGTTCCATGAACAACTTTTAGACTCTTTAATTGGTGACCTTTACAGAAGTCTGGGAAGTCTCAAAAGAAACTCTGGTGGGGCAAGGAGGAAAGTGTTGGTAGGAATTCACACTAGGACACCAAAAAGCAACTTCCCATTCATACAGAAGTACTGGCCAATAGTTTAGCAACAGGTACAGCTGGGCAAGTGTGTAACTGCTAACCATCAACACTCACATGGGCGCTACTCACCTTTTGTCACAGTCTATAAGCCCTTCCCTTATCTGTCTTATCTTTGTATATCTCTGTATATCCTCTAGGTCAACATGGAATAAATCATGAATAGTAACTTCATTCAAGAGAGGGAATGTATAACTACACTAAATAATTAAATAAAAGCTTAGTCACCCCAACAGTTCTTAAATTGGAGCTGAAGAGTAAAGACACAAGGAAAAGTGAAGGAGCATAAAGGCAGCAGTTTCATTTATATGCATCTGATCTCTTCAACCAGGCCTAGAGCCTTCGTTTTTCACGCTCTTCATAATTGTCTAGGGAAGCATGAGAGATCATATGTATGTAAAATTTGAGCTGTGTTTTTAAAAAATCACTTTTACATGAGTTATAGAATAGAATAAAATAGAGTAAAAATCCATTATTTAACTATTTTTTCCTTTCCCTTCTGCAAACTGAATTGCCACTATTATGAACATATTCAATGTGCTACCAGATTGTTGTCTTCCCAAACCCACATCCTGTGGATCTTGTCCAGTGACTTCAGAGGAAATTTTGTGGTTAAAAAGATATGAGTATATAAAAGAGAAGAATGGAACTTTCGTTTCTAATTGATGTTAAGGGAGACATCACTGGGACAACAAAGACAAAATAAAAGAGAGTTGACTGGTGAATACAAAGGTAGGCACTGTTACACTGTTAAACACTACAAGATACAAAGTCTAAACACTTTGTAAACTTTTTTAAAGGTTAAAAGACAGTCTTTAATCCTGATGTAAATTTTAAAACATTCTTACGTATCTCTTCTCCAAAGCATCAAAACAACCTTGAATCCTGTTAAGAAATAAATATCCAATGTCACTTTGGACCACATGAACAGCCAAAAAATAAATCCAAGTATATAATTAGTTTACACTTCTATTTTGAAGTATATAAATTAACAATCATCTTGCCTTTTCTGTTTAGCCACATTTTAATTCTCCCAATACTTTTCCATATATTAATGGAATATTATAAAAATAGACAAGCAGTTCTGAAGCAGAGTCTTTTCTCTTCCTGTCACCACAATGATAGATATACCTATGATGAATAATCAAATTTAGAATTTTTTTCTTCATACAAGTCCATTTTCTTCTAAAACTAAATCAATAGTTTAAAATAATACTGAAAGCTGCTATGTTTTCCAGGAAAGAGGACTAAGAAAAGTGGTTTAAGGAAATTATTTTACAAAATAAAGTCTTATGGGTAATTTCAGCCATGACAAAAAATGTTGTTCAAATTTTACAGAATTTGCTTACCATTTAATAATATGTAATGACCCAGGGCACTTTTTGTCTTCCCGGAGAATTTTTAAACTGAGGTCTAAAAAAATAAAAACGCAACTGTTATACTGAAAAATCCATGCCAAATAGTGCATTTCCTGCATATTTCTCTCTCTCTCTCTCTCTCTCTCTCTCTCTCTCTCTCTCTCTCTCTCTCTCTCTCTCTCTCTCTCTCTAGTTTTTCAAGACATGGTTTCTCTGTGTAGCCTTGGCTGTCCTGGAACTCACTCTATAGTCCAGGCTGGCCTCAAACTCACAGAGAGCCACCTGCCTCTGCCTCCTGAAAGCTCGGATTAAGGTATTTACCACCACTACCAGATACATTTTTAAATTTCTAAATACCTACTTTAAAAATAAATTCTATGTTAATAATTATCTCAGTACAAATTTTGGAAGCACTTTGGCAGACTTCCCATTCTACAGTGTAGCCCAGCCGAGTTTATTGCAAAGTTGGTTTCTATTACTTCATTGTTTCCTTCTAAGTAATCTAAGCTATCACTGAGATAAATCTCAACTGACAATTTAAACATAGTCCAAATTTAATTCTTTATTATTTCTTTCCCTCTCAATGAAAAAAATTAAACACAAATGCACATATTATTCTCAAGCATTTCCATGTGAAATATAACTACTTTTCCATAACAGGAAAGAAAAGAAAGACATTACAATTTCGGGTTAAAATTAGTATAAAATCATTGACTCATATATGATTTAACAGGAGCTTCTTGAATTTTGAAATATTTATTAATTTATGGATTTTTGTATATGTATGTACAAGTGCAAAAGCATGGGCCACGTTGCATGTGTAGCAGTTAAACAACTTACCGGAATCTCTTCTCATGATGTGTTGGTCTCAGAGATTGAATTTATTATCATTACCTTTGGCAGCAAGTACATTTATATCTGATGAGCCATCTCACCAGCTTTCCGTCTTTCATCTTTTAATATTGTTTTCCTATACTAAAGTTAACATCACTTCCACTATTGTTGAGGGATATGAAAATTATCCTAATTTGACAAATACTTAGAAATTATTAAAAAAGAAGAGTGTTGTACAAACATGGAATATGGAACAATCTTTCTGTACACAGTGAATAGGTAATATTCTCATTGGTTAATAAATAGCTGACTGGCCAATAGCTAGGCAGGCAGAGAAGTTAGGCAGTACTTTCAGACCAAAAGGGTGCAGGGAAGAAGGAGGGCAGAGTCTCAGAGGATGAGGAGAGAAGCAAGATAAACATGCTGTGCTAAAAAAAAAAGTACCACCACGTAGTAGAGTGTAGATAAGAAATATGGGTTAAATTAAGTTGAAAGAGCTAGTTAGTAATAAGGCTAAGCTATAGGGTGATCATATATAATTAATAATAAGTCTCTATGTGGTTATTTGGGAGCTGGCCAGCGGTCCCAATGAAAAATTCCACCTACATATGAACATTTTTGTGACGTGTCACTTTAAATACAAAAACATTGAGGAAGACTCACTTCTACTATAAGTCATAAAAAATGAAACTATGAAAAATGATTTTGTCTCCATGCCTACAGAAGTATGAGCCAAAACTCCTAGAAAGAAGCTGCCCTTTACAAGGCTGACTGGTTAAAACTTCAATGATTGTGGAAAGCTTGGAATGTTGCTGGTCCAGAGTCTAACTACAAATATCTTCTGCTGTCACTAGTCCCCTTAATACCCATTTATTGCCTACATGTTTATGAGCTAACATCCTTGGGTATATTAGGTGAGTCTTTTGGGGAATGTACTGACAGACTTGCTAGCTTACACCAACATAAAAGCTGAAACTGTCAGCAGACAGCACCTAAGGCTGATAAGCAGAGATTTCCCCCACTTCGCTATACCCCCTACCATAAAAGTGTTTGAAAAGTGCCTTGATTAGTGACTTTCTTTTTCTGTTACTATAAGAAATTCATGAAACTACTTCCATACTAGAACATGGAATTTGGCTTTGGCAGCAACATAAATTTTAATCGCTCATATTTGGCTCGTGAATAAACTATCTCTTTTAACTTTTTTTGTTTTGTTTTTGTTTTTTTCAAGACAGGGTTTCTCTGTAGCTTTGGAGCCTGTCCTGAAACTAGCTCTTAGAGACCAGGCTGGCCTTGAACTCACAAAGATCCACGGGCCTCTGCCTCCTGAGTGCTGGGATTAAAGGCGTGTGCCACCACTGCCCAGCCCTCTTTTAACTTTTGAGCTTAAGAGCTGTGTTTTTCTTTTTTTTTTGTCAACAGTAATAATTTATATATAACAAGTATTTAATTTCCCAAAGCATGCCTTCTTTTATAATTCTGTGTTCCAAACAGGAGGGGAAGCTAATTATATGATACCTGTAAACAGATCTGTAAGATCCAATTCCATAAGTTTAAAGAAGTCATTAACACAAAGAAAGGTGCCATGATTACAAGTACCAAGCTTATGTGTTTACAGCAAACATGAATTTCACTAGTGTTCATTTGGTGAATCAATATTGCTAAGAAAATTACACTGGAATGAAGTCATGGTATATTATTAAATATAAACATGAGAAATTTCAAATTAAATTTTGAAAAAGTAGCATCTTAAAAGGAAATGTGTGGTTCTCTATATTTATTTCCCAAATGATAGTTCCCATTTTAGTGATTAGCCAACAAGACTAATCTTGTTATAACAATGCTATTTAAAATTTTATTTTATTATCTTTATGTGTATGGGTGCCTTACCTGCATGTATGTCTGCACACCATATGTGTGTCTGGTGCTAGGGAAGCCAGAACAGAGTGTTACATCCCCTGGGGCTAGAGTTACCGATGGTTGTGATGTACCATGTGCATGCTGGGAATTGAACCAGGTCCTCTGGAAGAGTGCTTTTAACTACTGAGCCATCTCTCTAGCCTACCAGTTGGTGCTACAGCACATATGGAGAGGTAAGAGGACAACTTGGAGAGCTGGTTTTCTCCTTCCACTATGTGAGTTCTGGGGACTGAACTCAGGTTATCAGGCTTAATGGTAAACACCTTTACCAGCTAAGCCATCTTGCTAGTTTTTGTTTTGTTTTGATTTGGGGTTTGTTTTTGTTTTGTTTTGTTTTTTGAGACAAAATTTCTGTCTCAAAACAGCTCTGGCTGCCCTAGAATTCACTTTGTAGCCTAGGCTGGCCTCGAACTCATGAGATCCACCTACCTCTGCCTCCCAAGTGCCAGGATTAAAGGCGAGCACCACAACATCTGGCTTGATTTGTATTTTTAAGACAGGGTCATCTATGTAGCCCTGGTTGGGCTAGGATTCTGTAATCAACCAGACTGACCTTGAACTCAGAGCTCTTCCTGCCTCTTCCTGAGTGCTGGAATTAAAGATGTACACCACCACATGCGACCCACAACTCAGGTTTTCAAACAATCATAAGATTTTGAAAAACTGAAGAGCCTCTGGTACAATTTATTCTAAGGAGCCAGATACAGCTTGAAATATAAAGTCATAATAGGGTAAATTTAAGGTCACAAAGAAACAGAAAAAGTAAGAGTTGAAGAACTTGGGGCCAGTGAGATGGCTCAGTGGGTAAAAGTGCTTGCTACACAGGAGTGAGTTCACTCCTGGGAAAACCACAATGAAAGGACAGATTGACTAAAATTGGTCCTCTAACCTCCATGGTCGCATATGTCTATATATGAAATACACACACACACCAATAATAATAATAATAATAATAATAATAATAATAATAATAATAATAAAATGAAGAGGTAGGACTGGCTATTTTAAAAATAACATAACTGATTAAAATAACTGTCTAAATAACCATACTAATCAACAAATGGATTTGCCTCTCCCAGGCATATTTGTATATGTTAATAAGGAGAAGTTTCTTAATGGATTCCTTTGAACTTCCTCAGGGCAAAATGCATACCTCAAAGGACAAATTCAACCGAGGCACAAAATAATGTAAATCTTCACCATTAAGACAGATTTTTGTTCTGACTTTTATAGGGATGGCTTAGAATTACTAAACTTAGCTCTACGTGTTTCTTTTTTCATTTGATAGCTAGCTAGAAGTGAATGGCTCCTTTAAGTAAAACCAAAACAAACAGCAAAATTGAAGTGGAAAATGAATTAGTAAATTGATTCTGAAGAACATGCCCCTGAGTTAGAATTAATGCACTCTGTGGAAGAGAGAAGGTTTGCTCTTGCTAAGTAGAAAAGGGACACTAGCCAAAACAATCATTTAATTCCACTTTACCATCCAAATGGCGATCTCTATAAGAGCTCTCTGGGAACAGGCCCCTCAAATATGTTATACATGAGATGGAAGTAGCAAAAAGTTTCTTCACCATTATCAGTGACTCATGTTCATTAGTGATTAGGGCTGGGAAAATTGTGCTCTGGAAGAAAAACAAAGATGAAAATAAATCAGTATTCATGACTATACTCAGCCCACCAAACAATTGCCACAGGTCAGATGGAAAGACTTTTAAGATTTCAAATCTGATACATTTATAAGCAATCCAAAAGAAAACAGGGCTCTGGATACTGTGTTAAAATAGATCTTCTCACAAGCAAGGCAAAACAGAAAGGCAGGCAATTACTCAAATAATTCAGGACTAAAACAATTTATTTCAATGATCCATTGACCTAAGGCAAAATAGGAAGTTTTACTCTAATTATATAACCTCATACAATTATATAACTTCACACTCACCTCAGGCTTCTCTGGAATCTGAATTTTATTTACACTGCTCTCTCCAAAGTAACTATGTACATCTATCTCACCCCTGCTTCTTCCTATCCCATATCAATGTGTAGCTTCTTGGCAGCATTTTACACTGTATCCGTATTTCTCCCACAAGTTACCTTAACACTACTTTGTTTTGTTGTTGTTTTGGCAGAACTGGGAATCAAACCTAGAACCTTGTTCCATGTTGAACAAAAACCTGTTACTGAGCTAAACTTCTACCTGCTAAAACTATTTCAGCTCTCATCCATCCATACACACCTGACTTCCACCCCACCCCGAATCTCATTTGTTTGTTTGAATAAGGTCTCCCTGTGTAGCCTTGGCTGGCCTGGAATTTAGAATTCACTCTGTAGATCAGGCTGACCTCCAACTCAAAGGTCCTGTCTCTGCCTCCCAAGGGCTGGGATTGAAGGGTGCACCACTACACCCAGCCCATTTTTCTTTTCTTTCTTCCTTCCTTTCTTTTTTTCTTTCTTTCTTTCCCTCCCTCTCTCCCTCTTTCTCTCTCTTTACTCCTTCCTTCTTTCCTTCTTTTTTTCCTTTTTTCTTTCTTTCTTAACCAGTTGTCCTCCCCAGGAGTCTGTTTTCAATCCTCTCCTCTATTCACAGTTCTCTTGGATAATCTCACGTCTTCTCACAGCTTCAGTTATAGCCTGTAGAAGACTTCAATTTCCAACTTATGTTTTCTGCCTACACTTTTAATATCTGGACATCTGTTCCTATACTGCTTTGTAGACCCTGAAATTCAATTTATCTCTGCTACTCTAAGAATGTTGCCCAGTTTCATTCCTAGACAAGTAAATCATTTATTCCAGTTACCAGGTTGTGAATTTCATTCATCTTTGACTTTCCTCCATCATATGCCATATCTAAACCACCAAACTGTCTCTTTTATAAACAATTTTTAAAAGCATGAAAAAAGCAAGAAAAGTTCTCTCTGTGCTATGTGTATGCCCCTGTGTGTGCAGGGACACACATGTAGTTATACAACCATGTATGTACACATGCATGTGGACACCAAAGGCTACCCTTAAGGTGTGGGTTTTTTTTTTTTTTTTTTTGTTATTGTTACAAGGTCTTTTACTGTCCTGGGATTCACTAATTAGGTGAATCCCAGTAAGCACCAGGGACCACCTGTCTCCACCTCCCCAGTGCTGGGATTACAAGTGTGCACAACGCCTAGGATCAAACTCAGGCCCTCATACTTGCAGAATGTAAAGTTACAGGCCCTAGTCACTTGAGAGTGGCTTGAGAGTGGACTGGTAAGAGGGAGGAGGTGTGACGAAGAGGTTAAGGGCACAGACTCTGCATCCCAACAGCCAGGTCCAAATCATTATTGTGTTACTACCATGATTTATGATTTGAGCAGAGGTCAGCAACCTTGTATAGTTGATGTCCAGATAGTGAATATTTTAGGTTCTGCAGTTAACTCTCTCTCTGCAATATAAAAGAAGATGCAGACACCGTAAATAGGTAATTGTGTTACAATAAAACTCTATTGCTAATAAATTGTTGCAGGTACCTGCTTCTGCATTGATCCATCTCTCTTGTACCTCAATCCTTTTATCTGTAAATAGACGTAATACTAAAACCTACTTTATAGAGGATTAAATAGAATAAAGTCTATAAAATGCTTCTATGGTCCCTATTTCAATCATTTATTGCTTTGGTTTTTGGTTTTGTTGTTGTTGTTTTGGTTTGTGTCTGCATGCATGTGTGCATATGTGTAGTTTTACTTGTTATGTATTACTCTGTTAATTTGTAAAACATCAATTACAAAGCAAGTTCTAGGACAGACAAGGATACACAGAGAAATACTGTCTGGAAAAAAATAATAAAAGAAGAAAACCAAAAGAGAATGTATGTACTCTAATGGAATTTACAACCCAGGTGGAGAGAGAGAAAAGACTTGGACTAAAAGAGCAGAGACTGGGTTTCAAATGAACAGACAGACACTAAAGGTTGCACATGAAAGACAAGAGGAGCAGAGGCTGCACATGCAAGACAGGAGCAGTGGTTTACCTGAATAGGAAAGCTGTGGGAAAGTGAGACTACACTGGGCCCTACGGACAAGTGGCAAAGACAAGGAATGCTACTAGTACAGGCAAGGGGGCAGAAGTGTTGTAGTCATATCAGGGGCATGACTGTCAGATCAGGATAACCAATGCTGAGTGTTTAAGAAGGGTAGATATGGGAGAGAATCAAACAGAAGTCAAGATGTCCCAAATCTAGGACACTATACTAAAAAAGCTGTATTTAATCTTTAAAGCAACAGTAGATCCATGAAAGTTTGATAATAATTTTCATTTTTAATTAAATATTTTTTAATTCTGTCTTTGGGACTACCAGAAATATTTTAGAGAACTGCTGAGCCCTGCCAAGATTATAAACGGCAAAGTACTAGTCCTAAAAAGCTCACAAAGTTCTTCTTAAGAGCAAGTCATCCCTAGAACATTTTGTTGAAAGAAAATCTCCAAATAATACAATGTATTTGGTTAAGTTAGGGAAATTCCAAAATGTAGGGACAGAAAAAGCTCTCCGAGCTGTTGTTACTAGAATGAGACTACACTAATGTATGTCATCAGAACTTTAGAAATAAACACGCTAGAATTTCTGTTTCCAGGCCAGCAAAATTGTTCCTTGTATAAGGGCACCACACTTGATGGCCTTAGCTCCATCCCCAGGATCCACAAAGTGGAAAGAAACTCACTGGGAAGCCGGCAGCTGATCTATGCAAGCACACACGGCACACTGCCCACTCTCCTCACTCAACTTCTTAGTTAGAGTTTCTACTTTTGTGATGAAACACCATGACCAAATCCAACATGGGGAGGAAAGGGTTTACTTGTCTTATGCTTCCAAATCACTCTTCATCACTGAAGGAAATTAGGACAAGAACTCAAGCAGGGCAGGATCCTGGAATCAGGAGTTGATGCAGGTCATGGAGGGGTGATGCTTACTGGCTTGCTCCTTGTGGCTTGCTCAGCCTGCTTTCTTATAGAACCTATCAAACACTAATTAAGAAAATGTCTACTAATTAAGGTCTGCTTACAGCCCAATCTTACAGAAGTGTTTTCTTCTTTTCTTCTTCTCCTTATTCCCTCCAATCTCCTCTTTTATTATTTTTCAAGACAGAGTTCCCTTCTGCAGTTCTGATTGTGCTAAAACTTATCCACCTTGCTCTGCCTCCAGAGTGCTGAGATTAAAGGTGTGTGCCACTACCACCCAGCTAGAGATGCATTTTTAAATTTTTTTTAAAAAAATATATACTAGTTCCAGTTCCACCTCCCCACTTCTTCCACCCCCACCTTCCCCTATTCTACCTCTATCCACTCCTCAGAGGAGGTAAGGCCTCCCTTGTGGAGTAACAAAGTCTGGTATACCAAGGTGAGGCAGGAACAAGCCCCTTCCCCATATATCTAGGCTGAGCAAGGTATCCCTCCACAGGGAATGAGGTCCAAAAAGTCACTTCATGCACCCAGGATAAGTTCTGGTCCCACTGTCAGGGCCCTCCCCCAACAGATCAAGCCAAATAACTGTCACCCACATTCAGAGGGCTTAGTTTAATCTATGCAGATCCCTGGGTGTCAGGGTCCATGAGCTCCCACTAGCTCAGGTCAGTTGTCTCTGTGGCTTTCCCAGTCATGATCTTGATTCCCCCTTGTTCATGTGATCCCTCCTCCCTCTCTTCTACTAAGCTCTAGGAGCTGGGCCCAGTGCTTGGCTATGGATCACTGCATCTGCTTCCAGTTACTGGATGTAGGTTCTGTGATGACAATTAGGATAGTTGTCTGATTATAGGGGAAGGCCAGTTCAGGCACCTCCCCATTACTTTTAGGAGTCTTAGCTGGGGTCATCCTTGTGGATTCCTGGGAATTTTTCTAGCACCTGGTTTCTCCCTAATCCCATAATGGCTCCCTCTATCAAGATATTTCTTTCATTGCTTCCCCTCTCCATCCCTCCCCCGCCTCGGCCATCTGGAGCCCTCATGTTCCCATCTCCTATCCTCTCCCTTCTACTTCCCAGGTGACACAGATCTTAATTATTTCCCTTCCTGGGGCTCTCCACGTGTGATCCTCTTAGGATCCTTCTTTTTACCTAGCCTCTCTGGGGTTGTGTATTGTAGCCTGGTTATACTGTGCTTCATGTCCAATATCCACTTATGACTACATACCATGTTTGTCTTTCTTGGTCTGGGTTACCTCACCCAGAGTGTTTTTTTCTAGTTCCATCCATTTGCCTGCAAATTTAAAGACGTTATTGTTTTTTTTTTTTTTACTGCTGAGTAATATGCCATTGTGTAAATGTACCAAATCTTCCTCATCCATCCTTTGGTCGAGGGGCATCTCGGTTGTTTCCAAGTCTTGGCTACTACAAATAATGCTGCTATGAACATAGTTGAGCAAATGTATTTGTGGTATCAGTGAGCATCCTTTGGATATATGTCCAAGAGTGGTATTGCTGGATATTAAGATCGATTCCCAGTTTTCTGAGAAAACTGCCATCCTGATTTCCAAAGTGGCTATACAAGATAGCACTCCCACTAGCAGTAGAGGAGTGCTCCTCTTACTCCACAACCTCTTCAGCATAAGCTCTCATTGCTGTTTTTGATCTTAGCCATTCTGACAAATGTAAGATGGTATCTCAGAGTCATTTTGATCGCATTTCCCTGATGGCTAAGGATTTTGAACATTTCTTTAAGTGCTTCTCAGCCATTTTAGATTCCTCTGTTGTGAATCTGTACCCCATTTTTGAATTGGATTATTTGGTATTTTGATGTCTAGTTTCTTGAGGTCTTTATATATTTTGGAGATCAGTCCTCTGTCTGATGTGGGGTTGGTGAAGATCTTTTTCCATTCTGTAGGCTGCCATTCTGTCTTATTGACCGTGTCCTTTGCCTTACAGAAGTTTCTAAGTTTCAGGAAGTCCCATTTATTAATTGTTCTCAGTGTCTGTGCTACTGGTGTTATATTTAGGAGTGGGCTCCTGTGCCCATTTGTTCAAGGCTACTTCCCACTTTCTCTTCTATCAAGTTTAGTGTAATTAGATTTATGTTGAGGTCTTTGGTCTGTTTGAACTTGAGTTTTGTGTATGAGGATAGATATTGACCTATTTGAATTCTTCTACATTTATTTTTTAAAATATTTATTTATTATGTATACAATATTCTGTCTGTGTGTATGTCTGCACCAGACCTCATTACAGATGGCTGTGAGCCACTATGTGGTTGCCGGAAATTGAAGTCAGGACCTTCGGAAGAGCAGGCAATGGTCTTAACCACGGAGCCATCTCTTCAGCCCAAATTCTTCTACATTTCAACATCCAGTTATGCCAGCACCATGGGTTGAAGATGCTTTCCTTTTTTTCCATTGTATAATTTTGATTTGTCAAAAATCAGGTGTTCATAGGTGTATGGATTAACATCAGGGTATTCAACTTGATTCCATTGATCCACATTGTCAGTTTTTATGCCAATACCAAACTGTTTTTATTACTATAGTTCTATAGTAGAGATTGAAGCCAGGGATGGTGATATCTCCAAAAGTTCCTTTATTGTACAGCTTATTTTTTGGGGGGCTATATTGGGTTTTTTCTTTTTCCATATAAAGTTGAGTATTGCTCTTTAGAGGTCTGTGAAGAATTGTGTAAGGATTTTGATGGGGATTGCACTGAATCTGTAGATTGCTTTTGGTAAGACTGTCATTTTTATTCTGTTGATCCTACCTATCCATAAGTATGGTAGATCTTTCTGATATCTTCTTCAACTTCTTTCTTTAAATACTTAAAGTTCTTCTCATACAGGTCTTTCACTTGTGGCTATTGCAAAGGGTGATGTTTTACTGATTTCTTTCTCAGACGGTTTATCATTTTTATATAGGAGGGCTACTGATTTTTTTTTTAGTTAATCTTGTATCCTACTACATTACTGAAGGTGTTTATCAGTTGTAGGAGTTCCCTGGTAGAGTTTTGGGGGTCACTTATGTACACTATCATATCATCTGCAAATATTCAATGTTTGACTTCTTCCTTTCCAATTTGTATCCCCTTAATCTCCTTTTGATGTCTTATTGCTCTAGCTAGAACTTTCAGTACTATATTGAATAGAAATGGAGAGATTAGACAACCTTGTCTTATTCCTGATTTTAGTGGAATCACTTTGCATTTCTCTCCATTTAATTTGATGTTGGCGGTTGGCTTGTTGTATATTACTTTTATTATGTTTAGGTATGTTCCTTGTATACTTGATCTCTCCAAGACCTTTATCATGAAGGAGTGTTGGATTTTGCTGAAGGCTTTTTCAGCATCTAACAGGTGACCATGTGGGGTTTTTTTAACTTTCAGTTTATTTACATGGTGAATAACATGGACCAATTTTCATATGTCAAACCATCCTTGTGCTGGGCGGTGGTGGCGCACGCCTTTAATCCCAGCACTCGGGAGGCAGAGGCAGGCGGATCTCTGTGAGTTTGAGACCAGCCTGGTCTACAGAGCTAGTTCCAGAACAGGCTACAAAGCCACAGAGAAACCCTGTCTCGAAAAACCAAAAAAAAAAAAAAACCATCTTTGCATCTCTGGGATGAAGCCTTTTTGATCATGGTGGATGATTTTTTTTGATGTGTTCTTGGATTCTGTTTGTCAGTATTTTTGCATCAATGTTCATGAGGAAGATTGGTCTGTAATTCTTCCTTAATTGTGTCTTTGTGTGGTTTTGATATCAGGGTAACTGTTGCCTCATAAAAAGAGTTTGACACACTATCCTGAGTGAGGTAAGACAGACCCAAAAAGAGGAACATGGGATGTACTCACTCATATTTGGTTTCTAGCCATAAATAAAGGACATTGAGCCTATAATTAGTGATCCTAGAGAAGCTAAATAAGAAGGAGAACCCAAAGAAAAACATATAGGCATACTCCTGAATATTAACCTTCATCAGGCGATGAAAGGAGACAGAGACAGAGACCCACATTGGAGCACCGGACAGAAATCTCAAGGTCCAAATCAGGAGCAGAAGGAGAGAGAGCACGAGCAAGGAACTCAGGACCGCGAGGGGTGCACCCACACACTGAGACAATGGGGATGTTCTATCGGGAACTCACCAAGGCCAGCTGGCCTGGGTCTGAAAAAGCATGGGATAAAACCGGACTCGCTGAACATAGCGGACAATGAGGACTACTGAGAACTCAAGAACAATGGCAATGGGTTTTTGATCCTACTGCACGTACTGGCTTTGGGAGAGCCTAGGCAGTTTGGATGCTCACCTTACTAGACCTGGAAGGAGGTGGGTGGTCCTTGGAGGAACCCTGATTGCTCTTTGGGCTGACAAGGGAGGGGGACTTGACTGGGGGAGAGGGAGGGAAATGGGAGGCGGTGGCGGGGAAGAGACAGAAATCTTTAATAAATAAATAAATAAAAAAGAGTGACAATGTTCCTTCTGTTTCTATTCTGTGGAACAATTTGAGGAGTATTGGTATTAGACTTTCTTTGAAATTCTGGTAGAATTCTGTGCTGAAACTATCTGGCTCTGAGCTTTTTTTGGTTGGGAGACTTCTATTTCCTTAGGAGCTATAGGTCTATTTAAATTGATTATCTGGTCTTGATTTAATTTTGGTATGTGATACCTATCCAGAAAATTGTCCTTTTTATTTTATTTTTACATTTTCCAATTTTGTGGAGTACAGGTTTTTGAAGCATGACCTAATGATTCTCTGGATTTCCTCAGTGTCTGTTGTTATATCGCCTTTTCATTTCTGATTTTACTAATTTGGATATTCTCTTTCTGCCTTTTGGTTAGTTTGGATAAGGGTTTGTCTATCTTTCTGATTTTCTCAAAGAACTGATTCTTTGTATTGTTCTTTTTGTTTCTATGTTACTGATTTCAGCCCTCAATTTGATTATTTCCTGGCCTCTACACCTCTTGGGTGAGTTTGCTTCTTTTTATTCTAGAGCTTCCAGGTGTGCTGTTAAGTTGCTAGTGTGAGCTTTCTCCATGTTCTTTATGTAGGCATTTAGTGCTATGAACTTTCCTCTTAGCACTGCTTTCATGGTATCCAATAAGTTTGGGTATGTTGTACTTTCATTTTCATTGACTTCTAGAAGTCTTTATTTCTTCTTTGACCCAGTAATGATTCAGTCGAGCATTGTTCAATTTCCATGAGTTTGTAGACTTTCTGCAATTAGTGTTGTTGTTGAATTCTAACTTTAAGCCATGATGATCTGATAAGATACAGGGGTTATTCCAGTTTTTTTTTTTTAATCTGTTGAGGTTTGCTTTGTTACCGTGTATGTGGTCAATTTTAGAGAAGGTTCCATGAGGTGCTGAGAAGAAAGTATAATCTTTTAGGTTTGGGTGGAATGGTCTATAGATAACTATTAAGTCCATTTAAGTCTAACATCTGTTAGTTCCCCCCAGCCCCCTCCACATTTTTTTGTTTGTTTTGTTTTGTTTTTTGAGATAGGGTTTTTCTTTGTAGCTTTGGAACCTGTTCTGTACTTGCTCTGCAGTCCAGGCTGGCATTGAATTCACAGGGATCCACCTGCCTCTGCCTCCTGAATGCTGGGATTAAAGGCATGTGCCACCACTGCCCAACAAATTTCCTTATTTCTCTGTTAAGTTTCTGTGTGGCTGACTTGTCCATTGGTAGGAGTAGGGTGTTGAAGTCTCCCACTATTAGAGTGTGGGTTTTGATGTGTGATTTAAGCTTTAGTAATATTTCTAAATGTGGGTGCCCTTGTGTTTGGTGCATAGATGTTCAGAATTGAGACTTTAAGTAAGGAGTTTTCCTGTGATGAATATAAAATGTCTTTCTCTAATCTCTTTTGATTAATTTTAGTTTGAAGTCTACTTTGTTAGATATTAGGATAGCTACACCATCTAGTTTCTTAGGTCCATTTTCCCAACCTTTTACTCTGTGGTAATGTCAGTCTTTGAGGTTGGTGTGTGTGTGTGTGTGTGTGTGTTTTAATTATTTATTTATTAAGGATTTCTGCCTCCTCCCCGCCACCACCTCCCATTTCCCTCCCCCTCCCCCAATCAAGTCCCTCTCCCTCATCAGCTCGAAGAGCAATCAGGGTTCCCTGACCTGTGGGAAGTCCAAGGACCGCCCACCTCCATCCAGGTTTAGTAAGGTGAGCATCCAAACTGCCTAAGCTCCCCCAAAGCCAGTACGTGCAGTAGGATCAAAAACCCATTGCCATTGTTCTTGAGTTCTCAGTAGTCCTCATTGTCCGCCACATTGGAGCACCGGACAGAAATCTCAAGGTCCAAATCAGGAGAAGAAGGAGAGAGAGCACGAGCAAGGAACTCAGGACCGCGAGGGGTACACCCACACACTGAGACAATGGGGATGTTCTATCGGGAACTCACCAAGGCCAGCTGGCCTGGATCTGAAAAAGCATGGGATAAAACCGGACTTGCTGAACATAGCGGACAATGAGGACTACTGAGGTGTGTTTCTTTTTTTTTTTTTTTTTTTTTTTTTTTTTGGTTTTTTCGAGACAGGATTTCTCTGTGGTTTTGGAGCCTGTCCTGGAACTAGCTCTTGTAGACCAGGCTGGTCTTGAACTCACAGAGATCCGCCTGCCTCTGCCTCCCGAGTGCTGGGATTAAAGGCGTGCGCCACCACTGCCCGGCCGAGGTGTGTTTCTTATATGTGGAAGGATGGATTCTGTTTTTGTACCCATTCTGTTAGCCTGTGTTCTTTTAGAGGTGAATTGAGTCCATTGGTAGTAAGAGATATTAATGACCAGTGATTGTTAATTCCTGTTACTTTTGGTTTTGGTGGTGGTGAAGATAGTGTGTGTGTGTGTGTGTGTGTTTCCTTTCTTCGGGATTTGCTGGTGTGAGGTTTTATATTGCCTGTGTTTTCACAAGTACAGCTAACTTCCTTGGGTTGGAGTTTTTCTTCTAGCACTTTCTGTAGGTCTGGATTTGTAGATAAGTATTATTTAAATCTGATTTTTGTCATGGAATATCTTGTTTTCTCCATCTTGGTGGTTGATAGCAAAGAGCTTTGCTGGGTATAGTAGTCTGGGTTGGCATCCATGGTCTCTTAGGGTCTGCAGAACCTTCTGCCTGTTCAGAACCTTCTGGCTTTCAGAGTTTCCATTGAGAAGTCGGGTATAATTCTGATAGGTCTGCCTTTATATGTTACTTAGCCTTTTTCCTTTTATTCTGTATGTTTACAGTGTTTTAGTATATGGAGAGAGGACTTTTTGGGGGGGGGGTCATCTATTTGGTGTTCTGTAAGCTTCTTATACCTTCATAGGCATATCCTTTAGATAGGAAAAATTTTCTTCTATGATTTTACCCAATATATTTTCTGTGCCTCTGAGCTGGAATTCTTCTTCTTCTATCCTTATTATTCTTAGGTTTTTCTTTTTATGGTACCCCAGATTTCCTGGATGTTTTGTGTTAAGAATTTGTTGTTTTTAACATTTTCCTTGACCAATGAATCTGTTTCCTCTATCGTATCCTCAATGCCTGAGATTCTCTCTTCCATCTCTTGCATTCTGTTGGTTCGCTTGCATCTGTAGTTCCTGTTCATTTATCCACCAGATTTTCCATTTCCAGACTTCCCTCAGTTTGTGTCTAGAGGCATTTTCTTAATTGAGGCTCCCTACTCTCTAATGACTCTAACATATTAAGTTGACATAATAGCCAGTACACATAAAAATAAATATAATATAAATAGGCACATGCACACATGCACAATAAATAAAATTAATAAATAAATTAATGTAATAAACCCTCTTTCAAGTTCCTCAATGTGGTGATTTAAATGAGACTGCCCTTATAGGATCACGTTTGAAATCTTTGTTCCTAGTGGAAGGAGTTACATCATTGAGGGTGTGCTGTGAGGTTTCAAAAACCTATGGTCATTCCCAGTTAGAGTGCATCTCTCTCTCTCTCTCTGTCTCATACTTATTGATCAGAATGTAAGCTTGTAGTATGAATAATAAAAACCCAGAGACAAATATTGGGGTTCAAGCTTAAGATCAGCTTAAGATCAGAAAAGTAAAGCAGCCAACCTTTTCCTCTACCAAATATTCAGATCCTGTCTCCACAAATCCTCAGACTCCACAATCCACTGAGTTCCTGTCTCTTCCCCTTTATAGTCCTCTCTCCGCCCAGCCATATTGCTCATGTCTCCACCTCCCTAATGCTGGGATTAGAGGTGTGTGACTCCCCAACACTGGGATTAAAGGTGTGAACCACCACCTCTGGATCTTTTTCTGGATCAATCCTGTGTAACCCAGGGTAGCCTTGAACTCACAGAGATCAATATGTCTCTGTCTCCTGAGTCCTACGATTAAAGGTGTTGCCACCATTCCCTGGCCTCTAGTGGCTTAGCTTTGCAATCTGATCCTCAGGCAAGCTTTATTTATTAAAATACAAATAAAATATCACTACATAAGCTCTTAACTACTGCTCCAGTGCCACACCTGCCTACTGATATGCTCCCAGCCATGAGGGTCACAGATTCATCCTCTGAAACTGTAAGCCCCCACTAAACTCTTCCTTCCATAAGCTGCCTTGGTCATGGTATCTTATCATGGCAATAGAAAAATAACATTCATCAAATTAAAATTTATTTAGTCTAATTTGGGGGAGCTCTGCACAGTATTTTTAAATTGAAAAGACTTTAGAACTCATTTAACTAAATGTACATATGTCATAGGCACTAAAGGGACTTCTAGAAAACTAGTGATTTACCGTATCATAAAGTTGGCAAGTTACTAGTGTCCTTTTACTATATTATACAGCTCAACAGCTGGACTTCTAATAATTCTAATAAAGTTAATTAGAAGTAGTTACTACCCACAAACATCTTCAGATAAAAAGGAACTTCCAAAAAGTATACATGCATGAGTACACATAGAGACAAATGGACAAGACACACACTCACACCATCTGTACATTCTAGATGTGATTTTGCCACATGTAAGAATGTATCTTTAGTAGTCTATATAATGACAATGAGTTATCACTTTATGTTTTTGACAAATCACATTATATTCAGTGATTAGTTTAAAGGTATTTTACTTGATGCCAGGCATGGTTATTCACACCTGTAATCCAGCAGAAGGACTATGAGCTCATACCCAACCTGAACTATATAGTGAATTTTGACTATGTACTATACTTCTAAAAAATAAAAACAAAATTGGGGGTTTTAAGCCAGGCAGTGGTGGCGCACGCCTTTAATCCCAGCACTCGGGAGGCAGAGGCAGGCGGATCTCTGTGAGTTCAAGGCCACCCTGATCTACAAGAGCTAGTTCCAGGACAGGAACCAAAAGCTATGGAGAAACCCTGTCTCGAAAATAAAAAAAAAATGGGGGTTTTGAACCTATAGATCCTGAGAAGTTAGGGTTTCAAGTTATTGGGTAATAACTGACATGGAATGCACAAAATAACTCACCAAAAACACTCCAAAATGGCAAAGTGATAGGAATAACTCATTTGTGAAGCTAAATAATTTGAAAGTATAAAGACATTAAATACAGGTAGTAAAAGGCCATTTGTAGTAAGAAAGACCAATGGCTGGAAAAGCCTCTGCAATTTTGTTACTCCAGGGACATTTCCCTTTACCTAAGCTAGTCTAATAGTTTAAATGTTACTGGTCATGTTTTTGTAAATATCTAATATATGAAAATACTATACTTTGAAATAGAAAGCATTATCATGTTTTGGTAGTAAAGCATGTTGCTGCTGACAATTTAACTACTAAGTTGTGTGACCAGAAGCTGGTTACTTTACTTTTCCAAGCTTCAGGTTCTTCTCTCTCTCTCTCTCTCTCTCTCTCTCTCTCTCTCTCTCTCTCTCTCTCTTTCTCTCTCTCTCTCTTTCCTTCTTTTTGTTTTTTGAGACAGGGTTTCTCTGTATAGCATTGGCTGACCTGGAACTCAGTCTGTAGACCAGGCTGGCCTCGAACTCAGAGATCCGCTTGCCTCTGCCTCCTGAGTGCTAGGACTAAAAGTGTGTGCTACCACTGCCCTGCTCAGTTTCTTCCTTTCTGAGAGATTTAATTGAATAATAACATAATGCCCTTGGCACAATGCCCAGCACATAGTTAAGTGCTGAATAAATATTGACTTCTGTAGTTATTATCATTGTTTGTAGTATGAGATAACAGAACCACACTGTCACTTTAAATTTACTGGGAAAAGCACTTCATATAACCCAAACAAAGGTACAGTCGAAGCAAAAAAGTCAATTTGTTTAATTTAGAGTGAGAAAAATGCCTGCCATGCTGACTGCAGTTTACACACCCAGCTCAACATCCCCCCCCCCAGGAGGGAGTACACATTAAGAAGCTAGATGAGATTCGGTGTTGCCGCGGGGAGTACACTGGGGCAAAGCCAGAAAGATGACTGCTTGCTTTAAGCCTGATTTCTCCTTCAACTCCAAACTTTTTCTCACTCTCTCTCTCCCCTATAATTTAATATTCCTTGAAACAAGTCTATATTCACTCTTCTAACCAAACAAACCTTCTGACTTGGCACCGAGTACAGAATAAAGCATCAGTTCTTTAGCCTAGATTTTAAGATCCAAATTAATCTGTTCCCCAATTTCCTGTTCCATTTTGTTTCCATCCCCTGGCCAACATGAGAGTCTTACTACAGAAGAAGCAGCTTTCCCTAAAGCATGCCATGCTTATTTATTATGAGCCAAGGCACAGGTTATGTTTCCTCAAGAAATTCTCTCTCCTCTATGAGCTTTTTCATCATTTCAGAGTATACAAAATCCCTAAATTGCTACAGTCTGAATTACTGTATTCTTTTATGGGTTCTGAGGTAGAGACAGCATCTCAATCTGGCTTAAGGTGACCTAGAACTCACTATGTAGTAAAACTGGTCTCAAGCTTGCAACAATTCTCCTGGGGTCTCTCATTCTTCTTCACATATATGTAAATATTTATACATATATGTATATTAACTTAATTACATGAATCTTATTTTTCTTAATCAGATTACAAACTTCTAAGATAAGGATCATTTTTTTGTATCTTCTCATAAACCAATACATTATTACATACAGAGTATATATTGAACCTAAACAAATAAATGATGAATTAATGACTGTTCTGGGATATGCTAAATCAGCCTGGGCATATCCAGCAACTAGCCTGACATACTGTAGCCTGTCAAGTCTGAATCATAAATGTCCTCCAAAATTGAAGACATGGTCATCAACCTGTTGTGCTACTGAGAGATAGTAGAACTTTTAAGAGGTAGAATCTAATGAAAAGACATTAGATTATCAAGTGAGTCTCCTCCCACTCCCACCCCATTCCTGGCCACCACGGGTGTGCCACCTTGCTCTACTGTATTTTCCCCTGCATGTCCCCATGATGTTCTGCTTTGATACTGAGTCAAAAACAATAGAATCAACTTCTCAAACTGTGAGCCAAAATAAACCCTTCTTCCTCTTAAGTTTATTATTTCATATGCTGTCACCACACAGGAAGTGACTAACACATTCTCCCCCAGATTCTTAGCATCAAAGCTTCTCACAGTGCTCTCCTATTTAGTTCTGAAAATTACATCACAAGTTTCCTAATTGCCTCAGGAAGCAGATGTCTAATGAAGGACCATTCTCTTTAAACATCTCTTTGTTTCTGATTCCTTTTACTCTAGTAAACATGAAATAAGCACCCAGTAAGTCATTTTGTAATTGGTCTTAATTTTCCAAATATTCCCCTGCCCATTAGGCATTAAAATGTAGACATACTTTCCCAGAGTATTATGTACCAATTAACTGATAAAACCACTGCTAACGAAATTTTAAATTAAGTAACTTACTAAGTGATTATTGATTTTCTTTTAATTCTTAACAAATACCTTAGATGCTTCTAGTGTTCTGGTGTTGTGAGCGAGCTGAGCAGTAGTCATCATGAGAGTGAGTCAGGATTCTTTCAACAATTATAACCTGTTAAAAAATTAATTAGAGATTTGGCCTAACATAATACTTCCTATCTTGTCTTTCCAAAGATGAAACTGATTTTAAAATCAAAACTTAAAGTCAAGTAAGTTTAAGGATAGACTGTTTCCCAGACTTTCCTGTTTAAAGAGAAATTTACCAAGCTCAATTTTGAAAACACAAAGGGAGAATGAAGCTAAAATAGTTCTACCTGTCCCTATCAAAAATTATAAAAATCTGAATTAGAAAAATTCTTATTTTGAATTTTTCAAATTAGAGCTATATAAATCAATTATAACTTGACAAGCAATTTTAACAATCATTTAAGCTTTCACTACAAGCTTTTTCTAAATCTGGTATGAAGTCTCTATATTAATTTTTCAACCACCCAAAAAAACTATAAGATAATCTATTTATTCATAAATACATTCTCAGAAGAAAGTCCCCTAACGATGCAATATATCTCATTTACCTTTGTTATTCCCTCAAACAGTAACTGTCTTCTTGTGCATAGCAGGGCTCAAAAACATTTCTTAGACTAACTTCTTATTTGTTTACAAACTCAAAACCTATTCAAAAAATGAAATTAACAGGTGTTGGTGAAGAGGTGGAGAATTAAAATCTTTATACATTGCTGGTTCAGATGTAAAGCAACCCAGAACACAGTATGAAGTTCTTCCGATTCTTAAACAAATTACCCTAATATGCAGCATTATCATGTCTAAGTATAAAGCCAAAAGAAATAAACAAGGAAGGGAAGAAGCAGGGAGGGTCTCAAATACTTGTTCATCAACTCTCATAGCAGCATTCTTCACACAGTCAAAAGGTGGAAACAATCCAAAAGTCGATCAATAGACAAATGGACAAACAGCCAGGGGCAGTGGCATGTAGGCCCAGCGACACTGGAAGCTAAGGCAATCAGCTCAGTCTAGGAGTTTGAGGTCAGCCTAGATAACATCACAAGTCCTCATCTTTTAAAAAAAGATGGGATGGGGGTAAGGGGAGATGGGGAGAGAAAAGGGAGAAGGAGAGAATGGGGGGAACTAGGGGAAAAAGGAGGATTGGGATAAAGGAAGGTTGGATAGGGGAGCACGGAAGCACAATTCTTAGTTAAGGGAGCCACCTTAGGGTTGGCAAGAAACTTGAACCTAGAGTGGCTCCCAGGAGCCCAAGCCGAGGTCCCCAGTTAGTTCCTTGGGCAGCTGAGGATAGGGAACCTGAAATGACCCTAGCCTATAGCAAGATATAGACGAATATCTTGCATATCATCATAGAACCTTCATCTGGGGATGGATGGAGATAGAGACAGAGACCCACACTAGAGCACTGGACTGAGCTCCCAAGGTCCCAATGAGGAGCAGAAGGAGGGAGAACATGAGCAAAGAAGTCGGGACCACGAGGGGTGCACCCACCCACTGAGACAGTGGAGCTGATCTACTGGGAGCTCACCAAGGCCAGCTGGACTGTGACTGAAAAAAGCATGGGTTAAAACTGGACTCTCTGAACATGGCGAACAATGAGGGCTGATGAGAAGCCAAGGACAATGGCACGGGGTTTTGATCCTACGCAATGTGCTGGCTTTGTGGGAGCCCAGCCAGTTTGGATGTTCACCTTCCTAGATATGGACAGAGGGGGGAGGACCTAGGACTTACCACAGGGCAGGGAACCCTGACTGCTCTTTGGACTGGAGAGGGAGGGGAAGAGGAGTGGGAGGAGGGGGAGAAGGATGGGAGGAGGGGGAGGGAAATGGGAGGCTGGGAGGAGGTGGAAACTTGTTTTTTTTTTTTCTTCCTTTTCTCAATAAAAAAAATATAAAAAAATAAAAAAGGGTGGGGCATGAGGGTGGGGAATAGATGAATGGATAAACAAAAATGTGAAATATATATATATAGGCTACTCAATCTAGAGAAAAGGATAAAATTACATGCCACAATGGAACCTTGCAAGCACAATACTATGTTTAAAAAAATACTAAAAGCAAAGCCAGGTACAGAAGAACAAATATATGATCTCACATATGAGTACCTACAACAAATTAAACAAAACTGCAAACAAAAAGTACAACAGAGGTTATCAGAGCTGAGGTGGGGACAGAGCGGTGGAATTCAATAGGACAGAGGGTTCTATTCACTACGATGAAATATTTTGGAAATGGTAAATGGTTGGCATTTGTCACATGACAGCTGAGCATTGCTAGACTGTGCACTGAGAATGGCTCGCATGATTAATTACACATTATGAATAATAGATCACAATTAAAAAGTTGATGAAGTTGGGGGGGCCCAAATTTATACTCAAAGACTAAATCATCATTTTAAAAAGTTTTAAAAGTTATGAATTAAAAGTGTATTTTTCAGTGGAATTTTTTAAAAAGTAAATCTATTTTCTTTCTGAAGATCTTAATTTTATTTCAATTTGGGTCTTATTTGTAATAACCCATTTAAAGAAATTCCACTCTGGCTCACCAGGGCGGTTACCTGTTATATTAGCAATTAAGGCAAGACTCCGGAAGATTTTTACAAATAAGAGGTTAGAATTATTTGAAGACAGTGCCACAAGGTGGTGATAGAGACTATAAGCAGATACTATTTAATTTCTCTTAAATTATTTCTTCAAAACAGCACTAGGTGACACTATTACAATATTTTTATATGAGTCTGAAATCTACCTGATGGTTCTTGAGTAGTCCTTAAAGGTTGTTTTCTTTTGTTGTCTTCAGAATGTAACTGTCAAGTCTGACCCAACACAACCATTTCCTCCCTTACATTTTAAGAAATAAGGAAGGCAGGCTTGAGAGAAGACCCAGCATTTAAGGACACTGGGTGCTCTTTCAGAGGACTGGGGTTCAATTCCCAGAAGCCACACAAGTGACTCACAACCATCTAAAATGTCATGTAGGCATACATGGAAATAGAGCACTCATATACATAAATAAATATGTCTTTTAAAAAAAGAAAGAAGGAAAAGAAAAGTAGGTACAAGGGCTTAAGTTCCAGTTCTAACCCATTAGAATATAACCTCCTAAAGAGGAAGCAATAGATACCAGTAATTTTTTTTTAAATCACTTCCTACATTGGTAGAATTTTAGACAATTTCTGTAAGATCATAATATATTTCTGGAATGTCTAGAGAATCAAGACTTAAAAACAGCCATTAGTCAATTATGCACCTGTATTTTTAGAATATATGGATGGCCCAGATTAAATTAAAATCACTGAAAACTAATACATACAGGGCTGTTTCATCTGAGAAAGGATTAAAGACATTTGTAAAACAAGCAAAATTTGGTTTGATGGAACACAAATGGATATGTAAGAAAAGTAGAAATAGACTTTGGAATTAAGAAATCTGTGTTCTGGGCTGGAGAGATGGCTCAGTGGTTAAGAGTACTGCCTGCTCTTCCAAAGGTCCTGAGTTCAATTCCTGGCAACCACATGGTGGCTCACAACCATCTGTAATGAGGTCTGGTGCCCTCTTCTGGCCTGCAGACATACACACAGACAGAATATTGTATACGTAGCAAATAAATAAATTTAAAAAAACAGAAATCTGTGTTCAAATTTGGATTCTACTACCTAAATTTGTATAACTCTGGCTAAATTAATTCCTCTGCAATCTAATTTCTTTTTTGTAAACATAAACATAGATCCAACTTTTCAGGTCTTATTCAGCATGCATCTGTAGAACCATAGAACAGGGGTTAAGTACCTGGACTTTCCAAACCCTCAGTGTGCAATTCACTATGTAACCTTGGATAAGATATATGCCTCAATTTTTCCATCTGCACATTAAAAATGGAACAGTGACTACTTCACAGATATTTCAAGATTAAATTTATTAAATTAATGTTACTTGAAACACTTTTTATATACGCTTCATTAAACATCACAAAGCATGCTTGCTTTAAAAACAACAGAACAAAACACCTACTAGTCTAAGGCATTAGCCTGCGGCTGGTGCTTCTCCAGACTAGCAGTTCCCTCCCACGGTCCTCCTGTCTTTTCTCTGGCCTACTTTCCTCTGGCATTTTAGTATTCCCCAAGCTTCTGTCCTACTGTCTTCTATTTTTTTTCATTTCTAAACATATCCTCTGAGCAAACAAATATACTCACATTATATCAATCACTATTTCAATTCTAATGATTTTTATATGTATATGCCCAACCCAGGTCACTCTGGGAGTTACTGACCTACAATTCTGTCCATTAGACAAATCCCCACTTTGATGTCCTTAGCACATCCAAATGTGAATTCTTGCCCCTCAAACCTCTTTCCTACCAAATGACATCATGAAACACTTAATAATTCAATCTGAAAATGTATAACTTAACTCTGCCTTCTTTTCTTATTTCTTTGTTCAGTCAACTTAGTAGTTCTCAAATGTATCAACTACTCACTTTCTCCACATTGTTGTCAGCTTCTATGGGGGGGTCTTCTTTTGTGGTTAGTGTTGATGCTGCTACTGCTGTTGCTGGGTTTTTTTTTTATAATTTATTTAATGTACACTGGTGTGAGGGTATCATTTCCCCAAGAACTGAAGTTACAGACAGTTGTGAGCTGCCATGTGGGTGCTGGGAATTGAACCTGGCTCCTCTGGAAGAGCAGTCAGTGCTCTTAACCACTGAGCCATCTCTCCAGGCCCCTACTGTTGTTTTTATAGGCTCTCACTACATGGCCCCAACTTCCTGGAATTTGCTATGTAGCCCAGACAGCCTTGAACTTGAGGTGGTTCTGCTGCCTCCACTTCTCAAGTGCTGGGATTACAAGTGTGTGCCACCATGCTAGGCGTGACATTTCTACTTCAGATCCTGCCTGAATTCCTCCAACAACCCATCTACCCATTGCTCACTCTGCCATCTCTGTTGTCTCATACTACAGCCAGACTTTTCTAATCACAACCTTGATTATATATTATTTCCAAACTACAGTCCTTACATAGCTCTCCCACTGTCCTCAGAAAAAACTCTTCACCACGGTTAAGATCTGCCTGCCTCATGCCTCCCCAACCTCGTCAGTCATTTCCCTTGTGCTTCTGTGCACTGGCCATTAGTATATAGTTAACCTCTACTCTCTCTGACTTTCAGGCTTTAACAATATTCTCCTGGTCAGAAACACCCTCTTCTACTTTAAAACTTATCTACTGATAAGTTTAGTTTCCCAAGGAAACCCTGATTTCCATTACCACCTCCGCCAAGTGTTTGGTATTTTTAAAGGGTTTTATGTTTTGGCTTGATTTTTTCGATACAGAGTTTCTCTCTGTGTGTAGCCTTGGCAATCCTTGGCAGACCAGGCAGGGCTTGAACTCACAGAGATCGCCTGCCTTTGTTCCCCAAATGCTGGGATTAAAGGAATGTGCCACCACAGCCTGGCTTTAAAGGTTTTTAAAAGTGCAATTCAAAGGGTTTTAGTGTATTTACCAAGTCATGTAATCATCAACACTAATTTTTCACCTCGAAAAGAAGCCACATATCTGTTAGAGGTTTCCCATTCTTGCCTTCTATCAGTCCTTGGTAACCACTAAATATACTTGTTTTGCTTTGGAGACAAGGCCTTACCATGCAACCAAGGCAGGTTTCAAATTCATGATCCTCCTGCCTCAGCCTCCTAAGTGTTGGGATTTCAATCATGTGCCAATATACTTGGATTCTAATCCACTTTTCATGTTTATTGTTTTGTATATACTGAACATTAGTTAAATCACATAATATTGTGACTTTTGTGTCTTGTTTAGATGAATTTTTAATTCTTAGAATCACTATAGTTCTGCAACAAAATTAGTTACTCAATATCTCCTGACTCAATGAGGAAACTCTATAGGAACAGAAAGAGCTTGGGCAAAATGGCTAAAGAGATGGCACAGCAGTGAAGAGGTACTTATTGCTCAGTCATGAGTTTAAATCCTAACTTTAGGCTCACACAACTGCATGCTGTAACTTCAGCTCCAAGTAGTCCTTCTGCCCTCTTCCAGCTTCCATGGACATCCAAACACACATGTGCACATAAACTCATAAAGACACATGTGCATATACACAAAATAAGTATTTTAGAAAAAGAATTAATTTTCCAGGAAAATGATAAAATTTTAAGTTAGAGAACATTAAATATAATTTATTTCAAATACCTATCTTTGTAGATTAGAAAACCAAAATCCCAAGAAATCATTGGTTTCCCAGAGTCTAAAACACAGGAAGTTGGACACCCAATAAAAGAGCACTATAATAGTGACTCCCCAGATGAAATTCTCCTTTGGTTTCACTTCATGCACATGACTTACTCCCTTGTTTCTAAATATTATAGCCTCTTTCTGGGGTTAGAAGTTTATCTCAAGATAGTAAAAAGACCCAAATGATTTTTCAAAACAGACAAAATCCTTTTAACTTCTAATTACTCTGTTATTGCTGTTTCTCTCTCTTTGAACGACTGTTTTATGGAGGTCTCCTATCCAAGTTCAACCCAATTAATTTTTGAGCTCACAAGCCCAGAGCCCCCAGGAAGTATGAACTTAAGAGATCATCCTCTCTCAGAGAATACCTGTTTTGTTTTGACTCATTATCTGTGATAATTTGGGTGAGAATGAGAATATCGGCTCCTATAGTTAAATGTTTGGTCCCCAGCTGGTGGAACTCTTTGGGAAGGATCAGGAGGTGTGGCCTTGTTGGAGGAGGTGTGTCACTGAGGGCTGGGCTGTCTGAGGTTTCAAATAGTCAGGCCATTCCCAGTACTTGCTGTCTTGCTGTCTCATGGGAGCTATTTCACTCTCTTGCACTTGTGCCCTATGCTTCTCTCTCCTCTCTCCCTTCCTTCTCCCCATCCCTACCCCTCCTCTCTCTCCTCCTCCTTCTTTCCCCTCTCCTCCCTCTTCCTCCCCCATCCTACCTTGTGTTTGTAGAACAAGATATAAGTTCTGACTAGTGTTTCAGTACCATGCCTGCCTGCCTGACTGCCTGCCTGCCTGCCTGCCTGCCTGCCTGCTGTAAGGACAGTCTCTTCAAAAACTGGTGCTGGAACACAGGAACAACCACAGGAGTAGTGAGGACAGGGCAGAGGAAAAGGATAAGGTGTCAACCCAAATTCCATGCCATATATGAATCTAGGTTCCAGTATGTGGGAAAACATAATATTTATCTTTCTGGGTCTGGTTTATTTCACTTAATATAATGGTCTCCTGTTCCAATTAAAACTACCAAGAGCTATTCATGGTGGAAACTCAAGGTGTACCAGTCTAGTTCTCCCTGCTCTCTCCTCTTTGTTTTTAACGTGTGAAAATTTTCACCATCCAGGGTAGAAAACCGTGTTACCTGATGCTTCCGGTCCTCCTCCGCTCTCGGCCCCGATTCTACTTCTCCTTAGAGGGCTTTCCACTTCCACGAAATACTTCCAAATCAGGCTTCTCAAGGAAAAAGAGCAACAGAGAAGTCTCAACATGGAGACCACAGAACCCCACCCGAATGCCTTCCTCTGCGACCCCGGGAGGCTTCGGCCTTCAGGCCTTCACCTCGGGTGTGAACAGACAGCGGAGGCTTTGGCCTTCACCTCAGGCTCCTTTGCCTCAGCCTCCTTCACCTCAGCCAGTAGTTGCAGCCAACGGCTTTTGCTAGGAAAACCCGCCCCTCGGGCTTACAAGTAACCAATGGCGCTTTCCGGGCAGGGCCGCAGGTCTCTTGGGACAACTCTCCAAGGTTCACCCCTCAGGCGCAGCTCCACCTCATGAATATGCAAATAAGCCCTGCGATTCCCGCCCACCCTGGTTCTGGGCGGGACCACGTGCTGTGCCCCGAAAAACACGTGGGGAACGCCCAGGGACTGCGTGGGGGCCACGTGAGGGGGCGGGGCTTCTGTACGGCTGGCCCGCCAAGGTGAGTGAGCGGCTGCTGCAGGCCAGGACGCCAGACCAGGGTTCCCTGGGGTCCGAGGGTGGAGCTGGTGCCGTGGTGCCCTGGCTAGAGCCCGAAAGGCCTGGACTCCACAGGAGCAGAGCTTTGCAGTCCTGGAGGGCGGCTTTGACCTCGTCGTCGTTGGGATTCTTCTTTGTGTTGGTGTTTAACTGAAACACGGCTATATTAACCGTACTTTGCGCTTATCTTAACCCAAGACTCCCCAGACCTTTCCTGTCTGTGTACTATGGAACTTTCCAGAACTATCCGAAGTTCCTTAAACCGCTGTGGTGGGATTTCCCAAGGCCGTAAATGAATGAAATACTTGATATTTCTTATTTTATCCCCACGGGAAAGGAAAAAATGAGGTTCTTAAGAACACGGGTTTAAAACATAATGAGTAAACCACCATCTGGGTTAAAATAGTCGGGATTTTCTCAACCTCAGCGGTGGTACCCCTCTCTCCAATCTTGACAATCAAAATGGTTTCTAGATTGCCAGCAGTCCCCTAAGGGGCAAAATCGCATTCAATTCAGTTCTGCTTGGGTCTTTACTTTCCAGAAATAACCTTTTGTTTTCTTTTTAAGTTCCAACCACAGCCCTTGCCAGTCTCAAAATTAATTTGCTTCCTGACTGGACCATTAACCTCCTCTCTCTGCTGGGGTCTGTCTCAGTTTGTTCTCTGTTGCTGTAATACAGACCTCATTACCAAAAGCAACGTGGAGGAAAAAAGGGTGTGTTTCACCAAACATGGCTTCCACTCTGTCTTGAAATGAAATCAGGAACTCAAGCAGGGCAGGAGCCTAGAGGCAGGATAAGCAGAAAGCACAGAGGACTGCTGTTTCAGCTTGCTTTCTTACACAACCCAAAACAGCCTACCCAGGGGTGACTCCACAGCCTTGCCCACGGGCCAGTCTCTCAGCTGAAGTTCCCTCCTAGAGGATGATGCTGGCTTCTGTCAATTAGACCAGTGTGTGTGTGTGTGTGTGTGTGTGTGTGTGTGTGTGTGTATGTACGTATGTGTGTGTGTAACCAGGCCACTATTCTAATTGTCATCTACCTTGCAGTCTGAGCTCAGCCAACCACCACCTTGATCAAAGACCTTCCTCCTTGCCTTTCCACTAGTGGCTGTCTATCATATTCAGTTATTTTTTTCTCACTTTTATTGTTTTGTTTTCTTCCCAGAACTTAATATGGGTTTCATTTCCTTGTTAACCTGTCCTTTCTATCTAGGATGTGCATGAGATAACAAGTTTCATCAGAGGACCTGTCCTCCAATATTCAGTATAGTCCCTGGCAAATGGTAGGCACTTGGCAAATATTGGTGAGCCAGGGGTTGTGGTGGGTGCCTATAATTCTCAGCCATTTGGAAGGCTGAGGCAGGAGAACTACTTTGAGTAGTTTAGTAAGTAAGGTCCCGCCAATAGATAGACAGATGGATGGGCGGGTGGGTGGGAGAGGCAGTGTAGGTATATAGCTCAGTAGAACACCTGCCTCTTCAGCATGCAGCCCTCAGCTAAACCCCCATATCCCCAAAGAAATAAATATTGCACCATCAGTGAGATGACACAGTAACTGGCCCTCTCTTCCTCCTAATCGTGTCATCAGCGTTTCTCTTCTTTCCCACTGCTGGCTCCTTGGAATTCCATGTGGAACGTGAGTGGATGGATAAGCAGCTGTCGTGAGTAAAGCCTGCCTGGTGCCCACTGCTGCTAAACTCTTGAGGGGATGTTAATTTTACTTCTTGCATCATGTTCATTGAAGGCATACAAGTAGATAATTGAATGAACTGATCACCGACTTAAGGAAAAATGTTTAGATAATCAAAATTGGCTGTGCTCGGGGAAGCCTTAGAAACCATCCTCGTCTCCTCCTTTGCTTCACAGATGAGGGTTTAAGTATTTGTTCTTGGTCCCTGGGCTTGTTAGGAGAGCAGATTGCAAGCACAACCCTTGGCTCCCATCTCTCGTTGCAAGGCTTTTTCTTGTCCCTAGCCAAGCTAGTTTCTAATTACTTTTCTGTGAGCCCAACCTGCAACTTAAACAGAAATCCCCACCAAGGTGCTTCTTGTCTACCAAAGGCTTGAGCTTGGTGCTCTTAGATCAAGTCCACACTAGGCTAATGACCCAGGGAGCCCAAAAGTGGAATATGATACCCTCAATTTTGTGCCTGCCACCGACACCTGCTCCTCATCTTCCTCCTCTTTCCCTTTCCTCTTTTCTCTTCCCTCTCCTCTTCCTTCTCTTCCTGTTCTGCTTCTTCCTCTTTTTTTCTTTCCTTTCAGTAATAAAGACTGGAATTTGTCTCTACCAAAGCAAAGTACGTGGTTCATTTTGGGACGGAAGTGTTTACCGCTTTAGAGACTGACCAACAGGTAGAAACATCCACATTCTCAGAACTTTTATCTTTGTCAGAAATCGGCAGTTGTTTACGTTCTGACGTCTGGAAGTAAAATGGCGTGTGAAACATGAAAAGAGAAGTGGGAGAAATCCTATCTGAGAGGACTTCACCGCCCAACCTTTCCTGCTTGGAGCCTTTGTCTCCTTTGACTCATCCCTCAGTCGCTAGTCAGAATCTTCCCCTTGCATGCTGACGAGGGTTGGTTTGTTTTTTATATTTTGGTTGTTGTGGTTTGGGGGAATTGTTTTTTTGTTGTTGTTTGGTTTTATTTGGTTTTGGTTTTTTGGAGATAGGGTTTCTCTGTGTAGCTCTGACTGTCCTGGAACTCAATCTGTAGACCAGGCTAGCTTTGAATTCAAAGATCCACCTGTCTCCGCCTCCTGAGTGCTGGGATTAAAGGCATTAGCAGAATCGCATGGGGTCTTAAAGTCTTCTCCCAAGGCCTGTGATGGCATACTGTACCACAGGAAGAGCAGCTAGTTACCAAAAGGTTGCTACTTAGACCAGGCGAAGCTGCACGTTACATTTAGTTTAATCTGGGGAACCATTTGAGGGCTATCACAGTAGACATCATATTGCAGACAAACTATATCCCAAAGAGGATGACATCTCTAGAGGCATGTCCCTCTCAGTGTACAGAACTGATACCAAATCCAGAGGGCAGAGGTTAGCCGCCAGATAGGAAGGGGGAGTTATTAACATGTTTGCTTCCAACCTTCATAGGATGGCTGTCATCACCTCAGCCTCCAGTCCTGCTGCTGGTACTGTCGCGGGTCCTTCCTCTGCAAGCCGGCTGATTAGCTGTGGGGCTGTGGGAGAGGATGACTCAGACCCTGGGCTGGGAAGTTTAGAGCTTGGTGAGAAAGGGGGAGCTGCAAACACATTGGAAACCCAGAACATAGTTTGTATATAGTGATGGGGCAGAAGGGTGTGACGTGGGGCAAAGAAGAAAAACCTTCCACAGGCGCTGTCCAAATGGCAGAGAAAGGCGTTTTAGGAGAGCGCGCACGGTCCCTTTCTTGGGTGATGACTAGCTCGTGTCACCCCGATAACAGCAGGCATTTTACCCCCACTTGAGAACCAAGAGAGAAAAGATGGCATGAGCTCTTCCCAGTGTCGACGGATGGCAGCATGCTCCCGAAAGCTAAATGAAGCCTCTGCCATCTCAAGGGTCTCGCTCGCTTAGGAGCAGAGCTGAGTGGACAAACCCCTCTCATCTGTGTTTTCTTCCTCGACAAGGTTAAGGTGAATGTGGCCCTTCCGTGCCAGCTGTATCGCTTCAAACGCTCTCATTTCTGTTGGGATGTTATTTTATTTTGGTTTCCATGGGAGCATTCAGTAGTGTTGTGGTTTGAATCTTAAATGTTCTCCATCTACTAAAAGCTTGGTTGCCAGCCTGTCACTGTTGGTAAAACTTTTAGGAGGCAAGGACAGGTGGAAGGGAGGGAGGGAGGGAGGGAGGTAGGGAGGGAGGGAAGGAGGGAAGGAGGGAAGGAGGGAAGGAGGGAGGGAGGACGGTCACTGTGGGGTGGATTTAGCTCTGCTTCTGCTTCTTTCCTTTCCAGTAGCAGTGAGGTGAGCAGACTGCATGGTCCTCGCTGTGATGCACTACTTCCCCTCGGGCTGAGAAACAAAAGCGCCAACCAGACAGCTGAAATGATGAGCCACGGTTCGTATCCGAGTCACGGCACCAAAAAAAAAAAAAGAAATGATGAGCCAAAGTACGTCCCCGAGTTGTTTCTCTCCAGTATTTTAGCCATGGCACTGGAAAGCTAAAGTAAGTGGCTGTGTGGCTTGGAGCGAGAGCCCTCGAGGTTTGGGTGAATTTATGAGGTGATTCTGGAGTCCTAGGAGTTTTATTTTGTTTTGTTTTGTTTTGTTTTTTTCCTAGACAGGATTTCTCTGTAGTTTTGGTGCCTGTCCCGGAACTAGCTCTTGTAGACCAGGCTGGCCTCGAACTCACAGAGATCCACCTGCCTCTGCCTCCCGAGTGCTGGGATTAAAGGCGTGCGCCACCACCGCCCGGCAGGAGTTTTAGCAGTAAAGAAAGAGAAGCAAATTGCTTGTGAGATCCGAAGTTCTGAATGAAACTGACTACATTGTTAGATTACTTGGGATTTCTTTCCTTTAGAGAGAGAGAAAAACTTCAATATAGATATATGTGTGTGTATAGAGAGAGAGATATGTATGTGTACATCTATATATGCAATTATACATACATATGTATGTACGATATATATCTATGATTGCCAACTTGGCTGAACTTCTGAACTCTCTTCATCCTCTGGCAGCTAAAGAGAAGCCGATCGATATGAAACAAACTCCCAACTGTAAGGTCTAAACACAAATGCCTGCTCCTTCTGCCTTCACCCTGTCAACCTACAAAACATGGCTTCCTGTGTAAGTGGCAATTTATTGTGGCCTTCATGCCCGCTCAGAGGTGCATATCAACCCCTGCCTCCTTGGGGGCCGATTTCTGACTGGCAGAGCTCTCCATGTGGCTTGTCTGCTTCTAGGAAAGCCAGGTCTAATGAGCTGGAACAGGAAGTGACGGGCGCTGAGTGACAGGCTGCTCTGCTGCCTGCTTGAGTGCCCAGGACTAAGAAATGGCATCAAGGCAAACGCTGAGTACTCCAGCATTATAGAAATATTTGGCTACTTGGTTCTGTTTTCCACTGAGTATCAAGTTTTGGGGACATGTAAAATGATGTTATTCTTCTTAATGATCATCCCTTAATGTGGAAAATTTCAAATAAAAAAAATAGTTTTGAAACTGGCTTTCCAGTTTGAAACCAAGAATAGCACAGGTAACAGAAGATGGCAGTTACCAAAAGGTGGTTTAGAGCTCCAGTAAGGCCATATTGCAGCCTCAGCCCTGGGAGATTTCTTTGCTTTCCTTAATTCACTCTTAACAGGTGATAATTAAATTTATAGTCTCCGATTGAGAGAGGCTGTAATTTAAGACGTAAAATTCTTAAGATCGCAGCATAGGCAGAACATAATCATGCAAGAAATGTGAAGCAGGCTCCTTAAAGATCATCTCTGATTAGAGAACGACATTAGTTCCTCACTGCCAGGAAGGAAGCTAAACAGCTGGAACTATGAGCCATCACAGGCAAATTACCAACTTCACGTTCCAGTGGGAGGAAAAGGTCGTGACAAAGGCGTTATTCGGATGTTTGCTGGATGGGCAGTCGTCTTCCCGGAAAGCTGGTGGGTGCCCTTGTGTGTATATGTATGCAGAGACCAGGGGTCCATCTCAGGTGTGAGTGTGTTCACGTGGGCGCCCTTGTGTGTATATGTATGCAGAGACCAGGGGTCCATCTCAGGTGTGAGTGTGTTCACGTGGGTGCCTTTGTGTGTATATGTATGCAGAGACCAGGGGTCCATCTCAGGTGTGAGTGTGTTCACGTGGGTGCCTTTGTGTGTATATGTATACAAAGACCAGGGGTCCATCTCAGGTGTGAGTGTGTTCACGTGGGTGCCTTTGTGTGTATATGTATGCAGAGACCAGGGGTCCATCTCAGGTGTCGTCCATTCCTCAGGAGCCACCTCCTTTGTTTACTCAGACAAGGTCTCTCATTGGTCTGGGACTCTGGTTAGGCTAGGCTGGTTGACTAACAGGGAAGCTGCCTGTCTCTGCTGTCCAACACTGGGGTTACAGGCATACATGTCACGCCTGAATTTTTTATGTGGGTTCTGGGGACGGAACTGGGGTGCTTGTGTGGCAGTCGCCTTACTGAACTGGACTATCTTCCCAATCCCAAGAACTGTGCTTTCAAATGTGCCAGGGACTCGTTAGCGCCATGCCTGCCAGCACTCAGCGCGGAAGGGTATGCTGTGGCAAGAAGGGGAGGCTCAGGAGGAGAGCTCTGCCTTCTAATAGCTTGTTCTGCCACACTTTCTTATGAAGAGTGCCTAGACATGAGACATGTTGAACTGACACGTTTTTGTTGTTGGGAGAATCCTAAAAACTATCCAAGCAACTTTCTGGGATGTATTCAAACTCGGCATAGTAAGATTTATCTTCTAAAAGAAATATCATAAATGTCCTATTTGAGTTGTTTATTATTATTTTTTAGGTAGTCGTTTGTTTTTGCACTTCTGAAGACTAAACCTAGGGCTTTGTACATTCAAAGCCAGCACTGATTGCAGAGCTATATTCCCAGGCCTTTTATACTTTTGTGTCTGTGTGCGCACGCGCACGTATGTGGAAGCCAGAGGTTGAGGTCAGATGTCTTCCTCAAGTACTCCTCTCCTTTTGTTTTGACACAGGGTATCCACCCACTCAGTGCCTGCCTGGCCAGCTAGCAAGCTGCTGGGATGGAAGACTCTTCCTGCAGCCGGCTCCCCAGTGCTAGGATTAAAGGTGCATGCCACTGTACCCAGCTTTTTATCGGTGGTTTTGGGATCTGAACTAAGGTCCTCATGCTTGTGTAGAAATGCTTTACCATCTGACTTTTAATGTTTGAGACCTAGTTTCACTGGGGTACTTAGCTTAGGCTGGCCTTGAACTCACTCTGCACTGTCTACTTGCTTAGATTTAGAATCACCAAGAAAAGCAGGGTGTGGCGATATGTGTGTGTGTGTGTGTGTGTGTGTGTGTGTGTGTGTGTGTGTAATCTCAGCACTCAGGGGTAGGAAGCAGGATTCCCACTCCAAGGCCAACCTAGTCTGTCTAGCAAGTTTTAGGCGAGCTAGGGCCACGTGCTCAGTCTGTCTTTAAAAAACAAAAACAAATGGGAAAAAAAATCCACAAGAAACCTAGAAGACAGTGCAGGAAGGCCCTGGGTTTATCTGTGAGGGAATTTCCAGAGGGGATTGAGAGGACAAGTCCCAGAATGCAGGTGGTGCCCTCCCATGGGGAAGAGGAGAAAGCTTGGGAAGTGCCAGGATGCCCTCTTCCTGGTGGTGCCACCCCATAAGAATTGCCGTGGTCCACCATGCCTTCCCACCACAGTAGACTAGGTCTCCTGCAAGCATATGCACGCAGAGACAATACACCATCCTCCCTTCGGCTGAAATTTCAGTGGGTGTTTTGGTTCCAGCAGTGAGAAGTGGCATGCTTCTCTACTTGGCCATCCAGTGACTTTCTTGGAGGCCACTACCTGCTGGACGCTGCTGCCGATCCCATCTAGTGCGGTCTTCACTTCAGCTATTGCAGTCGTCAGGGCCCGGATGTCTGTCTGGTTCCTGTCTGTGGTGTCCCCTTTTGTTGATATTCTCATTTAAGTCTTGCACTGGTATCTGTATTTCCATTGGTTGACTCAGTTCTCCTATAGTTCACTGAGCTCTTTTCAAACAAGTCTTTTGAATTATGTGTTAGAGACAGTAGATCTTAGGAGATTTATCTTGGTCCTTTGGGCTGTGTTTCCCCGTTATACTGTATGCAGTGTTATTTTGATGGCACATAAGCATTTGAAGAAACACTTGACCTAGTCTTCACAGACTTCCACTGTGGGCCCAGGTAGGGACTCCTTGTGCCTCTCTGGTTTTCTCTGGAGCTTCTTCTCTGTCCGTACCTGTCCCCGTTGTGGGAGGTTCTGCAAATTCGAGCTTCTCGCTCCCTCTGGTGTCTACATGCAGTACTGCAAATGGGTAGGTAGGTTCTCTGCTGAGCACAAAGCCACCAGGAGCCTCCTTTGTTCCCAGGGGCTCCTGGACTTTACTAGTTACAACTAGAATCAGACAAGATAAAAACCAGTCCTTGGGAAGATTCCCAGAAAGACAGAAAGTTGGCACACTTTCCATTCTTTCCTTCCAAAAGAAGAAACAAGAACTGGGCACCTTTCCTGGTCACACAGCGCTGTCTGGCTCGTAGAAGACTGTGAAAGCCATGGAGACTTACCTATTCGTTCTTTCCTACGTACTTTGTTGGGTTTGGTGACTTTCAGTTAGTTCCTGGAGTTTTTGTTAAATCTTTATAAACTGTATATTGTGATATAAAGTCGGTCTATGGTCTATGACCTATGACTTTCTAGTCCATTATCTTGCCAACCTCAATCTAGATTCTTAACTTTTTGGAATTGTGGTGTGCTGATTATATGAGAGAAGCTGTGAAATCCTACCTAGAAAAAAATACACACGAAATATGAGATATAAGCCAGGTATGGTGGCTCGTGCCTGTAACCTCAGCACTGGGAAGACAGAGGCGGGAGGATCAGGATTTCAAGGTCCTCCTCAGCTACAGAGTGAGTGAGAGGTCAGCTTGGGGTACATGTGGTCCCCCACTGCTGTGTTTGTACATGTATATGCATATATGAGAGAGAGACAGAGGAAGACAGAGGAGACAGGGAGGCAGAGGCTGCATTTGTAGAGTGTTGCATTTATATACACATGACTGTATTCCTGTGCATGTGCCCTAATTCAAAAGTCTTGATGGTCTGTGCAGTGAAGAGTTAAATAAGCAACTTCGAGCTACTCAGACTGCACATTTACAAGAGAACGGCGGCGGAGGAAGGGCTCTGAAGCTTTGAATATCCTGCCTACAGTCTTTTATCTGCCTGGAGCCTTGGGCCGAGGAATTATGCCGAGACCTACAGTGATAAGCTGTTTTTATGTGCCGGAGATCCTAGGCCTCGTTATATCAGTTTGATTTCTGTGCGCACTGGTCATTCAACAGAGGTCTGTCTAAGTGTGTGACTGAACTGCGATAAAAGTCCTGGACCCTGGAGCTTACGAGAGCCTCCTCCTTCATGGCACTTTGGACAGCACTGCTGAGAGACGTACTCTCTCTGGAACAGCAGCTGGATGCTCACTCCTGATTTCTCCTGGACTTTGCCCCATGCACCTTTTCCCTTTATGTCCTGATCTCTAGCCTTTCATTGTGATTTAACTGTGAGCATAGCCACATTTTCCGAGTCCACTAGCAAATTACCTCATCCTGGGGACCATTCCTGCATTCCTGCTCTAAGCTGCTTATGCTGACGCGGCCAGCCTGCCAGGCCCATGGCAGTGTGTGACCTCCTGTCACTCAGCACTCTCAGCGTGTATAAGTTGGTCCTAACAGAATGTCACTTTCCACATGCTCCAAAAGTCCAAGGATTCCAAGGCGGGTAGGTTCAGACCTCAGCATCAACCTCCCCAGCTCCCCAAATCTCAGTAGAATGCCTGCATGTGGGTTGGTCTCTTAGCCTTCTTGCTGCTTCTAGTTTCTCTCAGCACAGCATTCTGCCATACCGCCCCCCACCCCCACCTGCCACACACACACACCTGAGGGCGTTTGCTCTGAAGCCACCCGTGGATACCTGAAGCAGAGGCACTGTTGAACCTCACCTCCAGCGCCTTCTGTGGCGACTCACCACCTCCCCTTCTGCACCGTTGTGTTTGCTATTGGAGGCATCAAAGCCAGCACGGGCTTCCTCGTACTTCAACTCTGTCAAGAGTTTGCCCTTATCAGAAGTTTTAGCAGCTTCCCGCTTTAAGCATATGATTTATTTTTCTTTACTCGCTACCTCAAGAGTCTTCACCTTTCACCTGTACCCCCGCCCCCGTTAACCTCTTTCTCCAGTTTTTCTCTCCAGACCCTTCTCAACAGTATCAGTAGCCCCTGGTGCCACTGTCTTGTTTCTGCCACTATGGCATTGGAATTATATGGTATGAGCTCTTTTATGTCTGCCTTTTTTCTTTGGCTTGCTGCTGTTGGCAGTCTTGTGCTTTGTCTCCTTAGTGTTGGGGTTATAGGTGCACACCTCTTGTTATGAGGCTGTTCGTGGTCTGAGCACCAGCCCTTTACCCCAAACACGGCTTGCCTTCTGAGTCCGGGGTGACCTGGAATCACTATGTGCAGTCCTCTTGCCTGACGTAGCCCTCAGAGTCTAGGATCCCAGGCCGTGGTGCCCTGCTGTTTCCAGGTGCTTCTCCCAGTGTGTGGCTTCTGCTTTCATTTTCCTGACGATGTCTTGGGCTGAGCAGGCTCTAGTTTGAGTAAGAACATTTCACTCTTCAAGCACTTGCGTTCTGGTCACCTTGACCCAAGGTAAGGGCCAGAGCCCAGGGTAGCTTCTGCGAATGGATGTGTTATTTTTCCAGCAGCGGCTATTTAAAGACTTTCCTTTCGATGGGTGTGTGCATGCCTTTAATCTCAGCACTCAGGAGGCAGAGGCAGGCGGATCTCTATATTTCAGGACAGCCAGGACTATTACACAGAGAAACCCTGTGTCAGAATACGAAACAGGAGACTTTCCTTTCTCCCACTTATATTGGCACCTTTGTAGGACTAATTGTCCCTGAATGTGTGGGCCATTTTTGTCCTATGTACAGTTCTACTAATCTATATGTCTGCCTTTATGCTTTTCCTGATTTTGATTCCCATGGTTTTACAGTAAGTCTTGAAAGTGTGTGATTTAACTTGTCTGATTTTGTTCTATTTTTCAGATTGATTTGACTTTGTTTTTTCACTATAATTTTAGAACCAACTTGTCAATCTCTGCAAAATTACCTGTTGGGATTGCATTGAATCTTTAGATCAATTGGGACCATTTAACATCTTAATAATTCAAGCCTTTTAATCCATGAGCATGGATTATTTCCCACGTATTCAGGTCGTCTCCAGTTCCGCTCAGCAGTGGTTTGTAATTCTCATTGTGCAGGTCTTGTGCGTGTTCTGTTTAACTAAGACCTAGATACTGTCCGCTGGCTGGGGCTGCAATCACTATTCTTTTTTCACTTCAACTTGCAATCATTCTTTGTAGTGGAGAAGTCCAGTGGATTTTGTATGTCTGTCCTATTTAACCAACACAAAGACATCATGTAATGCTTAATATTTGACAATCAAAAGTTCCATATTATAGGTATTGTTATTAGCTCAATTTAGAGATGAGGAAACAGAAACCTGGAACAATGAATTAATTGCTAACATCCCACCGAGAATACGTGGCTGGGCCTGGGATTAATTCTGGCACCTGGCTTTAGACATCAGAAGTCCTCAGACCTTTTGCTGTTTGGACACCTTCATAGTCTTAGCAATGACTGAGCCCAAGTGTGTGTGAAGAGAGGCGGCGTGGTGGTTGCATACTGTCAAAAATGTTGGCCGACAGCTGGGAGCTGGTGGCGCACACCTTTAATCCCAGCATGTGGGAGGCAGAGGCAGGTATATCTCTGTGATTTTGAGGCCTGGTCTACAAGAGCTAGTTCCAGGACAGGCTCCAAAGCTACAGAGAAACCCTGTCTCAAAAAAAAAAAAAGAAAGAAAGAAAGAGAAGAAAACAAAAGAAAAGAAAAGAAGGCAGACTTGCCCATCAGATTTCAGTGTTTGCCCTAAGGTTCAGATCAAAATAGGGTTTACCTCTGGGTCAAGGGTAGAGGAATAAAGAAAAAAACTCAGAGAAAGACTCTGATATGTACAGTCCCACCCCCACCCCCTGATAATATAGGGGAGATATGTCCCAGCAGCCCCAGCAGATGCCCAAAGCTTTGAATTCTAGTAGAAATCAGACTTTGTATCTTTTTCTAGAATAGCAATGTATAGTGCAGTGCTGTGTTGAGATGGGGCAGAGCAGTGAGCTGTGTCCAGTCAGTCATGTGACCGTGGCAGTAAACATCCAGCCCTACAGTGCGAGATGCAGCTAAACTCTGAATTGCAGGTCAGCCACAAGCCACATTGTGAGAGCTTGTCTCGAAGAAAGGAAAGAAAAATAGACCAGCTATGGACTGTTAAAGAATTCATATACAAAATTAAAAAAAAAACAAAACTCCTTCAAATCAATAAGTAAAAATTAGTGCATTACCCACCGAGAGACTCCCACAAAAATGTTCATGGCAGCTCTTTAATTGACTAAAATTAGACAAAATCCAAATATGTATCAAGAGGAAAATAAAACAGTTTGTGATGTAGCCATATAATGTAATATGATTAGCAGTAATAAAAGAAATGGACTACTAATATACAGAGCGCAGATGAATCTCGAAAACATGCTGGGGGAAAAGCCAGATACGGGGCTGGTCTAGCTCCTGGCGGGGCACATCCTGAACCATGCCTTGGAGTCAGCCTCCTACCAACCCCCAAAAGAAAACCACAGAACAATACAGACAACTGTGTGCACTGCACACACCTGAAGCCCCACCGACACAGAAGACTGGGTCAAGAGATCTCAAGTTCAAGGCCAGCCTAGGCAATTTAGCAAGATGCTATCTCAAAAATGGATGATGGTTTGGCTAGAAACCCTGAAATATATACTATACGGTTTGATTCATAAGCCATTAGAAACTAAGCCAAATTAATATGTAGAGATACATATCAGACTGGTCACCTCTGGTGGACTGGTCACCTCTGGTGGACTGGGCATTGACTCGGTAGGACGCAGGCGCCCTTCTGAAGCGGCAGCAGTGACCTGTTCCTCGGGCCCAGGTTATGCCATGTGCGTATATGTTAAAAATAAGGCGTATGTCTAAGAGTTGTGTACTTTACTATATATAAACTGTGTGCCAAGTTTTATGAGACAAGGTATCACTATGTAACTCTGTCTGCCACCTGGAACTGGCTATGTAGACCAGACTAGCCTTGAACTCATAGAGATCCCCCTGCCTGTGTCTCCCAAGTGCTGGGATTAAAGGTGTGTGCCACCATACACAGCCCTATAAGACAATGTTTTTAAAACTTTAAGTTAAACAAATTGCTGAGGATCCCCAAAGGCCTATTTTTTTTATTTCTGTCTATCAAATTTTAGCACTTTAGGAATTGAAAGAGAAATTTTAGGGGCTGGAGAGATGGCTCAGTGGTTAAGAGCATTGCCTGCTCTTCCAAAGGTCCTGAGTTCAATTCCCAGCAACCACATGGTGGCTCACAACCATCTGTAAAAAGGTCTGGCGCCCTCTTCTGGCCTTCAGGCATACACACAGACAGAATATTGTATACATAATAAATAAATATTTAAAAAAAAAAGAAATTTTAAAATATTAGGTCATTAAAATACTATTAAATTCATTACATATTATGTAAATAATGTCTTTATGAAAAATAACTCTATTTTCTTAATAATGATAATAAAACCATCAAGCCTCACTGGCGCGTGCTTGTGTTCCCAGCATCTGAGAAGCAGAGGCAGGTTTGCATTCTAAGCCAGCCTGGGCTAGTCACAAGGCTGTCTCTGAAACCAAAATCAAAACTATTCCTGAGCAAACCGGTACTCTGATTCCCTTGGTGAGAAGGGAGACAGTGTTGCCCTTCTTTAAGCTTTCTTTAATGTCGGGCTTAAAAGAAGACAGCTGCGTTCAAAGCCTGCGTCTGATTTAATTCCTTACAACCTCATATTAATCAGCCTTTGGAAACTCCAGTATGTACCTGGGGGAAAGCAAATGAAAAGACAAATAGCAGGTCAGAATCATTAGGAAAACAGCTTGGACCTCGTGACCTTCCCGAGTCTCAGAGAAGCACTGATGTCTCCCCTTGTGGCACGTTGACCCCAGCTCTGCCTTGCTTCCTTGGCTGCTGCTTCCGTGCGTGGCTGGAGAAGAAATTAAATGCGGAGTGGAGTCTGCATGCCGAGTACAGCCCAGGTTTTCCTCCGTTCCCTTCCCTCCATGACATTTTCCAGGTTCGGTGACTTTGGTACACAGGACGTCTTTTCCTGTAGTCTTTTCTTCCATCGGAGACCGTGTTCCGAACAGCGGGTAGACAAAAGCACAGCACGGCAGAGTCGGTCTCAAGGTGACCTCTCTCCCGACATTCCTAGGCCCGCTGATCACCTGGTGGCACAGCTAGAATTCGTGTGTTCTTCTGTGTGTTCCATATCCAGTTATAAAGCACAGGTGTAGAAAGGCCACTTGTGTCCTGTCTCAAACACTGTCCCCACCACACCCCACTTACTGTGTTCACGTCACCTGCGAGCCATCAGGTGTCCTGAGTGACCCAGTGTAGTTTTAGGAGCGGAACTGCTGCAGGAGCAAGTCTTTGAACCGCCAGCACATCTCCCCAGCCAGCCCCTGAAATTTGTCTGTAAATGATTTGGGAAATTTCTGTACTACTTAGACCCACTGGTTTGACTCTGTCAAAGTCGGGAACATTCTGTTCTCCAATTTCCCCATAAGTGGTAATAGATACATTAGGGTGTTTTCCTCAAAAATTATTTTAAACTGTGAAATGGGAACAGATCTTCAAACAAAACCTTTTATTCAACAAAAACCTTTTATTTTCATAATACTTAATTGCCGCTTTCTAAGGAAGAACCTTGAGACAGAAAAGCAGGCTGCCACTCTTCACTTCCACAGCAAAGCGGTGAGAGTGGGCACCCAGGGCACGGTGTCTGGCAGTGAGAAGGAAGCTGGGGGGCTTCCGAGTTGCTGGAGGGTGACTAGAGCCCCAAGATATGAGGTCTGTTTCTCAGGCAGCTACATTCCACCCCTGCACTTCAGGCTGCTCAGAACCTTTCAGAACCGGGGAAAACACGCCCCATAGTGCGTAATCATACACATCTCCAGGCTTGGAGATAAACTCCATCATCAAGAGAAGGCTTGAGTCTCAGATGAATGTCGAGTGGCCCACTTACTCCCCACTGAAGTGGTGTTTTAGTGCTGAGACTCATTCTGGGCGCGTGTGTGATGTCCTTGTGTAGACCTCTCCCTGGGAGCACGTGGACGAGAAACGTGCCTCCCAGGTCCAAATTGTTTGCAGTGTCGCTAGCTGTGTTTTATGGGGGACACCAGGTATAGAAGGATTCCGACTAAGAAATGAGCAGGGTGGGGAGAGCATCTCGACCTGAAAATACTGCCTAAGGTTTGCAGATAAGAAGCAAGAGCCCATCCTGTTCTACACGGCAGCCCAAGTGTGATTCCGTTGTCCTGCGTAAAACCCTACAGGGTGGGGGTGTCTTATGCCCACTCTGAGACGATAGTGCCCACACAGCGAGTGAGGAATTAAAGCCCAGAAAGGGGTCCTGTCCACAAAGTCACCTAGTTAATGGCAGTGTCTAACTAAAACTCTGTGCAGTGTTCTAACGCTGCTCCCTCGTACCGCAACAGCCATTCTAAGGGAAAAAACCCAAATGTTTGACCAGGCTATGAGCCTTTGCTGAAGCTGCCAGAGGACCACCCCCTTCACAAAGCTGCTGTTTCCTGGCTTGCTCGCCTCCTCATCTCCAAAGATGGCCCCCAGAGTCCTTGCGTGGGGCTCCTCTCTGGGCCGCTACATCATCTCTATGCTAAGGCTGCAGTGAGATTGGTCAAATAGTTTCCTGTCTCCAGCACCTTGCTCGATCATCGCTACAGTCTCTTCTGCATTGTAAAACAGCGTATTCAAAGGGTTCCGAGGATTAGGAACTGGTCCCCTTTGGAAGACTGTGATTCTGACTATGTCAGGTAGAGCCTGACTGGTATTATCCTGGGTTGCAATGGTGTTTGTGGTGGTTTGACTCGTGTTTGAATGGTTGGCCCATAGGGAGTGGCACTATTAGGAGTGCCAGTACTCCTTGTTGGAGCAGGTATGGCCTTGTTGGAAGAAGTATGTCACTGTTGGGGCCAGGCTTTGAGGTTCCATATGCTCAAGCTATTCTCAGTGTGGCGTACAGTCTCCTTCTGCTGCCTGGGGATCCAGATGTAGAACTCTCAGCTCCTTCCCCAGCACCATGTCTGCCTGTGTGCCGCCATGATTCTCCGCTATGACAATAATGGGTTAAACCTCTGAAACTGTAAGCCAGCCCCAATTAATGCAAAGAGTTGCTGTGGTTGTGGTGTCTCTTCACAGCAGAAGCAACCCTAACTAAGACAGCAATGGCTGCAAGGGGTTGAAAACTGCCACCAGGCTGTCTTCATGGGAATTGACTGGAACGCCAAGGAAAACAGGGACGAGCGCTCCTACCGGCCTCCTGTCTTCCAGTCTTCCTACTGCTCCCAGTTTGTAAGACAGATCAAGAAGCCAGCTGGATACAGGGAGGTTTGTGTGGCAAAGCAGAGTGCAGAATGGCAGGCTGGGAGAATGACATCGCTTTGTAACAAACGAAGACACCAGTGTTCTCGTCTCATAGCGGGGCTATGTCTCAGGAAATCTATTTTAGGTTGAAAATACCCTAAATCAAAAATGTATTTAATGCATGGTTGGTTTCCCTCATGTTATGTGGATGCCTGGGATATAGTGATATTTTATTTATGTTTTAATAAATAGAGCTTGCCTGAATATCAGAAGAGCAAAGTTAAACCACGAGAGGTCAGGCAGTAGTGGCACACACCTTTAATCCCAGGATTTGGGAGACAGAGGCAGATGGATCTCTGTGAGTTCAAGTCCATCCTGGGCTATACAAGATCAATGCAGAAACAAACCCAGGTGGTGGTGCCTCACACTGTTAATCCCAGCACTAGAGGGAATATAAAATGGGAGGAAAGAGAGGCGCTAGCTGCTTAGTCTGCGGTCATCCTGCCTTGGTGGAGGTAAGACTTCTCTAGTAGCTTGGCTGCTTTGCTTTCCTGGTTTTTAGGCAAGCTTTATTTATTAAAGCATAAATAAAAATATCACAATATTGGGACCTGTATAAAATGACTGAGAGTTTCATACTCACATCGCTAGCGCAGGAGTGTCTAACATTTGGAAGAGAGCAGTTGCTACTCAGTGGGTATTATTTTCACACCAGCACACTAAAACCAAAACTTTCTAAGTCCACAACTCCAATATGTAATGATCCTAAAGCCAGGAAGAAAAAGGCAATCCAGGCTGACTATGCTGGCACATATCTGTGATCCCAGCGACTCAGGGCACCAAGGCAGGAGGATTACAAGTCCAAGGCTAGCTGGGGCAATTTAGTGAGACCTGTCTTAAAATGAAAAGTTAACAAAAAAAAAGTGAGCATCTGGAGATATGGTTCCATGGTAGAACACTTGTCCAGCCCATGGGAGGCCCTGGGTGTGGTACCCACAGGCTGTAAGACGTAAGCCAGTAACACAGCTGTTCGTTATCATGAAGTATTCCACAGTGTGTGTAATTGCATATGCCACTGTTTTTACATCCTGGCGGCACGGTGGGTTTGTTACAGCAGCAACAGCATAAACTGATGATTAATAGATTGTACTGTCATTTTATGATGCCCACCATAGTTTCCTGTGACTGCTGCCGTTGCGCAGACTGTCAACATGCAGCACATGGCTGTGTGCAGCGGTGAGGCTGGTCGCTCCTGTAGAGTAGGAAGCACGAGAGTACTCACATAACAAAACAAGAAGACCCGTGAGGATGGGTTTCTACAGGGCAGAGGGGCTGACCAGAAGAACACTGTCTTAGTTAGGGTTTTTACAGCTGTGAAGAGACACCATGACCACAGCAGCTCTTATAAAGGAAAATATTTAATTGGAGCTGGCTTACAGTTCAGAGATTTCGTTCATTAGCATCATGGCAGGAAGCATGGCAACACGCAGGCAGACATGGTGCTGGAGAGTAGCTGAGAGTTCTACATCTGGATTGGCAAGCAGCAGGAAGAGAGAACGGCACTGGGCCTGGCTTAGGCATCTGAAACCCCAAAGCCAAGCCCCAGTGACACACTTCCTCACAAGGCCACAAGTCCTAGTTCTTTCAAATAATGCCACTCCCTATAAGTCTAAGGGGGCGGGCATTCATTCAAACCACCGTAAATGCCAATGGCAAAAGTGGACTAATTTGAGCAATTAAAGTGAAGCAGGAAGTTACATTTGTAATTAGAAAAGATTGTGTGGCAAGGAGACTATTAAGGATGGTAATATGTAAAGGCAGACCACCCGTCTCCTGGAAACTATTAAAGAGATGGTAAAATGTAAAGGCAGACCACCTGTCTCCTGGAGACAGCAGTGCTGACTGTGTGTGTGGACTCATGTCAGCATGAATTACCTCCCAAAGTATGAAGCAGATACCCCCAGACACTATTTAGACTTTAATAAACAATCATGTAAATCAGTAAAGGAGATGGCAAATCCCCAGATACCATTTGGATACAGTTTTCTCCTAGGGCATGGTAGCTCTTTTCTGTAAGCCCCCCATTAGGGAGGGGGAGATGGGGGATCAGGTGTTCAAGGCCTTTCTGACTTAGTGAATCTGAGGCCACTCTGGCCCTAGTGAGACTTCCAGTTATTAAGAGTGGGCTTCCAAAGGGAACCGTGTAGGCTGGGAGTATGGCCCGGTAGTAGAGTGCTTGCTGAGCATGCTCAGTCAAGGCCATGAGTTTGGTTCCTAGCTCCCCCACCCTGAGACTGCAAAAAAATTATTCGCAGTTCAAAGTTTCTTTTTTTAGGTGCTGGGGGCTTGAACTGAGCACCTTGCTAACACCCTAGCTCTAAGACACCTGCCAAGCCTGGGAGATTCAAAGAGACATTGTGCTGCCTGAGACTTTCTTTTATAAAATCTGCGCACATTTGAAATCAATTAAAATTGTCCAGAAATACTATTTTTCCAAACTTCTAATTAAAATAGTCCAGGAGCAAGCAAAAGGATGTTAAAGCTTATGATAATGACAGACTACCTGTCTACACGATTGAGTGCTGTCCTGGGAGCAGCAGTCTCCCGGTGGCCCAAGCATGGCCTTCCTGAGGTGTGGGTGGGCCTTGCAAATGCTCAGGTTGTACCAGGTAGCAGAAGTGGCACAGGCTTGGTTTGCTTTGGTTTGTATTTTTATCTTTCTCTCCCTCGGGGCTGAGAGTTAACCTAGGTTTTATATCTGATAAGCAAGTACTCTACTACAGAGATCTGTCCAGACCAGTTTGGTTTGTAATTCTGTTATTTTGTTTATTTTGAGACAATAGCTCACTGTGTCACCCAAGTTATCCTAGAACTTTCTATGCAGATCTAGCTGGTCTCAAACTACCAGAGATCCAACTGCCTCTGCCTAAGCTGAAATTAAACATGTGTACTACCATGCCCACTTGACTTGTTAGTTAAAAGTAAAATATATATTCTTCATAAATAAAACAAGAAAACACGCCACCACGAAAGCAGTCATCCTGAGAAGGCCTACCTGGCCTGGCGAGCCCTTTAAATCCTTGGCACAGTGGGAGCTTTGGGATGAGTTGGTTCATAATGGATTTTAGGAGAGAGTAGCATTTGCCGCTGGGGAGATCCCTTCATACTGTCTCCGAAGAAAAAAGGCCGCACTACAAAGAACCCCGCCACCGGAAGAGCTAGAAGAAGCCCCCAAGCCTCAGTGTGGAGGGCCCAGGGACACTAGGATTTCAGGCACGGGAGCTCCTTGGGCAGAGTCTCAAACCGTGGGGCCTTGTGGCTGCAGACGTGGACTAGCGTGTGCTATAGCTGCTGAGCTGATGGTGAGGGCGTGTCTAGGTGAAGGGGAGTTACCACACACAGCTTCACACAGCACCTGTATGCCACCCTGGGCAGGAGACATTCCACAGAGACACCGTGCCTTCCCTCTGACTGCCAGACTGTTAAAACAGTGGATCCCGAGGAACAATCTCCTCGGGGTTCTCACGCTAGGGAAGGAAAAGGCTGAAGCCTGGGCAGCCAGAGGAGGGATCTGTGTCCCGGGAAGAGGTTTGTAAGTTCTGACACCTTGTCAGATCACCTAGCAGGAGAGCCAGGAGCCTGGAGCCTGGACAATGACGGTGGGACCACACTAGAACTACCTAGTTATGCACACTTCTAGCCCACTATTTAAACCTAAACCTCATGCCAGGACCCCACAGATGACTTTATGTGCACAGGGTGGGTGGGTCACTAAACATCTTCATTTGTTTTTCTTTCCCAAAGTGGCCACATTGAATATATCTCCTTTCTCTGCTTGCCTGTTTAATTGACTTATTGAAGATAGGGGCTTGTTAGGGTTGCCAGACCCAGACTCTCACTCTTAATTCTAGTAATAACTGGAAGGCTGAGGCAGGAGGATCACTTGTTTGAAACCAGCACTACATTTAAGAGATACCCTGTCTCTTAAAACCAAAACACGCCTCGTGTGATCCCCGGAAGAGCTGCCATAGGCCAGTTCGTGGTGGCAGGGAAAGCACCGGAAATGCTGGCACCAAAGCCTAACGGTGGGGTGGGATTGGGCAGAGACATTTCCCTTGCTGATGGGTACACTTCTTTGTGGCTGGAGTTTGTTTGGGTGGGAGCAGGGATGCGGCCTTGCTTGATTTACCAGAAACATGAATTTTCATTTTGATGAAAAATAAATCTCTACACTGGGTCCCAACTTGTTTTACATGTCTTTCTCCTGGCACTGACTCCACATGCTCACGGCGGCCTCCGTGCTCTGGGTGGCCACTCCTCCCTCCCCCTCTTCCCTTGCACTTCGCAGTACTGTTCTTCAGAGGACACAGTTATTACCCTTATTCTTTTATAATCTCATATATATAATCTCATACATATATGAATATTGTGCATATTTGATCATTTTATCCCCATTACCTTCCCCTCTTCAAGACTCCAGCTCACTCCCAGCAAGCTGCATCATATTTTCCTATCATGTGTGTGTGTGTGTGTGTGTGAGAGAGAGAGAGAGAGAGAGAGAGAGAGAGAGAGAGAGAGAGAGAGAGAGACTGACTAAGTTTAATTAGGACTGCTTGCATGAAGGAGAGTTGGTTTGGGTTTTTTTAACCAAGCATGACAACTTACCAGTGACTGTGCTGAAGAAAGGGCTTCCCCTCCAACAGCCACCCTTACTGCCAACACCTCTCTCTCTTTCTCTCTCTCTCTCTCTGTCCTTCCCTCCCTCCCTCCCTCCCTCCCCCCTCGGACATATCTCATATCCACCCCTATATGCAGGATAGAGACTTAGCCTTTCCCTCTCTGTTACCCAAACACTTCATAGGATCCCCTGTGAGTGCCTAGCGCCTCCTGGGAACTTGCGTGGAGCACTCTTCATGCTGCTCTAGATACATCTTCCTTTCTATACTGCCTGTTGCTTGGCAAGACCATGCTCATCTGCCCCCAGCTCAGATGCCCTTTTGCTCTGTGGCTTGAAGCATCCACTGCCAAGCTGCCTCCTTTTGTCCTTCTTTTTTCTTTTCATTGTTTTTGTTTGTTTGTTTTTGTTTGTTTTGGGGGGGGTTGATATAAGGTCTCACTCAGCAGCTCAGACTGGTCTGAAAGTTATAGTAGCTCTTCCGCCTTAGCCTCCCTGGTGCTAATAATAGGTATGAAGGCAGCTACCACCTTTGTAATCACTGACAAAACCAAAAGCCTAATGGGGCCTCTGGGGAGCTTGTTCCAGCCTTCACAGCCAGAGATTCCTTGTGGAAGGTTTGCTACCTGACGGAATTCCTGTGTTCCTGAGAATGTCTGTCTGTTCCTCCTTGGGATACTCGGGTCTAGCGAAGGGGTCCTTGGATGCATAGATAGGCAAGCTGTGGGGAGGGTGGAGCCTGAGAACACGCTGTGGAGAAAGGCACCTGGTAAAGGACAAGCTGGTGTTAGACATGAGCCTTCGGGGAACATGCTGGAAGGTGAGCTGCAGAAGTCCAAAATTTAGGGTTAGATTTTGTGGTTGGAGGGATGTCAACCAGTTAAACAACAGCTCGGAGGGAAGAAACGGAATGGACTGATAGAGCTTTAAAAGCCCTCAACAGTCCGTCTGGATTGACAATTGTTGTCTTTGAGAATGGGAAACTGGACATTGGTGTATTTCTTGTATTCTACGCTCACTGAGCATTTGATACTCAAGTACTTCTGGAGGTCAATATTCTTGGCCTTATACTGCTTTGCTGAGAACGTGAAGAACTGTGATAATAAGCGTTTTATAATGTCTGCATTCTACTTACCAGGAAATGTTCTTAAGGATTTTGGGAGGGGGCTGGAGATTGAACCGTGAGTATTAAACCAGTGCACTGTTGCTGAGACATAGCCCTAGCCTAGGTTAACTTTTAAACAAGTTTGGCGAACTGAGCAGAGATTTGGCGTCTAGGAGGCAGATGAGACCAACTTCTTGGGATTCAACTGTGAGTCCTACTGAGAAGGATGCTGCTCCGCTCTGAGTCACTTCCATGTCATTAGAAGGAGCTGGGACCTCAAGTAAGGGGCCCCAATTGCCCAAGTTGGTGAGGCCCTGGTGGTAGCTGGGGCCTTCGGGATGTCCCTCTGGCTCCCCCCTCTGCCTCTCAGGAGCTTCAGATCTTGTTTAACCAGCCCTCCTTCAGTACCTGTAACTGAGTGCCAGAGCCGCTGAGATAAGCCTCCACTCTGAGCCGTAAAGAAACAATTAGGCACAGTTAATGGCCCATGATTTGTTATTCCTATGTTCTCTTCCCAAGGGTTCACTCCAAGTTATTACCCAGGAAGAAACATAAAACTGCACATAAATCTGTGCATGTCATAGAAACAGAGGAAGCATTTTTCCCTGTGTCTCCCTGTGATTATAATTTGTGGTTCTTCACAGTTGGAACTGCTACAGCTTGGCACAGATGGAAGGGACTGCCACTCTCTGGCTCACACCGCTGCAATGCAGGCATTTGTATAGAGACAGCCACAAAACTTGTGGGTCAGTGCACAATAAACACATGGGGGCCTCTTGCTAAATATATTAGGTCTGTAACTCAGACGCGTCAAGCCCAGGGTGGGAGACCCTCCTCAGTGTGGGGTCCGGACTCAGAAGGAACTATGCCTGTAAAGCCAATGCTGCTCCTGCAGAAAGAAGAACAAGGCCTTGCAGTGGGCTCCTCTCTTTGCAGGACCTCTGCAGACAGGGAGGGAGCCCGGGATGATGAGGAGAATGAGCTGGCCAGGGGCACTGCTTCTGGAGAAGCTAGTTATTTTCTGTGTGTCTATGACAAAAGACTTACAGCAGCAACTTAAGGAAGAGTTTATTTTCATGCAGTTTGGGGGTACAGTCCATATGGCACACAGTGTGGGGCCTGGCACTCTGTCTGCAGTTAGGAAGCAGAGCGAGGAGCATTGGCACTCAGCCTGCATCCTCCTTTGTCCTCAACCTGAGACCCTGCCCACATTTAGGGTGGACGTCACACCTCAGTTAACCTAACCCAGTCTTCAGGGTGACTGTGGGTCCCACTAAGGTGACTAAAGTCACTGACTTATGGACCTGGAAATCTAGGGCCGAGTCAGACAGAAGGTCAGGATGTGAGATGCTAGAGGGTGTGCAGGAAGCAGGGACTGGGCTGTGTGGCCTCAGAGCAGAGGTTCTAGGCAGAGAACTAACCCCCTTTCATTTTCATTTGATCAGCCAATTTTATTTACTGAAGTAGAACTTACCAAGTTTAGAGAACCACTTTCCCCCTCCCCACCCCAAGCCCACTCTCCTTTTTTCTCTACCTGGGCACCTTTCCACCAGCCAGCCACTTCACTACCACTGCAGACTCTGGCTGGCTGGCATCTTTGACATCGCCCTTCCTCTTCTGACTTCCACCATCGGTCTCTGGCACGCTTCTGTATGCTCTTGACTCCCTGTCTATTGTCGACAACAAGTCCAGTTACTGGCCTTTGAATCAGACAGGCTGGAGTTAAAATCCTGATTCTGCCATATGTGATCCGGGCAACCTCTTTAAGACTGAGTTTTTTGCTGGGCAGTGGTGGTGCACACCTTTAATCCCAGCACTCGGGAGGCAGAGGCAGGCGGATCTCTGTGAGTTTGAGGCCAGCCTGGTCTACAAGACCTAGTTCCAGAACAGGCTCTAAAACTACGGCGAAACCCTGTCTCAAAAAACCAAAAAACAAACAAAACAAAACCCTGCATTTTTCATCTGAAGTGGGAATAATGTCTGTTTTAGGGGTGCTGTGAGGTGACAATGGCTTAGCGTCATCCCTCCTCCTGTCTTCAGCCCCAGGCCCGAGCATGGCTAACTTCCTTAAAGACTGTTTTCCCGATTGGCTCTATGTAGCCCCTAGACTGTTCGGCAGCATCTTTCTCACACACTTCTCTCAGTGTTCCCTTAGGAGGGCAGGGATCCAGGCTTGTCAACATAATCCAGGCCTGATAGAAGCCTGCGCTCCTATTGCTCTGTGACTGGCAACCTCAGATATAATCAAAAGTTCTAATAACTGTGCTAGGTGACCACGTCAAATGGATGAGCAGCCACGTGTAAACTCTCCAGGGATTGCATTCCTGAAGCGTGGAACTAAGCTCTTCCTTAGGAAACTGGGGGCTGGTAGCTCACACCTGTAATGCCAGTATTCTGAAGTGAGTAAGGTCAGCCTGGTCTATCTGGTCTATATATAAAGCTCCAGGCCATCCTGGGCTACAGAGTGATACCTTGTCTTTTAAACAAACCACAAACTCCCCCAGAAACCCCACACCTGGGTCTGGTATGGTCAGTCACAGCACACCTGTCAGAGCCAAAAACTGGGTGCTCCCATCAGAAGAGCAAACTCACCGGAGAAGTCATCTGAGGACTTAGGCCAACCTCAGACTGGTAGATCCCTGTGCTATGTCCACTTGACACAAGTTAGAGTCATCAGAGAGGAGAACTGTAACTGAAAAATGCCTCCATTAAGGGCTGTAAACAAGCCTGTAAGGCATTTTTCTAATTAGTGATTTGATGGGGCATGGCTCAGCCCATGGGCTGTTTGTTGGTCCTGGGTTCTATAAGAAAGCAGGTTGAGCAAACCAGGGGGATCAAGTCAGCAAAGAGCACTCCCCATGGCTTCCGTGTCAGCCTCCAGGTTCCTGCCCTGCTGGAGTTCCTGTCCTGACTTCCTTTGATGATGAACTGTGATGTGGAAGCATAAGCTGAATAAACCCTTTCCTCCCTACATTTCTTTGGTCATGGTGTTTCATCTCAGCATCAGGAACCCTCACTAAGATACCCCTATCTCATTTTACACACTAAGGCCTTCGGGAGGAGAACATCCATGCCCTGAGAAGTGTCCAAAGCAGGGCTGTGGATTGGGATTCTTTTTGTGATCTTCGTGAAATAACATGAAGGAAAGTACACGAGACACACACTCAGAGGCTGATGAATGGACTAGGTGTACTGACGACATTCATCTCCCATGGTGGTCCTGGAGCTTCTTCCGCTCTCCAGAAACTCCATCTGCCCATCGTCACAGGACAACCTTGGTCTTGCTGGTGTCTGTTGTCATGTCCTTATATCCTCTACAGAATATTTCTTCTTTCTTAGTTTCCAATTTCATATGGATGGGATTGTACAGTGCACGATTTCACTCAGTATTTTTCTTTTTATTTTATTTTTTATTGAGAAAAGGGGAAAAAAAGTTTCCCCCTCCTCCCAGCCTCCCATTTCCCTCCCCCTTCTCCCACCCTACTTCCCCTCCCTCCACTCCTCTCCCCTTCCCTCTCCAGTCCAAAGAGCAGTCAGGGTTCCCTGCCCTGTGGAAAGCCCAAGGTCCTCCCCCCTCCTTCATATCTAGGAAGGTAAACATCCAAACTGGCTAGGCTCCCACATAACCAGAACATGAAGTAGGATCAAAACCCCGTACCATTGTCCTTGGCTTCTCATCAGCCCTCATTGTTCGCCATGTTCAGAGAGTCCAGTTTTATCCCATGCTTTTTCAGTCACAGTCCATCTGGCCTTGGTGAGCTCCCAATAGATCAGCCCCACTGTCTCAGTGGGTGGGTGCACCCCTCGTGGTCCTGACTTCCTTGCTCATGTTCTCCCTCCTTCTGCTCCTCATTGGGACCTTGGGAGCTCATCCCAGTGCTCCAGTGTGGGTCTCTGTCTCTATCTCCATCCATCACCAGATGAAGGTTCATAGGCAAGAGGATAACTATATGTTTTTCCTTGGGTTCACCTTCTTATTTAGCTTCTTTAGGTTCACCAATTGTAGCCTCCGTGACCCTTATTTATGGCTAGAAACCAATTATGAGTGAGTACATCCCATGTTCATCTTTTTGGGTCTGGGTTACCTCACTCAGGATAGTGTTTTCTATTTCCATCCATTTGCATGCAAAATTCGAGAAGTCATTGTTTTTTACCGCACCGTAGTACTCTACTGTGTATATATTCCACACTTTCTTCATTCATTCTTCCATTGAAGGACATCTAGGTTGTTTCCAGGATCTGGCTATTACAAATAATACTGCTATGAACATAGTTGAACAAATGCTTTTGTCATATGGTCGGGCATCTCTTGGGTATATTCCCAAGAGTGGTATTGCTGGGTCCAGGGGTAGGTTGATCCCGAATTTCCTGAGAAACTGAAACACTGATTTCCAAAGTGGTTGCACAAGATTGTATTCCCACCAGCAATGGATGAGTGTACCCCTTCCTCCACAGCCTCTCCAGCAAAGGCTATCATTGGTGGTTTTGATTTTAGCCATTCTGACAGGTGTAAGATGATATCTCAAAGTTGTTTTGATTTGCATTTCCCTGATCGCTAAGGAGGTTGAGCATGACTTTAAATGTCTTTTAGCCATTTGAACTTCTTCTGTTGAGAATTCTCTGTTCAGTTCAGTGCCCCATTTTTTTAATTGGGTTAATTAGCATTTTCAAGTCTAGTTTCTTGAGTTCTCTATATATTTTGGAGATCAGACCTTTGTTTGTTGCGGGGTTGGTGAAGATCTTCTCCCAGTCAGTAGGTTGCCTTTGTGTCTTAGTGACAGTGTCCTTTGCTTTACAGAAGCTTCTCAGTTTTAGTAGGTCCCATTTATTCAATGTTGCCCTTAATGTCTGTGCTGCTGGGGTTATACCTAGGAAGCGATATCCTGTACCCATCTGTTGTAGGGTACTTCCCACTTTCTCTTCTATCAGGTACAGTGTGTTCGGACTGATATTGAAGTCTTTAATCCATTTGGACTTGAGTTTTGTGCACGGTGATAGATATGGGTCTATTTTCATTCTTCTACAGGTTGACATCCAGTTGTGCCAGCACCATTTGTTGAAGATGCTTTCTTTCTTCCACTGTATATTTTTAGCTCCTTTATCGAAAATGAGGTATTCATAGGTTTGTGGGTTAAAATCCGGGTCTTCTATACGATTCCATTGGTCGACTTCTCTGTGTTTATGCCAGTACCACACTGTTTTCATTACTGTAGCTCTGTAATAGAGTTTGAAATCAGGGATGGTAATGCCTCCAGAAGATCCTTTATTGTATAGGATTGTCTTGGCTATCCTGGGTTATTTGTTTTTCCATATAAAGTTGATTATTGTCCTCTCAAGATCTGTGAAGAATTTTGATGGGACCTTGATGGGGATTGCATTGAATCTATAAATTGCCTTTGGTAGAATTGTCATTTTTACTATGTTGATCCTCCCAATCCAAGAGCAGGGGAGGTCCTTCCATTTTCTGGTATCCTCTTCAATTTCTTTCTTCAATGCCTTAAAGTTCTTGTCAAACAGATCTTTCACTTCCTTGGTTAGAGTTACCCCAAGATATTTTATGCTGTTTGTGGCTATCGTGAAAGGTGAAGCTTCTCTGATTTCCCTCTCTGCTTCCATATCCTTTGTGTATAAGAGGGCGACTGATTTTTTGGAGTTGATCTTGTATCCTGCCACATTACTAAAGCTGTTTATCAGCTGTAAAAGTTCTTTGGTGGAGTTTTGGGGGTCGCTTATGTAGACTATCATATCATCTGCAAATAACGAAAGTTTAACTTCTTCCTTTCCAATTTGAATCCCCTTGATCCCATTATGTTGTCTTATTGCTATTGCTAGAACTTCAAGCACTATATTGAAGAGGTATGGCGAGAGTGGACAGCCTTGTTGTGTTCCTGAGTTTCGTGGGATGGCTTTGAGTTTCTCTCCGTTTAATTTGATGTTAGCTGTCAGCTTGCTGTATATAGCTTTTATTATATTTAGGTATGACCCTTGTATCCCTAATTTCTCCAATACTTTTATCATAAAGGGATGTTGGATTTTGTCAAATGCTTTTTCAGCATCTAATGAAATAATCATATGGTTTTTTTCTTTCAGTTTATTTATATGATGGATTACATTGATAGATTTGCGTATGTTGAAGCAGCCCTGCATCTCTGGGATGAAGCCTACTTGATCATAATGGATAATTTTCCTAATGTGTTCTTGGATACGGTTTGCCAGTATTTTGTTGAGGATTTTTGCGTCGATATTCATGAGTGAGATTGGCCTGTAATTCTCTTTCTTGGTTGGGTCTTTGTGCGGTTTTGTTATCAGAGTGACTGTAGCTTCATAAAAGGAATTTGGCAATGACTCTTCTGTTTCTATATTGTGAAATACATTAAGGAGTATAGGTATTAGGTCTTCTTGGAAGTTCTGATAGAATTCTGCATTGAAACCATCTGGTCCTGGGCTTTTTTTGGTAGGGAGGTTTTTGATAACAGCTTCTAATTCTTTGCGACTAACAGGTCTATTTAGGTTGTTCACCTGGTCCTGGTTTAACTTTGGTATATGGTATTTATCTTAAAAAGTGTCCATTTCTTTTACATTTTCCAGTTTTGTGGCATACAGGCTTTTGTAGTAAGATCTAACGATTCTCTGAATTTCCTCTGTGTCTGTGGTTATGTCCCCCTTTTCATTTCTGATCCTATTAATTTGCATTTTCTCTCTCTGCCATTTGATTAGTTTGGATAGGGGTTTATCAATCTTGTTGATTTTCTCCAGGAACCAGCTTTTTGTTTCATTGATTCTTTGGATTGTTTTCTGTGTTTCTATTTTGTTGATTTCAGCCCTCAGTTTGATTATTTTCAGTCTTCTACTCCTCCTAGCTGAGTCTGCTTCTTTTTTTTTTCTAGAGCTTTCAGGTGTGCTGTTAAGTCTCCAATGTGCGCTTTTTCTGTTTTCTTTAAGTGGGCACTTAGTGCTATGAACTTTCCTCTCAGGACTGCTTTCATAGTGTCCCATAAGTTTGAGTAGGTTGTTTCTTTATTTTCATTGAATTCGAGGAAGACTTTAATTTCTTTCTTTATTTCATCCTTGATCCAGGTGTGGTTCAGTAGTTGACTGTTCATTTTCCATGAGTTTGTAGGCTTTCTGGGGGTAGCATTGTTGTTGAATTCTAACTTTAATCCATGGTGATCTGATAAGACACAGGAGGTTACGAATATTTTTTTGTAACTGTGGAAGTTTGCTTTGTTACCAAGTATGTGGTCAATTTTCGAGAAGCTTCCATGAGCTGCAGAGAAGAAGGTATATTCTTTCCTATTTGGGTGGAATTTTCTATAGATGTCTGTTAAGTCCATTTGATTCATTACCTCCATTAATTCTCTTATTTCTCTGTTAGGTTTCTGTCTGATTGACCTGTCCATTGGTGAGAGAGGAGTGTTGAAGTCTCCTACTATTAGTGTGTGCGGTTTGATGGCAGCCTTGAGTGTTAGTAATGTTTCTTTTACGTACGTGGGTGCTTTTATATTAGGGGCATAGATATTCAGGATTGAGACTTCATCCTGATGAATTGTTCCTGTTATGAGTATAAAATGTCCCTCTCCATCTCTTCTGATTGATTTAAGTTTGAAGTCAACTTTGTTAGAAATTAGTATGGCCACACCTGCTTGTTTCTTAGGTCCATTTGCATGATAAACCTTTTCCCATCCCTTTACTCTGAGTAGATGCCTGTCTTTGTGGTTAAGGTGTATTTCTTGTAAACAGCAGAATGTTGGATCCTGTTTTCGTATCCAATATCTTAGCCTGTGCCTTTTTATAGGTGAGTTGAGCCCATTGACATTAAGTGATATTAATGACCAGTGGTTGTTAATTCCAGTTACTTTTTTAGTAGTAGAGTTTGTGTGTTTCCTTTCTTTGAGTTGTGCTGGTGAAGGGTCTCTAGATGTTTGAGTTATTGTGGTTATTGTTGGACTCCTTGGTTTGTGATTTTCCTTCTATTACTTTCTGTAAGGCTGGATTTGTGGCTACGTATTGTTTACATTTGTTTTTATCCTGGAAAATTTTGTTTTCTCCATTTATAGTGAACGAAAGCTTGGCTGGGTATAGTAGTCTGGGCTTGCATCCATGGTCTCTTAGTTTCTGCAGTACATCTATCCAGGACCTTCTGGCTTTCATTGTTTCCATAGAGAAATCAGGTGTAAGTCTGATAGGTTTACCTTTATGAGTAACTTGGCCTTTTTCCTTTGCAGCTCTTAATATTCTTTCTTTATTCTGTATGTTTTGTGTTTTGATTATTATATGGCGAGGAGATGTTATTTTTGGTCCAGTCTATTTGGTGTTCTGTATGCTTCTTGAACCTTCAAAGGAATATCCTTCTTTAGGTTGGGAAAGTTTTCTTCTATAATTTTATTAAATATATTTTCTGGACCGTTGAGCTGTATTTCTTCTCCTTCTTCTATCCCAATTATTCTTAGGTTTGGTCTTTTTATTGTGTCCCAGATTTCCTGAATGTTTTGTGATGAGAATTTGTTCGCTTTGCTGTTTTCTTTGATCAGTGTGTTTATTTTCTCTATGGTATCTTCAGTGTCTAAAATTCTTTTTTTTTTTTTTTGAGACAGGGTTTCTCTGTGGTTTTGGAGCCTGTCCTGGAACTAGCTCTTGTAGACCAGGCTGGTCTCGAACTCACAGAGATCCGCCTGCCTCTGCCTCCCGAGTGCTGGGATTAAAGGCGTGCGCCACCACTGCCCAGCTGAAATTCTTTCTTCTATCTCTTGTAATCTGTTGGTAGTACTTGTCTCTGTATTTCCTGTTCGTTTACCCAGATTTTCCATCTCCATCCTTCCCTCGGTTTGTGTTTTCTTCATTACTTCCATTTCATTCTTGTCTTGAACCGCTTCCCTTACCTGTTTGCTTGCTTTTTCTTGTTTCTCTTGATTTTCTTGGGTATCTTTGAGCGATTTATTCATTTCCTCTACCTTTTTGTTTGTGATCTCTAATTGTTTATGGCAGTTTTTCACCTCCTGTTTAAGGTCTTCTATTATTTTCATATAATTCACTTTTGAGTCGATTTCTTTTAATTCTTCTAGAGTAGGGTGTACAATTCTTCTTATTTCGGGATCCCTGGATTCTGGTGATGACATGTTGCCTTTCAGGTTGTTGGAGGAATTCTTGCCCTGGTGCCTTCCCATCTCTTCCTTCAAATGGAGCCAGGAGAGGCCTGGTGTCTTGGTCCAGTCTTTGCTGTGACTGACTCTCTGTTTGTAACTCTTCAGTGTAGAAGCAGGAACCGTCCGATCCAGATGGAACTCCTCAGCACCGAAACATAGACGCCTGGTAGTCCAATGACCCGCGGACAAAAGGGAGAACTTGGGGGGCAGGGCGGGGACGAGTAGAACACAGGACACCCTGCTGCAAAAGCTGAAGGTGCACGTGCTCCCTTTCGGGGGGTGGGGGGTCCTTGAGGCCTGCCCAATAGGCAGGCACTCACCTCTCTGGGTGGGTAGCCTTAGTGTAGGAGCAGAAAACTGTTCCTGAGCAAAGGACCTAGCAGAAAACGCAGGCTTGGGAGGGGGGGGGGGTCGTGTGTAAGAAAGACAGCCCTGCAGAAGGAGCTGGGGGAGGGGGGTTTGTGGTCTCTTCCGGGACAATCCGCCCCTGGATAGCACACACTCACCCGTCCAGATGGAACTCCTCAGAACCTAAACAGCCGCTTCACACTCGGTATTTTTCAAGACTCACGCATGTAGCCATGGCCTTGCCAATGGATGGTTTTGCTGTGTCTGGCTTGTGTGTTCTCCGTGCCTTGGTGTGAAGCTGGCATTTCAGACTGCTTACAGAGGCAGGAAGAATTTGGAGGGAAGGAGACAGGGAAGAACCTGAAGTAGTTTTGGGCACAGAGGACAGTGTGGTTGGAGAGGCTTTGCCACAGAAATACAGAGTGGGCTTGGGGGGGGATGGGTTTACCTGACAGTTGCTTTTTAAGTCCGGAGGGGTGTGCTTCCTCCAAAATCACAGTTGCAGGTTAGACAAGCAAAAAGTATCACTGTGAAGTTACCAGAGACAACACCCTTATTTCTTTTACTCCTTTGGGGGTTCCAGTTCAGTTCTGTGTGCCTAAGAAGACCAGGCAACAGAGTTCACTGCCTATAGAAGATGAAGGAGTCACAAGTTGGCTGGCCAGTGCTTCTGCTTTCCCACCAGGGGCATGCTGGTTGGCTGGTTTGGAGGCGAGGTTGCCTCAGTCCTGAAGAATCTGACAATTGCTGGCTGTTCCCATATCATGTCCCCATATGCACTGACAAGTGAGGTCTCATGTGTGGTATATCCCAGGAGGACTTTCTGAAGCCAGGGCAGGGCGCCCCACTATTGCCAGAAAGCCTGACTTGGACTACACCTTTCTCTAGTATTTCGGCTTAGATGGTCAGAAGTATTTTGTCCCTGAGACCTGACAGATGTCCCGATGCTCTCTGTAGGTGTAGTAGATGTTGGCGCCTGGAGCTGGCAGGCTAGTTTCACAGCCACAGAGACTCTGGCAGGATGCCGTCTTCACACTGTAGACCAGACTTTTGCTAAGCATAACTTGCTTCCTCACTGGCTCCTCAACATCCCTACTGAACAAGGGTTTGCACAATCCTCAGACAAGCAATGACAGCAGAGAGTGGTGGTCAAGACCACCTGAACTAGGCAATTTAGGGGGCTAGACATTAGGTGCACACACTGGGTCACAGTCCCTGACTTCTAAGCAGTTTGTTTGGTTGTCATAGTCACTAACAACATCAGCTGCAAACTAATAAGATTTTGTTGCTTTTATTTTTTTAAAGCAGGTACTATATAGTTCAAGCTGTCATTGAATTCACTGTGTAGTGAATCTGAGTCCAAAAGAGAACAAACCTAGCTTGGAAATTGAGTTTAAATGCAGGCTGGCCCCATTAGACCTACAATTTACAGGAGTGAGGACAGCTCCCCACAAGAAACAAAGTAGTTCGTACCTACCTGCTTCTTTACTGAAATGTTGGCTATTCCTTGGATACTTTAATACAGCTTGGATAGCAAATTCAGTGGGAATCAGTTATCTATGTGTGTGGTACTGAAATTGTACCTAGGGCCTTGAGTGTGCTAGCCCACCTTTTTTAAAAAAAAATTAGATAGGCTCTCACCAAATTGTATAGGTGTACTGGCTGATTTTGCATGTCTACTTGACACAAGCTGGAGTAATCAGAGAGGAAGGAGCCTCAGCTGAGGAAATGCCTCCATGAGAGCCAGCTGTAAGGCATTTTCTCATTCAGTGATCAATGGGGGAGAGCCCAGCCCATGGTGGGTGGTGCCAGCCTCCAACTGTTAGTCCTGAACAAGACATAGGAAGTAAGCCAGTAAGCAGCTCCCCTTCATGGTCTCTGCATCAGCTCCTGTCTCCAGGATCCTGCCCAGCTTGAGTTCCTGTTCTGACTTCTTCCTTCAGTGATAAACAGCAATGCTGAAGTGTGAGCCAAATAAACCCTCTCCTCCCCAACTTGCCTTTTGGTCATGGTTTCATTGCAGCAACAGAAAGCCTCCTAGAAACCAGGATAGACTTGAATTCACTCTCAAATCCAGATAGGCCGTGCATTGGTTGTCCTGCATTGGGCCTGTAAGTAGCTGTTATTATGGGTCTGTGCCACACTAGAAACACCGCAGCCCTTTGGTCCTGCGCTTAGCCCGCCCCCCCCCCCCGCTTTAGACGTTTTCATTTTATGGCACTACTGCCCACCTCAGCTTGTTTCATGTTTCCCCTGCCACCTCCCACATCCAGCTGAAGGTGATCCGCAGTCCTGGTGGTGCAGTGGCTGGTACAAGGCTGTGTTGCTCATTTGCTGGATGGACAAGAAACTCTTGGGGCGTACTTCTGCAGCACCCATCTACAGTAAACCTTCTCACCTCAGTTCACTCTCTGCCAGCTATAGGACAGGCCTGTGTGGGCCTGACGCAAGACACGTCTTGCCTGAACTTTTAACTTTGCTGCCTTTCTGCACTCACTCACCCTGTGCTCTGGCACAGTTCTCACACCTGCACTCCTGCCCAGACTCACACTGGCCTGACTTGGCTAGGCCATCATCTCCCTGGGTTTCATTCTTCCTCAGAGCTATGCTCCTGCAGTCAGTAGACTGTAGAGAGCACCAACACCATCCATTTGACCATGACAGCATTCTCCTAGCAACTCCTTCCCTGTCCAGTGTCTCCACTCACAGCCACCTGCCCCAGCACTGAACATACACAGCGATGCTGGAAACTTCTGATGTGGGCAATGCAGTGAAATATGAGCCAGAGGTTCCACAAAGCACATAGCCTAGGAAATGCTCTTACAGGACAGCCATTGGGAAATGGGAATGACCAATCAGATGCTTCACGAAGGTAATCTGGCATGCGTGTGGAAGCAGAGTAGTTAGCTAGTTCTCAGTTCACCATGTAGGGAGCCAACTCAAACAACCCAAAGCTCAGGTTGTCAGACTTATCAGTTGAGGCATTTTGCTGGTCCCTGCACTTTGGTATTGTTTTGGTGAAACTCTGGTCTCTCTTTTGGTCGACTCTGAGAAGCTTTGCAGGTCCCAGGTCTGTTGAGATAATAAACCTTCCAATATATTTATTTACCTGTTTTTCCATAAAAGGTGACATTTTTGAAGACAAATAATACTGAAGGCACATGCCATCTTGTGGAACAGCGAGTCAGGGATGCCCCTGAGTCACTAATGAAGCCTGGACAGAGTTTCTGCCTCCAGTGACATGTTAAATGAATCACTTACAGGGTATATTCATAGCTAATAGGTGCAAAGCCCCATGGAGGGGGGGGGGCTTGGCCAGGGTCCCCATAATGGGGGAGGGGTACAGTGTTAGGACAGATGATCTTGCCTTCAGCCTGGGTGGGGATCTAAGGCATACCTGATTGGCCAGTCTACCTGGAAGGCTCAGAATGGGTAAGATACTGGAAATGACCTCCTAACCCACCATTCCCTTGGCATTACAGAGCCCTGGGGAGCAGTTTTAGTTGCTGGGATTCACTGCTACCTGCTATGGTCAGAATTGTAACCAAGCTTCATAAACAGACCAAGTGGAGGCATTTCCCCAGTTCAGGAAAGGCAGGTGGGGCAACCAAACGCAGCATACAACTAGAAGGCCAATTTCTACTTGGCAGTCATTGGGAAGCATGCAATGACCAGCTTACCAGATCCTGCAGGCTGGGGAGCACAGAGGTCAGGGGAGGCCCTACTGCTTCACTCCTTCTGCTGGCAAAGCTGGGCTAGAGGTCTAGTCCCAGGAGGGCGGGGGGTGTGGGCACACCTAGTGCAGGGGAGGAAGGCACAGTCATATGGAAGTGCAGCTCCCATTTTGAAAAGTCTTTTCTTGGAGGGTGGAGGCTGGGACTGGACCTTACCTATGTAACACTGAGCTACTCTCAGCTCAGCCACTCGGTCTTCTAGGAAGCAAGTGTTACAGGAGGTCACAGAGCTGGAACTTGAGGACTCCTGCACTCAGGGAGCATCAAGGGGCACAGGGGCGGCTGCGGCAGCAGAAGCACCAGCAGGTATGCACTGAGATTAAGAAGGCCAGATGGGGGCTGGGTGGTGGCACACACCTTTGATCTCAGCACTCAAAAGGCAGAGGCAGGCGATCTCTGAGTTCAAGGTCAGGCCTGGTCTACAAAGCTAGTTCCAGGACAGTCAGGGCTACACAGAGAAACCTTGTCTCAAAGAAGAAAAAAAAGGTGGTCAAATGGTTGAGTGGTCCCTGGCGACATGAGCACTGAGTCCAGGGCATCAGGGATCAGCAAAAGAAGGGCAGGAACACACAGCCCTGCTGTAGGCAGAAACTTCAAGAACTTGCTTTTCACTTTTCAGGCTCAGGGACAGAGAGGAGCACAGTCAAGCTGAAAGAAGAGCCCCGTGCCATCTAGTGTTATGTGACTGACTTAACTATTTCTGTGCCCACCTTTAAAGTTCTAAGATTTCTGATAGAAAAGCTGGGATCAGGATTTGGCAATGAGGCTTTGTGGCATCGTATTTTAAGACTGGGCTGACAGAATGGCACAGCCGGTAAAGGTACTTGTCACCAAGCCTTGGTTTTTATCCCCAGATCCCACATGCAAGCATAGTGGAAAGAGAACTGACTGCTACAGATTGTCCTCTGATCTACATGTGTGTGTCACATACACATATGCACATAATGAATAAATAAGTAAGTGTAATAAATGTAATCCCAGCCCAGAGACTAGAAAGATGACTCTGTGGTTAAGCAGCAAGAGGCTTACTGCTCTTTGGTTGCTGGAAAACAAGTAGGTGCTTAAAAACCAAATAAAATTCAATGGCTGCCTTTCAACATGTACCTGCTATGCACTAAGTATGAAACAGTAAAGATTCTAAGTGCTGACGTGGTTCTGAGAAAGCCTCTGTCATGCAGCAGCTACTTGGCCCTACACAGACTCAGGGCAGTACCCTCTCAGTCAGCTCCAGCTAACACATGTGCCAGTCTGTGGTAAAAGACAGGCAGAGGTAACTACCACAGATGTGCAGTTTGTCCTTGTGATGCCCAAGTGCTCTGAATCACTGAGGAAATGGTTTAGAGTGCTTGGGCATGCTGGAAAGTTCCTTTGCCAAGGTCTAGAGTTGAAATGTGTCATTTTCCTTTGCCAAGGTCAGACTCGAAGTAGCTCCTCAAACCACTTCTCCTATGTGAGGGGGAAAAGGACAAAGAGATTAAACTACAGGGCAAAGAATCAGAACTCGTTAGCAGATGCCACTGTGCGGACACTCAACTTTATTCACTTTATCTATATATTTAACAATTCTAAAGTATTTACTTCTTGCTTTGACAAAAAAATGAAAAATATAGGAGCATTGACTCCTCTTTAGGAGAAAAGGGTTTTATGTACAGCTACGGAGAGTTACGGTTCCTCCTTTACATACAAAGAAAATATTAATAAAAAAGTGCTTCATTGATCAAAAAGGGCAAAGAGCTGCAAGCATTTATTCACACTGTACAACAGACCCAAGAAACCCGTATCATAACCTCTTGGCACCTGTCACTAGGAACTGCACAATCTTCAATTACACCAACCTTTCCCTACCTGCACCTCCAGACACAGCAAGCATGGAGGAGCACGTCCCCGTTTCACTGGAGTCGGCCTCTGTGTGACTTGTTGCTTGAGGAATGAGCAGTGCTCTGATACCCTGGGCTTCGTTTCAGCCAACAGTGCTAGGGAAGGCTTCTGGACTTCTCGCACCTACACTCAGGAATATGCAGAACCATCTTCCTGAGACACAGAATGCCCATGGTCAGGTAACAGCTTCCAAAGGAGAGGGGCATGGACCAGGCCAGCTAGAACCGAGGTGTCCACCCAACCACATCCAGTCCTCACACTACACTCTGTTCTGTTACCAGCTCGCGGCTTTTAGCAGAGCCAAGCATGGCCCTGGGGGTGGGAGCAGGCACAAATAGATGCCAACAATTCAAAGCACAAACCAACTACTCTCCACCCTTCCCACACCCACCTCCACCACAGACAATTACTGCTCTAAGGCTCTTTTTGGACCACATCAAAACTCCTCATGTCATTTTCTAAGAACCCTGCAATCACCAAGTGGTTCTTCATTCGTAGCAAAAGCCAGACATGTGCCCACTCAGGCAGCCAGAAGCAGGACAGGGGACTCCTGGGTCCTTCCTACTGCCCCCTGAAGTAGGGAAAGAGGAGGACTGATCGTGTGGAGAGCTTTGTAACTGTGGGACTCTGCTCCTCAAGGGGAGATGCATGATTGGTTTACTTTGGGAATGGGGACTTGTGGAACCCTGAGTCTGGATTTCCCTGTGTTGGTGGAGGAAGAGATTGTTTGTGGGACCAGGCCCCAGAAGAAGCTCCAGGTGCCTAGGCCCATGCAGGTCTTGAGCACAGCAGCAGGACACTGCATTCTGGCCGGTCTGCACCTTTATCTGGAAGCCCAGGCAAAGGGAGGCCTACCCAATCTGGTCAAGTTAAAGACGGAATCCATGTGGGCCAACATGTCAGCTACCCAGCCCCTCAGTAACTCAAAAGAAGCACAGACCCCTCTTTCAAAGTGAGGCCTGTGGAGTACCTCACTGTGTGCCCTTCCTCCCAATGTCTTCCTGTTTTTACCTGTGAGTTGGGATGACCCTATCCCTCCCCAAAATAGCACTCTCCAGAAAGGTCCTTCCAGACTCCCCAGCACAAAGGTTTACCAATCGGCTCTGCCGTAGCTGTGATGTGAGGAATGGTCACTCATGTTAAGCTGACTTTCTGTTGTGCTCATTCAGGCCTTCATTCTGGCTCCTTCCACTGGGAAGCATTGAGTCATCTCCCAGCATGCCAAAGAGCAAACAGCTCAGCAGTTATAGGAGCCTGGCAACCTCTGGGCTTCCATTAAAAAAAAAAAAAGTAAGACAACTGGGGGCATTTTTCTTTTTAAAAGGCAAAGAGGGAACATGGAAAGGGAAGGGAAGATGAAACAAAAATCAATTTACAATCCAGTGGTACATCCCAATCTCTGTACAGGTTGTTCCATGCCCCCATCCCAAAGTGTATGGGCCTCTCGGACTGCCCAGGCTGTGAATGAGCCTATGAAACGAACAGCAGCATGGCCTCTGCCACCCCAGGTCACTGGCTTCAGTTTGAAGTGGCAGCAATAGGCTTATCCAGTTCAAGGTCAATGCTGGAGCTTGTGGGATGAAGGCTGCTATAGCAAGACTTGCACACTCGACTGGGTTCAAATAGCTGCTGGCTAGGAACTGGAACCTTCTGGTTACAACAACTGGAGCAGAATACGTTCCCACAATTCCTTGAGACAAAAAAGAAATAAAATAACATCAGTTTCTGCTGGTAGGTTTTTGTGGGAAAAACCCAACTTCAGTAAGCATTGCTGTGTATAGTCTAGATGTGCTAGGAACATGTTCTCTTCTCCAGGCAGGAAGACGCTAAGTAGGAAGACAAGTCTACCTAGTAGAGTCACTTTCACTTCAGGCTGAGGACATGTGGCTGCCTCACCGCTCCAGCACATGGCTGTCAGATGCACAGAAAGATGCTCAGGAGAAGCTCTCTGTGGATAAATGAGCCCAGCACTGAAGCAGCTGCCAGCTCAGCACTCAGTTCTGACCTGGTGACACACCCAGTGGCTGCACTGACCTTGGTACTGGCCATCTGGGTAGCTTAAGGCTACAGGGAGGCAAAAGGGAGGAGTTGACCTGTGGGTCCCTCAAAGAAGAAAACTATGCTACCCAGCTGGGGATGGAGAACCCTACCTAATGGTCATGACCTTAGAGGCAAGTTGGATGGCAGACTGCTACCAGCAGCATGCAAAGCCAAAAGTCAAAGCAGCACTTGACACATGCTCAGCGTGAAAGGGAAGGGGAAGGACAGCCCATGAAGAAACATATGCATGTATACATCCCTATTAGACAGCAGTCAGTTCAGCTATGCTTCACCACCCTGCCCCATGCATCTCCAGGCTCCCCTCTCCTTTCCACTAAAACCTCTACTTCTTGCATCTGTGCAGCATTGAGCTGCACAGCTAGACTGACAACCATCACACACACACACACACACACACACACACACACACACACACACACACACACGAAAGGTAACTAACACAGGATGGGTCCTGCCTACCTTACAATCCTACATTTTCTGAGCCCTAAAGTCCAAACCAACACTGATCAGCATATCACAGGAAACTCCAAGGTACCTGACACAGCTCTCCAGAGATGAGAAGTTAATAGAAAAGCTTCCTCTGAGCTAATTTCTCAGTCACCCAGTTCAGAATGCAGACCACACTGGGTAGGAACCACTTGAGCACAGGAGAAGCAGACACTGACAACCACATGAGACAAAGCAACACTGTAGAAGGGAAGGTGGGACAGAGAACACAAAGCCCTTCGTTTCTAGAATAGGAAGCACTTCACAACTTTCTAAGAAGCACGAGTCAGCAAGAACTTGTGATTCTTGAACACAGGAACAGGAAATCTCTGGATGCCTATACTTGTTTGACGTACCTGCTTAAGTTCAGCTTTTTTCAAAGCCTGACATGAATTTGATCAAGTAAGCTTTTCTATCTGACTTCCTTTGGGAGGCCCTGAAAGACCTAAGTGGAGTCATCCATGCTAAGTAATTCTCTGGAAAGATCGTATTTGGTTACTTCTGTCTCTATAAAAACAAAACAAGGAAGCAATGCCATTTGATACCATCCTGGCATCGATGAATGACTGTCACCTCTCCTCCTCAAAAAAGTCCTGAAGCCCACTGGCTTCTCCCAAAAGATCATCAAGAATATAACAGCCCAGCTGGCCTGTACAGTCCACAGGGGAGCACAAGGCTACAGCAGACACGCCCCTGGCACTCTCTTTCACCAGCTGCAGTGGATCCCCGTGCCCACCTGCCCGCCTGTGCTCTCCCTTACGAGGCTTCAGGCCAATGAGTGCAGAGAAGGGAATGGCAGCATTAGTGTGGAGAAGTTATTGTGGGTGTGCAGACATCACAGACAAGTTGTTGCAAATGCTCACCACGTTTGATCAACACGGTCAGTGTCCCTGAAAGGAGGGGAAAAAGAGCTCAGAAGAGAAGCCATTTGGTCTAGGGGTACGGGGTGGGGGAGTCCTATGGTCCTAAGAGTGTCATCTGTCTACAAAGAGATTTTTCCATCACTTTCAATCCAGGCTCACTTCTACATATGGGCCACCGTATGATTCTAATAAACTTCCTATCCTAAGAACACTAAACATCTACCAGAGAGTTACCCCTGCCAGGACAAAGTAGCCTTAGTAACTCACTGCTTAACTTGGGAGAAAGAAGTTAGGAGCAGCAAGGATTGGAGACTGCCCTCAGTTATGTCTACTATTCCCCGGCCACAGCTTCTCAGCAGTAGCACAGGGAGCAGGGAGCAGGGAGCAGAAAGAAGTAGGAAAACCAGGCTTCCTGCTCACAGCTATAAAACTGTTTTTGCTCAAAGTAGCTATCATCAGTTTTATGCTGGAAATAAGAAATGAAGATCTGCATGGTAGTTGTTACCTCACCAATCTGGGAAATGAAACAAAGTATGCCCACATTTCAAAATTTAATAGTGATCAATGAATTGGAACAGAGTTCCCGAATGCAGTTCTGGAAGGACCAATGTCAGAGGCACAAAAATGTGACTCCAAGGGTAGTTCACACAGAACACTGCTGGTAAGATGTCAAAGTTCACCTTCCCACCCTAAAAGCCACCCCAATGGCACCTGCAGTGGTGCTTCCTGCTGGCGAGCCAAAAGGCACTGTCACAGGCATAGCAGTGGGCAGCCAGGTGGTCAGGTAGCCAACGGGTCATCTGTAAAACACATGGGACCGGGTTAGTGACAGGAAGTGGGCCAGTCAGCTAAGTCAACAGAGTCACACCAGGGGGAACAAGAATCACAGGGACTACATAGGCTCCAGTGGTACCAGCGGAGCAGGCCTGCTGACAACGGTTCAAGGAACGTGTCCCAATTGTTTGCCTGGAGGGGACTCTGCTCTCCCCAAGGCAACATGGCAGCAATGGCACCCTGGTCTGCCATGAGAGCTGGCAGAGGCAATGGAGAGAGAGGGCCAGCTTACTGAGTATCCCTGGCTTAGAGTTGATGGATGTGGGTTCCCAGACACAGAGATGCAAAGGTTCAATTAATTCCACTGTGAGTTTCCTTCTTTGGTGAGGGGCATGGGGCAGGGACTGGAGTGGAGAAGAACTGTAGGACACCTGTACAGATGGCACGCAGAGCAGGGGCTGAGCCTGTACCTCTGTGTCCTGTTTATCCACCTGCTCCCAGCTGGCTTCAGAGAAAATCTCTGTGCTGCAGCGAGACAAACAGTTCTGATCCAGATTGCTTTCCGAGTCGGGGATTGAAGTCTGTTGGCAAACAAACACAACTGAACAGAATGAACCTGTCTCCTCCCGCAGGAGAACAGAGCACTGGGGTCTGAGTGCTAAGGTACCAAATGTGCAGTGACACCAGCCATCAGATGGGCTGACCAGGTGCAGAGGTGGGCTGGGCTCAGAAGGCTACATGGATTTTGTGAAGTGGCACTGAGTGGAAAGTTGGGTCTTAGGTTCCAGGAAGCAAGGGAAGTGAGCGAGATGGAGAAGGAACCCCTGTGTCATCTGTTCTGGGGCCCTGGTGATCTAGTCCAGCACTTAATGAAAACAGTGATTTGGATATGCCTGTCTTTTTCTGAAGGACTCTTTGGGACATTGAGAAATCATTATTAATTAGTATGAAGAAAAAAGCTAAAAGTTCCATTGGCTGTAAAGTCACTAGTGGGATGATTACTCTAGAACCTGCCTTACACTTGTAATGGCACCCATCAAAGAAGAAAGCCCCTCTGGGAACCCAAGAGCACTGACAGCCTTGTTTCTAGCCCCCAAGCCTCATCAGTGCTAAACCCAACAATGCTAACAACAACAACAAAAAAATTCAATCCCTTCTCTCCATTTCTCCTGCCAGCACCTGCCACAGAATGCGTATAATCACTTGTACAAAAAAAGAACAAAGCTCTCAAGGTTCCCGAAGTCTAGGAAAGCAGGCAGCTTACTAGTGAGGCAGGACAAACACTCCAACATAACAATATTAGCACTGCTCTATAAATACCATTGTGAACAGGCATGCAAGCCCTTCTAAATATATAAGATTTTTATTTGGGGGTGGAGTAAACTGAGACAGGGTAACTGTAGCCCAGGTTAGCCTGAAACTCACTATGCAGCTCAGGCTGGCTTCAACCATGTGGAAATGCTCTGCCTCAGTCTCTCAAGTGTTTGATTACAGGCGTGACCCACGACACAGGACCCCATGTCATGCATTAACTCTCTCCCATTTTCTTAACTGCCTAGAAGGGAATGGAACGTCAATACAGCAGAAAAAAGGCAGACTGTTGTCTCCATGGCCAAGGCTAATTCCTAAACAATCTCTCTCCACACAGCAATTTAAGACCTTTCTAGTCCTTTCAAAATCTGTTCCAATAACCAGTGCTTCAGGTGCGAGTGTCATCTCTTCGGATAGCTTTAAAGGGATCATGACCTAACTTACCACTTCATCCCCAAAGTCCCCATTGAAGCGCAGAGAGCTGGTCAGGTACTGGCTCTCCAGGCGACTCTTCAGCTCCTGGACTTGTTTCTTCAAGGTCTCCACTTCTTGCTGGTGGCCAGACTCTATCTGACGCAGGCGCTGTTGGATTGTATCTGTGTATACAGGCATGCCATCATCATCCAGGTGGCTGCGGGAAGGCTGGTCAGGGCTGCTGGTAGTGGATGGCCTCCCTGAGTGGCTATTCAGCCACTTGTGGTGCAAGTTCCTTGAGTACAAGTGAGCAGAGCTGCAGCTTGTGGCAGATAGTTGGTGGCTCAGTGAGTCCTTATTCCTCCCAGTCTCCCCATTGGCACAGTGTCCATTGGGTGTGGGGTACTTCTGAAAGGTGCCAAACCCTGAAGGCTGTTCTGAAGTCTTATTTTCAGTCTCTAGGGCACCGTTGCACACAATTCCCTGTCTATATTTGTCTAATGGCAAGGCACAAGGAGCCCGCATCAGGCTGAGGGTGTTACCAGGGGATGAAGTCCTATATAGCACAGAATCCCATTGGGGCCTCTCAGCAGACCTGGGCTCTGGAGCCATGGGAAGCATGTCCCTGCCACTGAACCTACCACTGCTTGCCAGGCAAGGTCTGTGATGGAGCTGGGGCGTACTCTCTGACTTCACCTTATCCACTAGTAACATGTGCATGGAGCTGTTTGTGTGTGGTCCTCTTGTCTCGAATGGGACTTGGGAAGGCAGCAGAGAACTAGACTGTGAGGTACCAAGGCCAACTTTTGCATCTATTGGGACAGCGGGAGCTACATTTTCCCTGTCCTCTGCAATATTCTCTACTTGAGGCTGCTCCACAGGGACCTCCTGGGAGTCCTCTCCCCTGAGGGGAGCCTGGGGTGAACTAGAGAGAACATTGTGTCCATCCTGCTGTTCAGGAGAATCCTGTGAGAACAAAGGCAGGCTGGGGTCTAGATGGTTTCTTAGAGTAGCATCATCTAGCTCTGGTTCTTGGTGAAGTACGACTGAGCCCTCAGTCACCACACTGCTCTCCTTTGCTAGGAGTGCCTCCTCTTTGATATCTGGTACCTCAGTGTGCGCCCTGTGGGCAGGTTCTTCTGTCCCACTCTCCTCTTTGGTGGCCTCTTGCAAAATGTTCTCCATCTGCCCTTCAGCCACACCAGCCGCCACAGATAGCTCAGCACCTCCAAGCAGCCTGCTGGGCTTCCGCAGGCTGTCCATAGCAGGAGCCTCTTCCCCAGAGCCAGCAAAGCTGCTCAGCTCCAGGGAGCGCCCATGCTCCTGCCATTTCTCATTTAGGCTGGGGTCACTGCTGCGCCGGCTGGCCAGAGGCACCATGTTGTCACAGGCTGTGGTCAGATTGTCAAATGATCTAGTCTTGGGTAGCCTAGAAAAAAAAGAGTTTGGGGAAAATGAGAATCGTAGAGGCTATTTGGAGCGCAGTCGGGACATGTTTTTAAATATGTCACTGTTTCACAACTGGACCATTACAGCAACATCTTTGAAACAAGGCTCAGATTCCTGCAGAGGCAGGGTTCTCCATCAGCACTGCCCCACTGCCAGTCCCCGCCTCTATAAGATAAAAGCATACACAATTTCTTTTTCTGGTTTTTTGAGACAGAGTTTCTCTATGTAGCCTTGGTTGTCCTGGAACTCAATCTGTAACTAGGCTAGCACTGAACTCAAGAGATGCCCTGCCTCTGCCTCACAAGTACTGGGATTAAAGGTGTGTGCCACCACTGCCTGGCACATATTTCTGAAAGCCATAAAGTCATTCTTTTATTTATTTATTTTTCTCTCTTTCTTTTTTGATTTTTGAGACAGGGATGCATGTATCCCAGAATGGCCTCACACTCTCTACATAGCCTAGGAATGACACTGAACTCGATCTTCTGCCTCCACCACCAATGTGCTGACAGTACAGGAATGTGTCATAAATGCCAGGGTTATGCAGCACTGGAGCTCAGACCCAGGGCTTCATGCAGGTATTCTACCAACTGAGCTGCACTGCAGCCTTCAACAAGCATTCTTCGTGAGGCTTCGTGTCTCTCAGGTAGTGGCAGAATAGCTTGCTGGTTCTTTGTATTACACATTTTAAGTTCATTTATTATCTATCACTACAATCTTAATAAAGTTAATTCACAAGTGGCCAAAATTTCTCTCATCTCAACAGCATCAGAAGACCAATCAGGACCCAGAGGAAGAAGCAGAGAGTAGTGGGTAAACAAACCAGAGAGTCACAAAGACCTCAATGGATGTGGTCCATCACTAAGAAACTTCTCATGCATGTAGTAGAATAATGTAGCAACAGGCCAACTCACTTCCAGAAATAAGGCCTTACTATTTTCCTTAAGAAACTCGACAGTGGTGGTGCATACCTTTAAACCCAGCCTTCAAGAAGTAGAGGCAGGCAGCTCTCTGTGAGTTCAAGGCCAACCTGGTTTACAGAGCTAGTTCCAGGCCAGCCAAGGCTACAAAGAGAAACCCTGTCTTGAAACAAACAAAACAAAACCCAAAAAAAAGCAGCAGCAGTCAAACTTCAGCCAGATGTGGCAGTTCATACTAGTAAATCACATCACTGCAAGTCTGAGGTCAGCTTGGGAGGGAAAGGCGGGGGAGGGGAGAGGGGGGCACAGGAGGGGGTAAGGAGAGGAAGGGAGAGGAAGAATCCCACCACACAGGACTTGAGACTTGTGGCCCCGAGCTCACCGGCTTAAGGGGGGATCGTCAGGGCTGGAGCCTGGGGCTGGGTATGGTGCACAGCTGTCATCTGTGGGAGTAGATGGGGATGGGCAGGGAAGGTATACTGCACTCCATAGCATCAGATTCCGCACATGGCACACGGGGTATAGCACCTGAGGAGACGGGGAGGACACAGGTTTATACAGACAACCAAAGTCTCTCAGAAATGTCTAGAAATAAGGAACAAGAACGAGCACACCCAGGTGGGTCACAGATAAACAAGGAGGTGGTGTCAGTAAAGGAAGGTCTGTCTCCCAAGAGGACAGGTACAGAACCATGGGGTCTGTCTGACAACAGTTTTCACTTAAAGAGCCTCTCGAGCATGAAAACCTAATGGATCCTTTAAAGACTGACATTATCTCAGGTGGTCTTTACTGAATGACTGACTTTAATATTAGCCTGATTTACTGCCTAAGAACCATTCTGTTAGACGGTAAGTGTCTGTTTCCTCAAAGTTCAGCTTCAGCGGAAACTGCCAAATCTGATTTACAGACTTACTTAATCATGTGAAAAAGAAAGGAATCTTCCTCCCTTCCCAAGGAAGGAATGAAGCAGCATACATCTTTTAACTGTAATGAGAAGCGTATCAATTGCAGCAAAGTAATATAACCTCTGATTAGCCTGCTTTGATTTCTAAGGGTTTAAAATGCATCTGACAAAGGGAACATTAATATATTTTGATACACAGACATATGCGCCTCTTTTCTGTTTAGCAGAAGGTGTTCTTTGAGGGGGAACAAAGTCTTAAAAGGCCTACTAGCTCTCCATGTGGAAAGAATTCAGACAGACACATGCCAGCCTCAGAAAAAGCTTTGTGTCTGACAGAAAGCTGCACTGGATCCTATTGTCTGGCCCATGGGGACAGTAGCGGGTACCTGATAGCTGACCCTTCTTAGCCATAAAAGGCATCTGAAAAGGTGCCCAGTGCCTTCCCTCTGCTGAGCTGAAACATGCTAGGAACGCAGTGAGCTCTGGAGGAGGTACTGGCAATGATTCATGTCTAAGGTGGCAAAGTAGAGATGTGTACTACACCAAGAACCTTGAACCCAGCTGGGTCATGGGCAGGCTAGAGCATTATCAGAAAAACAGGCTTTGCTTAGACAAAACTGTAGAAAATGGAAAAATGGAACCAGAACCTTGAGACAGCAGACATATTTTTGCAAAAACAGGCACTACTCAAACCGGCTCCCACATGGTGACCCCATCCCCAAATCACTTCTGCTGATCACAGAGATGGGCTCAAAGGTACATACGGCTTCTGACTGAGATGAATACAGTAGGTTTTTGAAAGCCTTGTTGCCTGCCCGAAGAAGTGACCACACAGAGCATGTCCGTTCCTGAGTCTGCTTTTCCCCTCTCTCCTTGGCGTTGTTGCACAGGAATGTTCCAAACAGGCAGGAATAGGTATGCTGTACCAGTTTCACCTGCCAAGTCCAATCGGGCAAAATCAAACAGTAAGGTACATGGTCTTGGAAAGGAGGTCAGCCAAGTGAACAATTCACCATGACATCCCTGAGAACACTTCAGCTCACTCAAGGATATGGGGTGTATGTGCATAGGCAGTCTACATATGGCCTCCTCTTCACAATTACCAATTGCAGGGCCTGATCCCAACCACCAGCACTTCTATGTCAAAGACAGTCTAATGCAGGAGGTAGACTGAAGGACAGCGGAACAGGGGTTGAAGCAGGAAGAGTACACCTTCCACCAAAGAAGAGGGAGCAGACAGCATTGGTGGAAGGACTGCAGAGGAGCATGGCACATTCAGATTGTTTCTATTTCTACCACTTTCTAGACCATACATTTTAGAAGTCAAGTTTAAAACAAACTCTGTTTACAGAGGAAAAGCTAGTGCACCTAGATTTATTGAGTGAAAAATAAAATGCCTGTTAACTGCTATTGCTTTTAAATAAAGCAGTCCCTCCAAATTAAACGTGAAAATGCATAGTTTTGGTGTAAATGGCCCACTAACATTTGTATCAACATCCCCCTAAGTGTAGGTGGCTCCCAAAATGTAGAATCATTAAGTCCAAACTCACAAGGAATGCTTCATTGAACTCAAAAGAGCAAGGAAATTGCCTCTGAAGCTGATGAACACAGTCAAGCCACTGCAGAAACACTGGGCAACGTTCGTTCAGATCATCTGAATTCTCTCCATGACCGCACCGGTCAGCAAATTTATGGCCAAAATCCAGCCATTCCATCTCCACAAGGACTTGGAAACCCTGCAGGGAGGCACCAAGGAGATCACTTGTGTAGTACCATCACCTGCGACATCCTGAGCTCCATGTCACCGGTGGTAATCAATCTCCTTTAACAGCCTCCTGGTAAGGCCCTCTGGCCCAGGCTCAGCCAAAGGTTCTCTCCCTAATGACACACCCATTTACACACATGTCTCAATTCACCAGCTCCATTCAATATTCAAAATTTAAAGAACACTGACACAGCCTCTCATTTACTACATAAATGCTACCTGCCTACCTAAATTTCTCTTTTATTAATTTTTGTCTTCTATGTTACATTTACAAAGCTACATTCCTCAGCACAGATTTTTTATAAATATTTGTATTTTATGTCACTTTATGCTTTTGTTCTTCTATCTTTAACCCATAATGATTATTTCAGAGCAAATGTTCCAGAATGCTGTGTGGTCCTGTCTAGACCCACCATCATAAGCATGCAGACATTCTTTGGCAGAAGCCTATTTTCCTGAGATAGACAAAATTTTTTCAAGTAGAGAAACTGCAAAAGAGATGTTTGTGTCCTCAGCACCTGTCATCTAAACCATGTTCTACTGAGCGAGGTAAAGAACTGGAAAGAGACCCCTCAGCCACACAGCTCTAGGTGAGGAGTATGATCATAACAAAGTGGCCGTTTCCATAGACCTAACTTCCAGTCCCCAACCGACAGTGCAACCCTCCTAAAAGTTTTCATCAGCCTACCCTGAATGCTTGCATACTCTTGCTCCCTCCTTTCCTCCCTCTCTCAGACACACACTCACCTCTACTGTTCGGTAGTAAGGGTCCAGCAGGAGCTTAGCCAATGCCACAATCTGGGGAGTACGGTCCCAGCCATCTGAGCAGTGCACTAACACAGGCCGTTGATCACGGTCCACAGCATGTACTACAAGAAGCGCTGACTTCAAGAGCACAGACAGGTGGTGTAGCCACTTTGTGCTTTCAAGAGCTGAAAGCCAACTATAAAAAAGAAGATAAGAAAAGACTGATTTTTATGATTTTATGATATCATATCCAATGCCTATCAAATTAAAAAGCAATTCCCCAAGACCTTTGTCTCTAATTACAGTGATAAAAAAGTCTATTTATAAAGCATGTCCAAATGAAAGAGTCAAGCTCCAGAATCAAGAGAGGACAACTTTAGAAAAAGGACTGTAATAAACAATGCCACACCGCACCTAGAGCTTTAAAAACAAAACAAATAAACACCATTAATTTTTTTTTGTTTGTTTTTGTTTTTCAAGACAGGGTTTCGGTGTGGTTTTGGAGCCTGTCCTGGAACTAGCTCTTGTAGACCAGGCTGGTCTCGAACTCACAGAGATCCGCCTGCCTCTGCCTCCCAAGTGCTGGGATTAAAGGCGTGCGCCACCACCGCCCAGCAAGACCATTAATTTTTAACTGTCTATATGGGAGGTGGTGTGCATATAAGTGCAGAAGCCCAAGGAGGCCAGACGTGTTAGGAACCAAACTTGGGTCCTCTGAAAGAGCAGAATGTGCTCTTAACCATTGAACCATCTCTCTTCCCTAGCCACACCCTTTTTTTCCCCTGCAGTGGTGGGAATGAAACTCAGGTTCTTATATTTGTTAGTTAAGTGTTCTATCATTGAGCTATATCCCCAACCCTCCCTGGTTCTGACTCGTTCTGACTCGTTCTGACTCGTTCTGACTCTCTCTCTCTCTCTCTCTCTCTCTCTCTCTCTCTCTCTCTCTCTCTCTCTCTCACACACACACACACACACACACACACACACACACACACACATTTATTAGCTTGAGACAGGGTCTTGTTATACAGTACAGGCTGATCTGGGACTCAGTTCTCTTAGATTAGCCTCCAAGTGCTGGATTTACAGGTATATACCACCATACCTAGCTCTTCACAGATAATCTGCCAAAACAGGGGTGGGTTTAGGAGAGTAATCCTCGACAGGCACATACAGTAAAAATAATAGCTCTTATGAACACTTCTGAGACCCATAGAGATTTTACAGAAGGTATTTATTATCAACTCTGACCTGACAACAAAATAAAGAACACACACACAAATATATTTACAATGAGATAGAAATTGGATGCTACACACAAGAATGGTACAAACATTACCTATGATCCATGTCCAAACACCAACCAGTGTTAAGTCTTGACTATTTATTGACTAAAACAGGGTAAGTCCAATAAGACAATTAGCGTCATGCAAAGTGATACAACGGCTACATAATATTCCTAAGTTAATTCAGACTTAATTCAGAAAGGACCCCCCCTCCCTTTTTAAAAAAAATCCTTTAGGGGTTATCAAATAAAAAAGAACTGTCTCTTTGGCAGAAGGTCACATATCCCACCACCACCCAAACTATTTTGACAGTTCGTGTACTTTTTCTTCCACCCCTTATTCTCCCAAACAAGTTCTGGTTTTTCCCAAATGTGGCCAGATTTGTGGTTTAAGGTTGAAAGTCTAGCCCTTCGAACACTGAAAGAGAAGGAATAAAAACTGGCTTTGTCAAGGCAGGGTCTGGATGAGGCCTCTAGGACAAAGTTTGTCTATTAAGACTTGAAGACTGAATGTGAACTCTCATTAAGACTAAGTAAGAAAGGGAGATCTTTCCTGCCAGGCCAGCAAACAACAGAACAGTGCATAAGTATTCTTTACAACTAGACTGTAGCTCAGAGGCTGACACTGTCTCCATCATTGCTGGACCCCAAGCTTTGCCCCTAGTATGGAAAAGTCCTTCTATTTAATGAAATGTAAGTTCATCATGAGTAAAATTCAATTTTGAGACTTCCTAGCTCAAAATTAAGTTTATCTCAGATACACTTAAAATACTGATAGAAAGTAAGTTTGCCTTAAAATAAATCAAAAGGCTGAAGAGATGAGTAATTAAACTATCTCCCTGCTGCTGAAGAAGCAGCAAACAAGACTCCAGCAGAGAGTTCTCTTAAACCTGATTGAATGGTTATGAACTAGCAGCCAGCGGTGTCTGTGCCTGAATCTGTGCTGCAGCCAGCCACCAGAGGGGAGTCATAGCACTCCTCTGTGCTAATGTCAAACTGGAACAGAAACACATCATTCCCCAGCCTGCCACAGCCCCAATGGATGGCCTACTCAGTGTCCTTCATTGCTACAGCTTCTTTTTATCCATAAAGATTAAAATACCCAAATACAAAGCATTATTTCTTTAACAAATCCTCCAGTCATTTGGACTAGGAAGAGGCTAATTAATTTCTTTTGCATTCAAAATGAAATTTTGTTTTTAAGTATTTGTTTTTTACTAGACACACACACAAGCATGGTTCTAGTAAAGGCCAGAAGGGGGCATTGTATCCCTTAGAATTGCAATTACTGACACTTGTGAGCCACTATGTGGGTACTATAGACCAAACCTGGGTCCTTTGCAAGAACAAGTGTTCTTAACCACTGAACCATCTTTCTGACTTCAAAAATCAAGTTTTTAAAGAAATAATTTAAATATATATAAGGTATTAGAGACTACTCAGTACTCATCTGGTCTTTTTGTTTTACATAAAAAGGGATCCTGAGCAATTAAGCTACACAGCCAAAGACACCATCTCTAGAGTCCTCACACCAACCTTAGGGGAGAGAAGTAGCTGGGCCCTGGAGCTAAGTGACAAATGCAAATGGATAATCCTCAAAGGAAAGTAGTCGGCTGTTCTTTGGTCAGTGCAATCGTCTGAATGAGAATGGCCCCATAGGCTCACATATTTTATTGCTTAGCCACTAGGAACTAGCACTATTTGAAAGGGCTAAAAGGATTAGACATTATGGCCTTGTTGGAGGAAGTATATCACTAAGGGTGGGCTTTGAGGTTTCAAAAGTCCACACCAAGTTTAGAATCTCTTTCTCTGCCTACAGATCAGAATGTAGCTCTCAGTTTCTGCTCCAGTGTTGCCTGCATGCTGTTTTGCTTCCTAGCATGATGATAATGGAACTGCAAGCAAACCCCTCAATTAAATGTTTTCTTTCCTAAGAGTCACCATGGTCATGGTACCTCTTCACAGCAATGAAACCCTAAGACGGTCACCTCTTCAAAGGACATTGCTTCATCCTCAGGGCTGACTGTGATAAATCTATTCATTTTTCGACTGGTTCGTTGGTTTTCATTTTCTTTTTCCAAGACTGGGTTTCTCTGGGTAGCCTGGCTGTCCTGGAACTTACTCTGTACACCAGGCTGACCTCAAACTCAAAGAGCTACCCTTGCCTCTGTCTCCCTAATGCTGGGATTAAAGGTGTGCTCCACCACCACCCAGCAATTTAATTACTTTTACCAAGAGTCAGCACAAGCAGTCTCAGGAAGCACCTGATGTTATAAATCCAGTTAAGAATGCAAAACAAACTGGATGTGACTATGCAGATCTACTGAGGGGACCCAAGGAAACAGCTATGGGCTTTAGCACAAATACCTAAAAAAGAAAATCCTATCTTTATTGGCACATCTCTGTCTTCCTGAAATAATAAAGAAGGGGCTTTTAAATATTTATCTGTTTTACAGAGTACTGCTCCTAATTTATCTTATACTCAAGCAATCCCCTTGCAGGGGTACTACTTTACCTTCCTCGCTGCAAATTCCAGCTATTCTTTTTCTTTTTTTAATTCTCTCATATATTATATCCCGACAGCAGTTTTCTCTCTCTTCCCTCTCCCCCAGACCCAAGCCCCAACCCTTACCCTGGAGGAGGAAAAGGATCCCACCCAACCATCAATTTTTAATAAGCAATAGAATTAGAACATTATTACTGAGTCAAATTACTTTAGAAATGGAAGATAACATGTAAAAAACCAAACAAACAAAAAACTGACTTAACAAGTTTAGCACATAGAACATAACGAAAAACTGGAGAGATGTTCAGTTGGTTAGATATTTGCTACACATATATGACAACCTGAGTTGGAGTCCTTTAGTATCCAAGTTTAAAAAAAAAAAAAGTTGACCCTGAAAGCCTTCTCCCTTAGACTAGCTTTCATAATACCTGAAGAGGCTATGCAAGCTTCGAAAGGAGCGAGGCTGCCAACAGTCCTACCCAGCTGTGATACCTATAAACCACAACAATGACCAGCAAGGTATGAAATCCCCACAGGTGCAACAGTGACACTCATGTCTTGGCAGTAACCAACCCTGCTCAACAGGAGAGAAATCATGACTGGTACTGGAAAACAAATACCAAAGGGTAGTGAGAGCATGGACCTTAGAGGAGAATCCACAAGCGGCATGTTACTAACCCAGTATAATTCCCAATTGAATTTCAAATACTTATCCATTTACTCACAGATAAGTGAAGTTTTTACCTTTCATCAAACAAACGTCTCTGCAATAAGTGGAGGCCATTACAGAAATCACAACTGGCCAGAGTGTAGAGAACAACTGGGTGTGCAGTGCCTAGCGCCAATCGGTAGACACATCTACAACACAGCTCCTGTACCTAAGGCTCAGGGAACACTGTAGAAGAGGGAGTGAACACCTGTAAGAGCCAGGGGACCAGGGAATCTGCTGTGAGACTGTGTCTCCTAGAAGTGATAGAAAAGTTTTTCACTCATGAAACCTGAACAATATGGCTGCCTTAATAAGATCTGAACAAGTATACCACCAACAGAAATGCTAACTTGGAAAGGTCACTCTCACAGGGTTCCGCCCTGTGACAAATAACTAAACATTAACTAGGTAATACTTACAGAGAGAGAAAGTCTTCCATGGAGATGGAGTCCCTAACTAGTTCTCCAATGCCAAGCAGCCAGACTTGAAATTCTAACATACAATCAGGGTACGTGTGTGTGTGAGAGAGAGAGACAGAAAATGGTGACTTCACATTAAAGACACCTCAATTCGGCTGGGCGGTGGTGGCACATGCTTTTAATAGCACCCGGGAGGTAGAGATAGGCAGATCTCTGAGTTTGAGGCCATTCTAGTCTACTGAGCAAGTTCCAGGACAGCCAAGGCAACACAGAGAAGTTTTAAGTTCAAAATTAAATTTAATTTATTTAAGTTCAAAAATAAATTTTAAAAACCCTGCAGAAGCCGGGCGATGGTGGCGCACGCCTTTAATCCCAGCACTCAGGAGGCAGAGGCAGGCGGATCTCTGTGAGTTCGAGACCAGCCTGGTCTACAGAGCTAGTTCCAGGACAGGCTCCAAAGCCACAGGGAAACCCTGTCTCGAAAAACCAAAAAAAAAAAAAAACAAAACAAAACAAAAAAAAACCCCTGCTGGACTGCCTTGCCAACAGCTCAGGCTTTATAGTGCCTGGTTCATATCTACAGAGTCTGAAAGTGTAACTAAAGTTCACTACAGAAAGAAAACACAAATAAATAAAATAAAAAAACCCTGAAGAATATCTACAATCTTGTTTTTGTTGTTGTTGTTTTGCAGTAACAACAAAAGAAGCACACAGACCAAAGCCCAGGCCTTACTTTCCAGGATCCGGCATCTGTGTACACAGCAGTCGCAGAGACTGGAAACTCCTCCGGATAGAATGGATGTTTGCCATTCCCATAAACACAACTTCACAGTTTGGGTAATACTCTGGAGAGAAAAACAATAAAGAAAGCATAAATACATTCAATTTAAGGATCAGATGAGCAGATTTAACAGCAACAAGATGGCAGCACTCAGACAGAAGGGGCACGACCGATTCAGAAAGGGTATCTTATTAGGATTTTGTGCTTACTACCTCAGTTTTCACCCCTGCTTCTCTCTTGCTGTCTGTCTCTTTCTTTCTTAAAAGATTTATTTATTTAGTATGAATACTGTGTTCTATCCACATGTATGCCTGCAGGCCATGGTTGTAAGCCACCACGTGGAAGTCACCATGTAGTTGCTGGGAATTGAACCAGTACTCCCAACCTCTCCAGCCCTACCCCTGCTCTTCTAAGAAGTCTACAGCAAGTGTACTAGGAAGTAGTGATTCACATATGTACTGTGAGAGACAACAGTGCTTTCCGGAGACCAGACTAAGAACCAGAGCCTCCACAGCAGCACTGACAGACCTGGAGAGAGACTAGCTTTCCTATCATGCAAAGTTGGCACAGAGGAGGAAGATGATTGGCACTTTGTCCAAAGCACATGAATGTCAAGGATCCAAAGAGCTGCCTGGCTTCTAGATGCAGAGTGAGGAATGTGCCTTGTCATTTATCCTAAATTAAGTCCAGGTTGTGAGTGAGCTGCACTTACAAGGACAGATTATCAAGGGACGATCATACACTCACCTGGGCATTCACAGCCTCCTCCTTTGGCTCGATTTGCCACAGCTGCTGCATAGGAGCGTGCATCCAAGATCAAAAGTTTCTGTGGCTGGAGAGCTAAACTTTCTGCTCCTGAAGCATTTGAAAGAGAGGAATCTGCAGACATCAAGAAGAGGGTAAAAGCTAAATGAACCTAGTTTTCCTAGAACTGTGAAAAATCAGAACCAGAGGCATTTATATTACAGTAAAACAAAACAAAATAAAACTCAAAGCAACAAAGTTCCCTAACTAGACTCTGGTACACAAACTTGGCTTCAGTCTACCCTGTTTTGCCTTCTGATTAAAAATTGATGGAGCTGGAGAGATGGCTCAGTGATTAATAATACTAACTGTTCCTCCAGAGGTCCTGGATTCAATTCCCAGCACCCACATGGCAGCTCATAACTATCTGTAACTTCAGTTCCAAGGGATCTGACACCCTCACACAGACATACATGCAGATAAAACACCAATGCACATGAAATAAGTTATTTAAAAAAAAGAAAACCAATAAGGAATTATTTTACAAAAGCAATTCCCACATCACATGAAGACCCATATTGCCCAATCTCTTACTCCCATTTCTTTCTTTCTTTTTTTTTTTTTTTTTTTGTTTTAGTTTGTTTTGTTTTTCAAGACAGGGTTTCTCTGTAGCTTTGGAGCCTGTCCTGTAGTAGACCAGGCTGGCCTTGAACTCACAGAGATCTCTCTGCCTGCTGAGAGCTGGGATGAAAGGCATATGCCACCACTACCTGGCTCTTATTCCCATTTCTACCGCTGTAGTTCTTTCATAGAAGCTGGTATTTCTCAGGCTGGAGAGATGGCTCAGAGGTTAAGAGAACTGACTGCTCTTCCCAAGGTCCTGAGTTCAATTCCCAGCAACCACATGGTGACTCAGAACCATCTGTAATGAAATCTAGTGCCTTCTTCTGGCCTGCAGGCGTACATGCAGACAGAACACTGTACACATAATAAATAGAAGGGAGAAGAAGCTGGCATTTCTCTCTGTAGACTGGTGACAACCCAAATCCTCATTATAAACACTTCATTTTTTCATGATGACATGGAAGACAACATTAGGCTCTCAAATCAAGCTTGAAACAAAAGGTCTTCCAGTGATTTGTCAAGACCTGTCAGCCCTCAAACAATCTCACTGAATTCTCTTTTACAAAAGTAAGTATAGCCAGGTGTGGTGACACATACCTTTAGTCCCAGCAATCAGGAAGCAGAGGCAGGTGGTTCTCTGTGAGTTTGAGGCCAGTCTACTCCAAATAGTGTGCTCCAGGAGAGACACTCAAAAAACCCAAAGTAACATTGTGTCTTCTAAGGAAAGGCCACTTTTTAAGAAAAGCTTCCCAGGTGCTTTTAAAAACTGCTGTCATGGGCCTAGAGAGCACCTTACCGAACTCCACATCAGAAAGATCTCCGCCATTGGGAAAGTCCCGACAACTGTTCCTAGTGGAACCCTTGCTGATACTTGATTGGGAGTCAGAAGCACAAGCTTTGGCCACTGACTGCACCAGATGTTCATCGTCAGCATTCCGCCAGCCCCACCAGCTAACCTCCGGTTGTCCACAGCGGGCAATGACAGCTCCATTGCTCTGGTGCCTGTGTGGAGGCAAGAGACAATAACTACTATTTCAAGACCCCAACCTGATGCTCTGTACTCACATAAAAAGTATGGTAGGTGATTATAAGTTCTTTACTGAATAGCTTGACACTAGGTAAATACTAAATTGGCTTCAAATCTTTACAATATTAATAGGGCCAGAAATGAATAACAATGTAGCACAAATAAAACCCAGAAACAGATATTGGGATTCAACCTGAAGAGCAGGAAAACAAAGCAGACAAGCCACTAGAGAGCTCTTACCTCTATGAAATCTTTACTGAAAGAGAGTGAGTTCCTGTCTCATCCTCCCTTATATTCCACTCTCTGGGATTAAAGGTGTGCACCACCACTGCCTCATCTGTATGGCTGACTAGTGTGGCTGTTTTGCATTGTGATCTCCAAGCAAGCTTTATTTATTAAAATACAAATGAAATATCACTACATAACAAAACCTACATAACTTTCTCAATTATCATCCCATTATAGTGCTCTCTATAAAGTTACCAACAAATGATAAATGAATATTCTCAGAGAAAATAAACTAACACTCACAATTTAGATATTCAGAATGTTTGTTTGAGAAATAAGCTTTTTAAAAAAATTATGACTACTATAATTCTACTATGTAATAACTAAGTACAAATACCTCATTTCTAATACTGAATCCAATGCATTAGATGCTAAAGTATAGAACAAATTCCTTTCCTCACTTCTGAGGGTCCACTGTAGTACCCATGCTCATTACTGCTGGCTTGAGGATTCTTTTTAAATATTGCCCATCTCGGCAGCTGTAACATTTACCTGGCCCACAGTGGACTCCTGAAGTTATTTTTCTTAGAGGCACAGCACTCAGTGACCCAGCCAGTCATGCCTCCTTCCTCGGGCTCATAGAAGGAAGAAATCACAATCCCAGTAAACCTTACTTTGACAGATCCTTTTCCAAAGGCAGAACTCATTCTCAGAGTCTACTCTGAGATGCTATTAAAACCTCAGGTGTTTTCCAGTATGTCAATTTAAAAGTTGGGGAAATGTAATAATTAGTAGTAAAACAGGAAAAAGGTTCAGACACACGCTATATCATCAATACTGGAATGTGTCACATAAAGTGAAATAAGCCCATCACTGATGACATACATTGTAAGATTCTGCTTATATGACACATTCAGACAGGTGAATCTAGAGGAACAATGTATTACTGGGTATACATTGGGTTAGAGCAGCTGGGGAAGGAGGAGCGACTGCTAATGAGTATGAGGTTTCTCAGGGTAGTGAAGATACACTTAAGACAGATTGAGAGATGGGTTATAGAACTCTAAATGTAATACACTAAAAACTTCTAAAGTAATGACATACTTCAAGCTTATTTTTGGTTATAAAACTAATCATCTGGCCATATATAAAGATGGAGGGCTCAGTGGGTGAAGCACATGCCTGGGCAAGCCTGGTACCCTGTACTCTATCCCTGAACCCACGAAAAGGTGGAAGGAGGCAACAGACTCCACGAAATTGTATCACATGTGCTGTGGTATATGTGCCCAAACACACCACACACGTATAATAAATAAATCAATGAATAAATAACATTTATAAATCTTTTTAAAAAGATTTTTGTATATATTTTATTTCTGTGTATGTGGATGAGTCTGTGTGTGGAAGGAGAGAGGTCAAAAAAGGACAACAGATCTCTAGGAGCGCAATTATAGGCGACTGTGAGGACCTAATATGGGTGCAGGTAACCAAACTCCATTCATTTGAAAGAGCAGGAAGTGCTCTTTATCACTTAGCCAACTCTTCAGCTCCAATAAATACTTTTTTAAAAAATCCCCCAATTCTATACCATGAAGAAAATGCCCATATTTTTAAGAATGCTCCTGAACACACACACATGTAAATCTGCACACAAACAGTACAAATGTGTTTACACGGAACACAGTACTCCATTCCTGTTTCTTCTTTAGGGAACAACTGGGGAAAGTTTGCTTTTAATTCTCAGATTCACAAGTAATAAATTAATTTGGTGGTAATCAAACCATAATAGAACAGTTTGCTAATAGGTTTTCAATCCTCCTTCACTGTGAGTAGCAGGTAGAAACAGTACACATTATTACCAACACCTCATTGGCTCACACACAAATGAAACAAATGTCAGGAAACCTAATGGATTCTTGCTGTGCATCCCTAGTAGGCTGGGGAAGTATAGAGCTGAATGACTGCAAAAGGCTTCCCAAAAGAGGGTAGTGGGGACTTTCTGAGGCTTCCTGTCTCTGCGAGGCTTTCCAGCACTGAGCCAGGACCAGCAGACTGTACTCTTCATCCTGGGTTTTAGGTTTCTCAGGGTCAACTTGGTCACTATAAGTAGCAGAAGTCTTTTAATCTCCGAAAATGCTTGATATTTCATCAAAGATAGCTCAAGCCAGATAGCTACAATTACTTTAAAAGGAAAAGTATAAAGAAAATAAGGTAAAATAGACATTTTACTACTTTAACAAAGAGAATTTGGAAAAATACAAAAGGGTAAAATGTCTAGTAAATGAACCCACCTACTAGAGTGGTATATTATTTGTGTTTTAATAAATAAAGTTTGCCTGAAGATCAGAGGGCAAAGCAGCCACACTAGTCAGCCATTCAGGCCAGGTAGTGATGGCATACACCTTTAATTTCAGGACTCAGGAGACAGAGGCAGACGGATCTCTCTGAGTTCAAGGCTACCCTGGACTATACAAGACTGATCCAGAAATAGATCCAGGTGGTGGTGGTTCGCACCTTTAATCCCAGCACTAGGGAGGTGGAAACAGGAGCGATATGGCTGGGTGGAGAAAGAAATAAAAAGGGAAAGAGACAGGAATTCAGTGAGTCTGAAGATTCGTGGAGACAGGATCTGAAGATTTGGAAGAGGTAAAAGGTCTCTCTAGTGGTTGACTGCTTTGCTTTTCTGATCTTCAGCTTGAATGCCAAAATCTGTCTCTGGGTTTTTATTATTCGTGCAACAACCTACTAAAAAATAGAATGCTTCCATTTTACATGAAAATGCAATGGTTTTAACTGCCTCTAATTCAATGGTCAGAGAAGCTCCCCATAGATACAGTGTTTCAAATGATTGACAAGTGCAAAGACAGAGGCGGTGTGAGCTGCACTACAGATGAGGGAGGCCTCCCAAGATCTTGCTGTGTTAGAGCAACTCCACAGTTCTAATCAGTGCTGCCAAGGAACTGCTGTTAGTTATCTCAGAAATCACTGCTGCAGTCCACAAATAACTAAATCGAGGAAATCTTGGATTTAGAGGCATCTTGCCATCTTTGGTAGTTTGAATAAAATGTGATGGTTTGGACGAGAATGGGCACCATAGGCTCATAAATTTAAATGCTTAGTTATCAAGGAATGACACTTTTGAGAAGGATTAGGAGATGTGGCTTTGTTGGGGTAGGTGTGGCCTTGTTGGAGGGAGTATGTCACTGGGAGTAGGCTCTGAGGTTTTAAAAAGCCCATGCTTACAGATCAGAAAATAGCTCTCAGCTATTGCTCCAGCTCCATGATCCCTGCCATTATGATAATGGACTAAACCTCTAAAACTGTAAGTAGTCCCCCAATTAAATGCTTTCTTTTATAAGAGTTGCCTTGATGTGGTCTGAAAAAAAAATGGCCCCCAAAAGGAGTGGCACTATTAGGAGGTGCAGCCTTGTTGGAGGAAGTGTGTCACTGTGGGTGCAGGTTTTGAGGTCTCTTTTCTCAAGCTTCACTCAGTGTGAGTCGATTTCTGTTGCCTCTGAGTCAAAATGTGGGACTCTTCAGCTCCAGCATCATGTCTGCCTACATGCTGCCATGGTCCCCATAATGGACTGAACCTCTAAAACTGTAAGAGAGCCACCTCAATTAAGAGTTGCTGTGGTCATGGTGTCACTTCACAGCAACAGAACCGTGACTAAGACAACACCTCTGCTGGCATTGAAGAGTGGTGGAGTGTCCCGAACAGTCTTCAACACATCCCTCACAAAACTAAACATAGGAATCCAACTTGGAGATCAGAGATGTAAGATACACATCCTGCGATAAAGAATAGCTCCTGGAAGCCTGCTTGATTTACATGGGCTACGTCAAGAACTTTCAAGTGTAATCTCTATAATCTTGATTTTTCTCTCAAAGACTGAAATGAAAATTTCCATTTATGTATATATTCTAGGGTCTCTAGAATTTGGAACCCTAGAACTCATGCCTTCTAGAATAACATTTTAGAAAAGAAAAAAAAAGCTAAATGTTTTATCACATTCTAAGGTGCTTTTCTTACCTAGTACAACTGTGCTTTCTGCCTAAGGGGGGATTTATTGAAGCCTGTTACTCAAAAGATGAAAAGTATTTCCCCCTTCTGCTCCAAGTCAGCAAGTCTCACAAATGCCAGGCATCTGATCTAATACAGCTGCCCGTCACAACAGCAGCCAGCTTCTTTTCCCATTCTCATAAATCCCTTCAGCTTTCACTGCTAACTCACATGTCAATTCTCATCACTCGAGTGATAGGTAAATTTGGTGACCTACTTTTCCAGTAGTGTATGAAAACAAAATGATGAAAATGGAAAGCGAAACCTTAATGGTTTCCACTGACTTTCTGTGTTCAGGGTGGGCATTAGAATTTGCCTTCAACAGACAGGAATGCATTAAGGAATACACTTTCCTAGGCCTCAATACTTGAGTGCAATGGCTTCTGTTGGGCAGTTTTGAACTAAGCCATGGTTTTAGCTCACCTTGGGCAGAATCTAAAAAGTTTGCACACCAGAAAAATTAAATGGAGACTGTTCACATTACAAAACACAATAATGACTTCCTAAAAGTGTAATATGATTGTGTAAGAACAAGAGGTCACTGACTTATCTCTGAATCATTCATCTGTCCCTCTAAACCACTCCTCACTCATGCTCCTATAAGCAACTTTAAAAGCTGCAACTGAGCCGGGCGGTGATGATGCACGCCTTTAATCCCAGCACTCGGGAGACAGAGGCAGGCGGATCTCTGTGAGTTCTAGGCCAGCCTGGTCTACAAGAGCTAGTTCCAGGACAGGAACCAAAAGCTACGGAGAAACCCTGTCTCCGAAAATCCAAAAAAAAAAAAAAAAACCTGCAACTGGTCAGCAAGCTAAACCAGATGGAACCATTTCTTAGGCCTGTAGTCTGTGTCCTATCTGGGATTAATAGAGGTTCATTCATGTCTTCCCACAAAAAGACACATACAGCTCTCATGCCTTGGATTTCTTAAACTTTCCATCCAGTCTCAGCATTTCTAATTCTATCTCAAAACAGGAGTCTTTCCACATGTCAAAGTGACAACCACAGACACCATTAGAGTTCATTCAGTTCTATTCTAAGTTTCACCAATCTCTCAACACAAATGCCTCTGCTAAGGTTAAATGCAGCAAGCACAAGAAAGAATGCTTCCACACACACACACACACACACACACACACACACACACACACACACGTTTTTTTGAGACAGAATTCGTAGGCATGGCTGTCCTGGAACTCGCTTTGTAGACCAGGCTGGCCATGAACTCACAAGGGTCCGCGTGCCTCTGTCCCCAGAGTCTGGGATTAAAGGTGCACACCCCCACAACCCAGCTTAAATATAACACGATTTTTTCTTAAAGACAAGTTCTCCCTGTGTAGTAGCCCTGTCTAGCCTGGAAGTCCTTATGTAGACCAGGATAGTCTTGAACTCACAGAGATCCACCTGTTTCTAACTCTGGCCCAGACACTTTTCTACTAAAATGATCCTCAGTTTCTACTCACACCACCAGCTAGTGTTCTGGACACAGTGGGTGTTGGTATATTTCTTTCTGCAGGTACAGCTTCAGCAATAAGGAAGCATGGACTTGCCAGGGATTGTCTCTGAACCCAACCTCACCTGTCACTTGTCAGGTTAGCAGCTGTAGAGTCAGTGAGCAACAGGTGGTGGGGCAGTACTACCAGCCTAACTGGGACTGGTCTGGCTTACTTACCTGTAGATAACAGCAGGGATGCGCTTCCAGGATCGGAAGCCTGCCACGCTTTCTAGTTCTTTGTCAGTGATCCAGGCAGGTACTATGAGCTCTTGTGGATAACTACCACACAATCTGTTGGATAGAAGAGGATGGTGGTGAGAAGAAAGGAGGGGGAGAAAGGAGTGATATTAATATGGGGGACTGAGAGAGAGATGCAGAAGGAAACTATAGAAGCCAGTACAGGATCACTGTTCATGCCACTGCAGAGCCAGCTAAATGGGCAATGAGGGTGCCTGCTTAGCATGTTCAAGGATCTGTATTTATTCTCTAGCACAGGAGAGAAAAAAGTAACAGAAGAGAAACTGAAGGGGCATTATTTGAGTTTTTAGTCTCCTTAACTGAATGAGAAGCCATTATTTTGCTTATATTTTATACACATTATCTTTGATGGTTCAATCTGATTCTACCTTTTGTAATCTGATAAATCTAGCAATAAAACAATGAGACTCTCCATGATAATTTTGTTATAATTAATGTGTGTGCTTGTGTGTGTATCTTATTTTTAACTACTGGAAAAGCCACTTAAGTTGCAGGAAGAAAGCGTCTATGTCACTTCTCTTAGCTTCAGTTTTCCAGGCTCTTGTCAAAGGAAGCATGAAGAGGACAATGCCTACCACTTCAGACTTCTAGAGACCTCCTCAGATTAAGTTACTCAATCTCTGGTTTGAACCAGGAAGTCCTAATGTAAGTAACAAGTGCAGCCAAGCAATATATAGATACAATACCCAGAACTGATCCCAATGAGCTAAATTTGTAATGTGAATAAGCTATTAATTATAATTTCTATAAAACACACCACAGAAGAAAATATATACTCTCTCTATAAACATGCTGTCTCTTGCTTGCTCTACCCCCCCCACTCTTGATTAAGGTAGCGTGTTTGTGCAGTTCATTTTAAAATGTAATGTATACTTAAAAATATAGGTTAATAGATAATCATCTATAGTCAAGCTTATAGTCATGTTAGTTAAATTTTCTAGCTGTACAGAGATATATTTCAGATGGATAGGCATTCTTCAAAAACTACAGAATATGGCATTTAAAATGTTTTAATAAGCCGGGCAGTGGTGGCACACACCTTTAATCCCAGCACTCGGGAGGCAGAGGCAGGCGGATCTCTGTGAGTTCGAGGCCAGCCTGGTCTACAAGAGCTAGTTCCAGGACAGGAACCAAAAGCTACGGAGAAACCCTGTCTCGAAAAATCAAAAAAAAATGTTTTAATAACTTAAAATTTTTCATTACAATGAGACACATCTGCTCCTGACAGCACAATTAACTCAAGAGGAAGACGGGCATCAAAAAGGCTCCTTATGGAGTTTGCTAGTCATTTGGGCAAAAAACTGCTCTTGCCTGGACTTCTTGAAGTTATATGCTGTATGAACTGGACATACAGGACCCACAAAAAAAAATGACTGCTAAAGTTGCCTAAAGAAGGTGAGACAGTCCTTTGGGGGTTCCTGCTTCATGAAAGAGTCTGCCAGACATTCTACAAGGCACAGAAGAAAGTAACTGACAAACTGCTTCATGAAAAAGTCTGCTAGATACTATGGGCCTATAGGCTAAAGATGGATGCTCCAACATTACAGAAGAACTTTGGGTGGCTGTCCAGGCAGCAAGCTATCTCTGTTCTAGAGTAACTAGATAATATTATTCTTCTGGAGTCTTTGATGGAGTTAAAGACTAGACAGTTATAATTGCAGTTTTTCTTAGTTATAATAAAAGATAAAGTAAATATAAATACTGTAACTATAATTCTTACTTAATACCTGTTTTGTTATATGAATTTTACTATGTTAAAGCTAGAAACTTCCTTTTTATTTAAACAGAAAAGAAGAAATGGTGGGGAAGTCCTTCTGTCTATGTGTTGCTTTTATTGGTTAATGATTCAAAAAAACCATGGAGCTGCCAGGTGGAACCTTGCTGGTAGGCCACGAGTCTCATGATAAAATATAAAATGGGTTGATTTAATGTGAAAGAACTTGCTAGGAATATGCTAGAATCATTGGTCAAGCAGTGTTTTAATTAAAACAGTTTCTGTGTGGTTATTTCGGGAGGCTGGGATTAAAGGCCAGGAAATGAACAAGCAGTCTCTCACTATATCCCCCTTTCCCTCTGTCTTACTGTGCTCGCTCTCTCTCTCTCTCTCTCTCTCTCTCTCTCTCTCTCTCTCTCTCTCTCTCTCTCACACACACACACACACACACACACACACTTACTTTAAAACAAAAGGGTATATAAATTCACAAACCATCCGTGCTATCTAGTTTTCATGTTAACTTGACACAAGCTAGAGTCGTGTGGGAAGAAGGAAACTTAAGAAAATTCCTCCATAGGATTGGCCCATAGGCATATACTTGATTGATGACTGATGTGGGAGGGCCCACTGTGGCTAGTGCCACCCCTGGGAAGGTGATCCTGGATGAATGGTACAGAAATCAGTTGAGCAAGCCATGGAGAGTAAGCTAGTAAGCAAACAGTACTTCTCCATGGCCTCTGCTTCTGTTCCTGTCCCCAGGTTCCTACCCTGAGAACACCCCCTGACTTCATTTGATGAGGGCTGAGATATGAAAATGTAAGCAAAAAAAACCCCTTCCTCTTGAAGTTGCTTTTTGGTCCTGGTGTTTTCAGCAATAGAAATCCTACCTAACACACCATCACCTTCATCACCCTCTCTTACTCTATCCTGTGCGTTATTACAAGATTAGGACTTAGGAGTTTTGATCACTCTACACTACAGCTCTTTCTTTCCTGCTCTCATTTTCAGGAGATAAAGAATCATATGTTTAAAAGTCACTGAACCAGGAAGATGGCTGTGGTTGGGAAAAGCTACACGAACTTCCTAACATCCATTCAAGCTTGTTTTTTGTTTGTTTGTTATGTTTTCCTAGACAGGGTTTCCCTGTACAGTCCTGGTTATCCTTGAACTCATAGATCCACGTTGTCTCTGCCTCCCAGGTGCTGGGATTAAAGGCATGTGCCTCCATTCAAGCTCTTGCCAGTGACTATGGCAACTACTCTAATATCTCATCTTGTTCTTTTCATTTTGTTTTAGGTTCAAGACTAGACCTGGACCTCATTCTTTGGCAGTAGGATGACTGTTTCACAGTGCTGGAGACTAACTTACTCATAGGAATCAGTGATTGTTTGTGCACTGTCTAGCAGACCCCACCCCTCTTTCTGAGTCACTGTAGGTAAGCAGCTCCAGGGTAGGGAAAGAGGGTTCCACTCAGCAAAGCCTATGTAGCCTCAGATTCCTATGGTTTTTCTCTACTCCAGTTTGCCTCTGAGAGCAGCTCCATGTGAATGAAGCACTTGTACCTTTGTAACCCCAGGTTCTTAACTTCTTGGCTAGGCCCACATGAAGAGCTGCAGTAAGTGGTAGGTTTTTCAGTTAAAATTGGCCAAGCACAAATAGACCAAGAAAATGACTATTATAATTTGAGGTAACTGAAAAGATCAAAGGATGATTAGTGCTGAAAAGAAACTTATAAGAAGAGATTCATTTCAGTCTCCTGGACAGTTAGTTTACAGAAACTAAGACTGACAAAAATCACAGTATTTAGCCAGCTTTTCTCTAAGCATTTACATGTTTTAAGGGAACAGGTAATGGATGAACATTTAATAATAGTTATTTAGTATTTAATGGTTAAATAGTCAAAGCTGTGAAATTTTGCCATTAAGATTAAAAATGAGGGATTAGGGCTATTCCTCAGGAGGAAAGTGCTTGCTGTGCTATCATGAGTACCCAAGTTCATTTCCCCAGGGCCCATGTAAAAGGCTGGGTATGGTGGCTTATGTTTATAATCCTAGTACTGGGGAGGTAGAGACAGAAGGTTCCTTAGAGTTTGTTGGTTAGCTAGTCTTGCTGAAGTGACAAGCTCCAGGTTCAGTGAGAGACTCTATCTCAAAAAATATGACAGGTGATAAAAGAAGACACTTAACACTGGCTGGCCTCTGGGCTCCGCCCAAACCTACACAGATGCATGTACACGCACACACACACACACACACACACACACACACACACACAGTGTCTGTCCTTCCTTTTAAGATCACCGATCCTATCTCTAACATAGCACCAAAGTGGTGATGAAAACACTACTGCCCACCATAAGCACAGTATCATCTAAACATGCATGTCGAAGGAAAAATGGAGGACTGCAGGGGTTAAAGGAAGGTTCCAGAATCTTATTCACTAAGGATCATTTCCCACTCCAGGAATATTGAACAAAAGATTCCAAAAGAACTCTGAAGAACATGAATTTAGAGCTAATAAACTAAATTCCATTTCAAAGTACCTACGTTCAATGTTCTGCCACCTGAGAACTGGGGCTCTACAAATATCCATGTGACTTACTTGTATTTCTCATTGATGTTGGAAATCCTCCAGGCGTTGTTCATATCAAAACCCATCCGCTCCACTTCATTCTTAAACCTTGACGTTACATGCTCCCCTAGAGACAGAGAGAGACAGCAGAAACAAAGAAATAAATAAAAATTTTCAAAATGGAAAAATGGTGTGGGACCATGGTCTATATTCTGTCAATTATATTTTAAATAAACACTGATTGGCCAGTAGCCAGGCAGAAAGCATAGGCGGGACAACCAGACAGGAAGTAGAGGCGGGTCAATGAGAACAGGAGAATTCTGGGAAGAGGACGTAGTCCTGTCCATCCACAGAAGAAGCAAGATGTGACTGCCTTGCTGAAAAAGGTACTGAGCCATGTGAGCATAGACAAGAATAATGGTCTAATATAAGTTATAAGAGTTAACAAGAAGCCTGAGCTAATGAGCCAATCAGTTTATAGTTAATGTAGATCTCTGTGTGATTTCTTAGGGACTTAACGATTGCAGGAAACCAGGCAGGACAGAAACCTCTGTAAACAGAAAAACAAAACCACTACTACTTTGCTCTGTTCTATTTACATTGTTGTAAAGGCAGGAATGTATACATAAATAACATATATTTAGCTTTATTTGAAAAAGTAAGCAGAAAGAAAAGAGGACTAACTTAGATGAAGAATTATGTCATTGCCAAGTGGTGGTGGTGCACGCCATTGATCCCAGTGCTCAAAAGGCAGAGGCAGGTAGATCCCTGTGAGTTTGAGACTAGCCTGGTCTACAAAGTGAGTTCCAGTACAACCAGAGCTACAAAGAGAAACCCTGTCTGAAAAACCAAAACCAAAACCAAAAAAAAAAAAATATGTCATCTTAGCCACTGCACACCTTTAATCCCAGCACTCAGAAAAAAGAGGCAGACAGAGGCAAGTATATCTCTATGAGAATTCTAAGGCAGCCAGGGGGTTATATAAGAAAGACTTTATTGCAAAAAAAATGTTGGGTTGCTTGAACTTTCTGTGGGTATTGCTGTGCTCATTAACTACACTCAATTTTTCAGAGGGCAAATGATCTGGCGGAGGTTAGTATGACACATCTCTCTGTCCCGAACCCCATGTTTTTTCTTGTAACCACACAGACTACTTTCCTACGCCCCCACCCAAACTGACAGTATGCATAAAAAGAAATAAAATCTGTCTTTAAAACCAGCAAGATTAGTAACATAGATCTAAAATTCTTATCTAAACCTTCTGGGTCACGTTTCAGGACCTGGGAATTCTCTGGCTTTTAGATAGCTAAGACAGTGCATGTATGGAAACACTACAGTCACAGTTCCAAGGGAGCTACTAAGGCTCCTAGTTCCTCAGAGGAACAGGTGCACACTTCACACCACAGGAGGTAACTCTGTCAGCTCAGATAAGGTCAAACTGCAAATAGGTTAAGAAATGTCTTCTGGTTTTCAGAGATAGCAGCAATCAGGCAAGTGATCACAGGATCCTAACTGCCAGTGACCAGAAGTCCCAGGGAACACCCCATTATTAAAAGAAACTCTAGGTATTTGTAAGAACACATCCCATCCCCTAGCTATAACTCAGTCACATTTCTCATAAATGTGGCCCTTTCTCCCTGAAGACCCTAACAAAGGTAGAGCCAGACCTACACTTAAAAGGCTTTCCCATTTAAAGAAGTGCGTGGTTCTAAAGCATAACTTACTAAACAAAAGTATCAAGCAGGCTCCTAATGTGTACAACCCACATTGCCAGCTATAAAACAAATGTTTGCCGGACTAAAAGAAAGCACAACAAATAAAATACGCAACAGACTGCTTTAGAGAGAAGGATAAAGCTTTGCTCTCCCTGGGGAGTGAGCTTCAGAGCAGGAAACACCAATTGCTTGGATGAAGGCCAACCCTGTAAAACCATGTTCCATTTAAACTACTTTTCTTGAGTTTAAGCTAAGGTATCACATGCTTCCGGAAGATGAGCTATAAAAAGATAATGTTCAGAGCAGCAGGAAGGAATAACAGTTAAATCTGGTCCATTTGGAAAAGTTTTAGAATCAATGTAACAGACTCTCAAATAGGGTACTAAGCTATCTGAACTGAGGTGCCATCTGTCTACAAATTGTAAAGAGTATTGGCCCTTTCATTTAAAATATAAAGCTGTAAAATTGTGGAAATTTTCAAGTTTGTTAAAAGGAGATAGCCGGAGAGATGGCTTCAGTGGTTAAGAGCACTGGCTGTTCTTACAGAGGTCCTGAACTTAATTCTCAGAACCCACTCGGTGGTTAACAACTGTCTATAACGGTATCTAATACCCTCTTCTGGTGTGCAGACCTATATGCAAACAAAACACCCACATACATAAAATACATGCATACATACATACATCTTTAAAAGAGAAAGGTGTTGTCCCTTCTCCTGATATACCTTTAGGTTTTACAGAGGTAGAATGCATTTTTATTAATGGTCTTTTATATTAACACCTTGATTTTAGGATAAACAGTTATCCTAAAAGGATCCTGTGATTTTAAGAAATAACCACTGGCTTCTGGGCACCATCTTAGCAGATAATCTATTGTTTAAAACTGAGCTATGCTGGAGACCTAGAACAGGAAACGGCCACAGGGCAGGTGCTTAACCTGCCACAGCCTAAGGGATCTACGGCTTGAGAGGCAGTTGTGGCCAGGAGCAGATCTCATTAACTGACACTAACTCTAGAGTTAGACAGACTTGAGCTTGAGGTCTGTAGGTAGATCAGGCTCTGGAGTCTGAAAACTCTGCAGTTCCAATGATCAATACTCAGGGGGTTAGAAAGCGTGGAAACAGGCCCTTCACCCGTGCAGATCACAGATTCACCGTGAATGCTGTGGATGCTTCTCCCACTCTCCACTCTATAGCTAGGACCCAAGGGAAGTCTACAGGGGTATAAGAAATCTGTCTAGCCCACCAACCACAAAGGTAAGTGTGGCCATCAGAAGTTTTTGGTACACAAACAAGAGAAGCTATAAAAATGAAGATAGTTAGAGAAGACATTAGATTCAGGCTCAAATCAGCATAAATTTGAAAGACTAAGAATCAACAGGTACAGCTAACCTTTCCCTTCCTCACCATGCATGTAACTGGCAGTCTGCCATCTGAAGCTGCTAACATGTCAGCTTTTCCTTTCATTCCTCCATTTCCTTTATAGTATTTTTGTGGTAATATTTTCACTTATAACACTTTTAAAAAGTTTTTATTTATTTTAAAAATAGTATGGATGTTTTATCTGCATGAATGTCTGTGTATCACTTGCATGCTGGTGCCCATGGAGGACAGAAGGTTGTGAGCTACCATGTAAGAGCTGGGAATCAGACCCTCATCCTCAGGAAGAGCAGCCATTGCTTTTATCTTAACTGCTGAGCCATCACTGAAGCTCCAACTTTTAGGTCTTTAATTCTTATTCTTCATAACTTAATCTAGCATACTATTATCCTTTCCTTACTTGGTTTTTCCTTTTATATTTCTTATTATCTTTCTTCCTATGATATTTTAAATAGTATTTTGACTTTATTTTAATGGTTTTTGGAGACAGGATGTCACAAAGCCTCAGTTGATTCTAAGGCTGATCCTCATACCTCTGCCTCCCCAGTAATAGAATTACAAGCATGCTCCATCATGCCCAGCTATCTTGTTAGCTTTTAATTTAAAAAACAAACAAAAACCATGTTTTCTATTTATCTACTTAGTCTCACTATTATTGCATTGTATAAATGCAGGCTCATGCATGCATGTGCAGAGGACAACTTGTGGGGATCAGTTCTCTTCTCCCATCTTGAGTACTGGAGATCAAACTCAGTTCTTAAGCAGCCAGGACTTTTACCTGCTTAGCCATCTCACTGGCCCTTTTGTTTTAATTATTATTCCTATTTTTACATTATCTAATTAAAAACTTTAGATTTATATGTTTTATTTTATATGTGTGGTTGTTTCCTGAAGTATACATGTACATCATATATTTGCCTGGTGCCCTCAGAAGACAGAAGAAGGAGTCAGATCCCCTGGCATTGGAGTTACAGAGAATTGTGAGCCTAGGAACTTAGATGAGTACTAGGAACCAAACTTGAGTCTTCTGCAAGAGCAACAAGTGTGTGCTTTAAACATAGCACCATCTCTCCAGCCTCCTCATTTATCTAATTAAAAAAAAAAATCTCACAAATAGGGTATCATTTTCATTTTCCCTTCCATAACTTCCCCACTTGTCTTTTTCTTTATGTTAACCTTCCCCTGTCTCCTACATCTCATCCACTCACTACTCCAGTTTGCCCTGAGGAGTTTTAACCTCGCAGCACAATCTATATTAGTTTCACCACTCTCTGCCCCACAGCCACTTCTAATGTAGGAGTGAGCTTTAATCAGGCTTGGATCAAGTGGGTTCTCTGTCATATACGGTCTGACATTGCCATTAGAAGGCTTATTTTTCCCTTTCTCAGTGGGAGGAAGGCCCCAAGATTAAGCTTCTCACTAAGAATACCTTCAAATAAAAAACAGAAGCAAAACCCAAACTAGCAGATTCACAAATCACAATCTAGGAACAGAAGAAACATGAAAGGTCAGAGCATTTTAACTTCCCAACTGCTAAAATCAAGGCACTGCCAGATGAAAAATCCAAGTTTATTGGCGACATAATTGGTGTTCTCAAAGAACATGCAACCAGCAACTAAAGAATAAAGTCAGCAAGAAACAGACAAAGCAGTGAATGAAAACAATCAGTAACATGGATGATAAAACAACATGGAAGAAAATTTCAGCAAAATTGGTGTTTTATAAAAAAATGTTAAAAATAAAGAACTTGGTAAATCAGATTTTTAAAAAAAATAAAAACAGTGGAAAGCATCACCAACAGACCACCCATGCAGAACATTCTCAGGGGTGGAGGCCAAAGACAAGAAAAGACCATATTAAAGCATTAATAAAAATAAATAGCCAGGTATGGTGGTGCACACTTTAACCCCAATAATCATAAATTCAAAGTTAACCTAATTGACATACAGTTCCAGACCAGCCAGAGCTATACAGTGACACACTATCACAAAAACAAACAAACAAGTGAACATAACAGTGATAAATACTGGGACACAGTCAAACCTAAGATGAAGATATAAAAGGCCCATATATTAATAGAGAACAATTTATTGAGAAGATATAACAGCTGTAAAGGCATATGCATCAAATGTTGGGGCTTCCAATTTCATAAAGCAAACATTAATGAACACAAAAGGTCACATAGTTCCACAGTAATTGTGGATGACTTCTATACCCCACATTTATCTTTAGACATGTCATCAAAATAAAAATTCACAAAGAAAACTTCAGAATTAAACTACATCATAGATCAAATGAATATAATAGGCTTCTACACAATATACAGAATATACATTCTTCCAGTAATCCCTGGAACCACCTCTGAAATAGATCACATCCTAGTGAAAAGTGGAAAGTTTATAGCTTGAGTATTTAATTTCTTTTAAAAAACCTATTTAGCTGGGCGATGGTGGCGCACGCCTTTAATCCCAGCACTCAGGAGGCAGAGGCAGGCGGATCTCTGTGAGTTCAAAACCAGCCTGGTCTACAGAGCTAGTTCCAGGACAGGCTCCAAAGCCACAGAGAAACCCTGTCTCGAAAAACCAAAAAAAAAAAAGCGCTATTTGTAGACATTAAAAAAACCACACTTGCCAGGCAGGCAGTGGTAGTGCACACCTTTAATCCCAGCACTCGAGAGGCAGAGTCAGAGGCAGGCAATCTCTGTGAGTTTGAGGCCAGTCTAGTCTACAGAGTGAGTTACAGGACTGGCTCCACAGTTATTGAGAAACCCTATCTCAAAGACAACAAAACAAAACAAAAAATGAAACCCACAGTCATGTCACACAAACATAGTAAAGACAATACAAACATATATAAAAATGAATGCTTTAAATTTTTTGGATGTTATATATTTATTTATGCGGGCTGGGTGTGCATACCACAATACATGCATAGAAGTCAGAGGATAACTTTCAGGAGTCGGTTCTCTACTTCCACCGGGTAAGTCCTGGGGATCGAACTCAAGTCACCAGGCTTGGTAGCATGTATGTTTACCTACTTAACCATCTAGATGGTCTAATACATATTTCTTTAAGATAACTGAAATATTTTTAAGTGCTGAACAGATGGTTCAGTGGTAGTAAAAGTGTTTCCCATGCAAGCTTGACTACCTGAGCTCAGATTCCAGGAACCCCTGTAAAAAGCCGTACACAGTTGCACCTACCAGGAATCCCAGCATTCACAGAAAAGAGGTGGGAAGTATAGATAAGAGGATCACCCAGAAACTAATGAGCCAGCTAGCTTGGAGTACACAGCACATCAAACCACATGGTGGAAGGTGAGGATCAACACTCAGTTGTTCTCCAACCACCACACACACGCTCACTCACAAACATGTAGATACACATATGCATAAGAAAGTGAATAAAAACTTAAAAATCAGAGATAAATAACCTAATGATGCACCTCCAAGGACTTACAAAAATAAGGGCAAGTCAAACTCAAAAACTGGCTGGCAAGAAATAATAAAGATCGCCGAGCGATGGTGGCGCATGCCTTTAATCCCAGCACTCGGGAGGCAGAGGCAGGCGGATCTCTGTGAGTTCGAGACCAGCCTGGTCTACAGAGCTAGTTCCAGGACAGGCTCCAAAAAGCCATAGAGAAACCCTGTCTCAAAAAATCCAAAAAAATAAAATAAAATAAAATAAAATAAAGATCAAGGCAGAAATTAACAAAATGAAGAATAAAAGAGCAATACATAGGGCTGGAGAGATGGCTCAGTGGTTAAGAGCCTGCTCTTCCAAAGGTCCTGAGTTCAATTCCCAGCAACCACATGGTGGCTCACAAACATCTGTAATGAGGTCTGGTGCCCTCTTCTGGCCTGCAGACATACACACAGACAGAATATTGTATACATAATAAATAAATATTTCTTAAAAAAGAGCAATACATAAATCAAACAAAAAGCTTGCTTGTTGCCAAAAGAGGGAGAGAAGACCAAATTAATAGAATTAGAAATGAAAGGGCCAGTGAAACAGCTCACCAGGTAGAGAAGCTTGCCACCTAGTCTGATAGCATGTGCTCCATCCCCAAGATCCAATAGTACTAGAGATGGATCTCAGATCATCGGGCTTAGCAGTAAGCTCCTTTACTTGGTGAGCCATCTCACCGGCCCTTCATAACTAATTTTAATATATCAGATCAAATAGAAGCAAAGTGGCATTTCCTCTAAAATAAGGAATGAGGGTCTTATTCAATATAAGTACTTCAAGACTTAGCTACAAGAGCAAAATAAGAAAAAACAATAAAAGATACAAATAAGAAAGTAAGGATTTTACAGATGTCATAATTTAGAAACCCTAAAGGCAACCTCAAAGCAAGGTGTGTGGTATGCACTTGCAATACCAGCTCTTCGGAGGTAGAGACAGGAGGATCAGGAGTTCAAGATCAAGGTAGTTCTTCCTGTGCGGTGAGTATGAGGCTAGCTTGGGCTACATGAAATCGTGCCTCAGATTGAATGAATGAATGAACAAACAATCACCAGAAAAGTCTTGGACCTAATAAACTATTCCAGCAAGGGAGCGGAACAGAAAAAAAATCAACATATAAAAAAATTAGTAACATTTCTGTATGCCAAAAAATTCCATTCACAATAGCTTCAATAAATGAATGAATGAATTAATGAACCTTACCAAAAAGGTAAAGACCTCCACAATGAAAGCTTTATGACATAAAGAAATTGAAGAAGTCATTAGAAGAAAAAACTTCCTGTGCTCACTGATACGCAGAATTAATATTGTAAAACCGGCCTACTAGTTGCAATGCATCTACATCAAAATTTCAATTACATTCTTCATAAAACTACAAATACAACCCTAACTTTTGTGTGAAGCATAAGACCCTAAATAGCCCAAAACAACCTTATGCAGAAAGAAATGCTGTTAGTCTCCCAAACCTGATTATACTACAGAGCTACAGCAACACAAACCATATGTACTGACACACAAAATGAGACATGTAGACCAAAGAGAGAATAGAGTCAGAAATAAATTGACACAGATACAGCCTTTTGAGAAAGGTATCAAATTATACTTGGAGAGACAGACAACTTAATAATGCTGTAAAAGCTGGATTTCTACATGTAGAAAAATCAAACTAGAATCCTATCACCCACCATGTACAAAATAAAAAATAGAAGTAAATTCAAAGGTCTTATTGTAAGACCTGGATCTTTGGAATGCTAGAGGAAGAAAACAAAGATGGAAATTCAAAGGAAGTCCAGCCATAATGTTTATCTATACTTTCCAAGAGCTGGGATTACAAGTGTGTACCACACACCCTCAAGATATAGGAAACTACCTCCTGAACAAGACCTCAATAACTCAAGGAAAAAAACCCTAAGAATTAATAAATGTGTTCCTATGAAAAGTGAATGCTTACACACACAGCAAAGAAAACAATCTCTATAGTGAAGAGATGGACCACAAAGCTGAAACATCTTTGCCCACTACATATTAGACAAAGGATACAACATACATACAAACATACATACCTAGAGAAAAAAAAATTAAACACACACACAAAAAGAACAAAATAAAAACAAATCAATCAATAAATGATATGATGAAGTGAACAGGTAGTTCTCAAATGAAGAAAAACAAATAGCCAATAAATATTTGAAAAAGCGTTCAATATGCCCAGCTATCAGAGAAATGCTAATTAAAACTTTCATCTCACCCTAGTTAGAATGGTTATTGCCAAGAAACCAATAACAACAAACACTGGCCAAGAATATAGAAAGAGAAGAAGAGCCCTATATATTTCTGGTAGGAATATAAACCAGTAAGCTCACTATATAAAGTAATAGGAAGGTTTCTCAAAAACTCACTACTATATATACCCAAAGGACTTTTTATTTTTTGAGACAGGGTTTCTCTGTGTAACAGCTCTGGCTGTCCCGGAGACCAAAGTGGCCTCAAACTCACCAAGATCTCCCTGCCTTTTCCTCCAAGTGCTGGGATTAAAAGTGTGTGCTATCCTTGGCCAGTAACCCAAAGGACTCTTAGGTCAACTACCAAAAAGTTATCTGTATGCCCATATTTATTGTTATGCTAGTTATAATAGTTAAGAAACTTGAACAAGCCTAAATGTCTAACAATAGATGAATCAATAAAAAATGTTATCTACACAATGAAATTTTGTTTATTTACTAAAAAATTTACACGTATTTGTGTGAATTTGAGAGGTACACATTTGCCTCAATGTTCACGTGGAAATCAGAGGACAATTTTCAGGAGACAGTCTATAGGCCCTAATGATTAAACTCAGGTCATTGGGCTGCACAGCAAATGCTCTTACCAGCTGAGCTATCTCACTCACCAGTCCCCATCTCTCAAGCCCACATCTGTGTTTATTAAGCCAGAAAAGTAAATACAAATACATCTAGAGCTGGATTCTCCTTAAATTTCCATCCAAAAATTCCAATGTCTACACTGATAAAACATTAGGCATACTGTAATATCCCAACTTACTTCACTTATATTTTATTTATTTATTCATTACTGTGGGTGTGATGTATATGTGTGAACACACATATGTACCATTGCATGTATACCCGTAACTTTGAGGAACTGGTTCTCTCCTACTTTTACTTGGGTTCCAGGAATTGAATTCAGACTGTCAACTTAGTGTGGCAAATGCTCCATCTACTGAGTTACCTCGCTAGGTTTTTGAATGACTCTATTTCTGCTTCAACTCTTCCTGTTTGCCTCTTCTGCTCCCTAATCTACCTTCTCAACCTTTAATATTTCTTGAACTACATTTATACACTCCAAGCATTTTAATTTTATTGGGAATAAATTTTTTAAACAAATAGACAATCTTATTCATAGGCCACAGTGTGAATCTGCAATTTTTAAAAAAATCTAGCTCCCCAGATTATTCTGACAGGCAAGGACGCAGACTAGCACAAGTCAGAGAGGTTAAAAGATACCCCTTTCAGATTTCTAAGTGATGGGGAAAAATAATTTTTTCTATGTATCAAGGTTCCAGAAAATCCTTGAAGTACACATTTCTTGGGCTCTGTCCAATGCCTGAAGACAGTCAACCTAACAGTAGTGTAGGATTCAAGCCCATGTTACCTACAGATAAACAAGATGTAATGTAAGTGATGGGCACTTCTTACCAGAGGTCAGAGAGTAGACATGGCACTATTAACGTAATAGATGAATGATCAGTCATCTGTCACTCTAGTTTGAATTTAAGCCTGATTTCTACTACAGAGGCAGCACCAACAAGCTGACTATGACAGAGAATGGAAACTGTGGTGGTTAATATCAACCATCAACCTGATGAGCTCTAGAGCCACTTCGGAATTAAGTCTTTAAGCATACCTGTAAGGAATGACATACATTGGTTAAGTGAAATAAGACATGCCTATTCTGGCAGTACATTCCCTGGGCAAGGGCCCTGAATTAAATAAAAAAGGTGAAAGTGGTCTGAACACTCACTGTTCTCTGCTTTCTGACCACAGACACAATATATGCAGCTGGCCCAAGTTCCTGTTACCATGTGTGGTGGTTTGAATAAGAATGACCCACACAGGCTCATATATTTGAATGCTTAGTTACCAGGAAGAAGAACTCTTTGGAAGGATTAGAAGGATTAGGAAGTGTGTCCTTGATGAAGGAAGTGTGTCAATGGGGTTGAGCTGTGAGGTTTAAAGGCCCATGCCAGGTCCAATCTGACTGAGATAATTCCTACTTGAGATGTAGCTCTCAGTCACTTCTCTAGCACCAAGCCTACCTCCCTGCTGCCATGCTCCCCAACATGATGATAAAAGACTAACCACTGAAACTATAAGCAATCCCCAATTAAATGCCTTCTTTTATAAGAACTACCTTAGTCATCGTGTCTCTTCACAGCAATAGAACAGTGACTAAGACATGACTTCCTCACCATGATGAAGTATCATGGACTATGAGCAGGAATAAACCTTTCCATTCATCGTTAAAGCACCTTTTGTCAGGAATTTTGTCATAGCAATGAAAACTGTAACTATTGTTGAAGCTGAGGATATGACAGTGAAGGTGACAGTTCTGAGTCCACTGCTTGCCTGAATGTGGTTAAAGTAGAGTCAAGATTTAACAAGGACTTCCAAGTTTTGCAAATGAATCCTTAACAATGTTAAGACCTCTTCCAAGGCTGAGTAAGTCCTAGAGCACTGGCCGCAATGTGGCTGGTTCCACTATGACACGCTCAACAGTCAAATACTAAAATTACACATATACTAAGACATCCCAGTTCCCTGCCTGCTGATACACTCAGTACTCAGAAGGAGAGAAGTCAGGAACCGCTCTATGTATGACTAAAAGACTAAACCAACTTCTGTACCTCGGCATCTATACTTATGGTTTCATGTTCTGGGGAAGACTATACAAAGGCATCACTCTGAAATATCTCACGTTGTTTCATCCTTGAGATGACATAAAAATATGGCTGTCTGGAATATTCCTATTTTGTGAGTAAGCTGTGGCCACCAACATTCAACACTATTGGGAAAGCACTATAACCAGATAGCTGGAATGAAAAATGCTACCAGAGTATTTTTTTTTACTCAAATACAAGTTTTCTCTGTGTATTACATAGTAAATATAGTAAAAGAAAAAATCCAAACATATTCTTTCTCCCACTCTCTTTCTCTAATGTCAGTAAAATTCCATGTAAGTGGTTAACAGGTTAACATCAATGTGAACTGTGCATCTTTTTTTTTAGTGCTAATGATCAATCTTTATTTATACTTTTAGAAATAATTGTTGTATGAATATAGTTCCTCTGAACAATAAATCATGTTACTTCTTTTAATTTTTATTATAAAAAAATTTAAATTTCATTACACATACCTAATCCAAGTTCCCACTCCCTCCCTTCCTCCCATTCCCTCCACTTCTCCCCTCCCCCATCCATTCCTCAGAGTAAGGCATATTGCTTTGGGGAAGGTGCAAGGCCCTCCCTACTATATCTAGGCTGAGAAAGCTATCCATACAGAGAATAGGTTCCCAAAAAGCCAGTACAAGCAGTAAGGATAAATTCTGGTACCACTGCCAGTGACCCCTCATTCTGTCCCAGCCATGCAACTGTCAACCACATTCAGAGGGTCCAGTTTGGTCCTATGCTTGTTCCTTCCCAGTCCAGCTGGAGTTGGTGAGCTCCCATTAGCTCAGGTAAACTGTTTCAGTGGGTGTACCCATCATGGTCTTGACCACTTTGCTCAATTTCTCATTTTTCCCACTCTTCAACTGCACTTTGGGAGCTCAGTCCAGTGCTTCACTGTGGGTCTCTGCCTCTGTCTCCATCAGTTTCTGGATGAAGGTTCTATGGTGATATTTAAGATATCCATCAGTCTAACTACAGGACAAGGCCAATTTGGGCACCATCTCCTTTATTGCTTAGGGTCTTAGCTGGGGTCATCCTTGTGGATTCCTTGGCATTTCTCTAGAACCAGGTTTCTTGCTAACCCTATAATGACTCTCTCAATCAAGGTATCTCTTTCCTTGCTCTCATCTCTGTCCTTTCTCCATCTCGACTATCCCATTTCCTCAAGTTCTCCTTGTCCCTCCCCTTTTCCGTCCTTCTTCCACTTCCCCCACCCTTCTGCCCCCACCCCTATATTCCCAATTTTGCCATGTGATCTTATCTATTTCGACTTTCCAGGTGGATCTACATATGTTTTTCTTAAAGGTTTGCCTTGTTACTTAGCTTCTCTAGGATCATCAAGTATAGCCCTAATATCCATTGTTTATAGCTAGTATCCACTTATGAGTGAGTATATACCCATATTCATCTTTTTGGGTCTGGGTTACCTCACTCAGGATGGTATTTTCTAGTTCCATCCATTTGCATGCACAATTCAACATGTCATTTTTTTTTTGCCACTGAGTAGTACTCTAATGTGAAAATGTGTTCTATTTTCTTTATCTATTCTTTGGTTGAGGGGCATCTAGGTTGTTTCCAGGTTCTGGCTATTACAAATAATGCTGCTATGAACATAGTTGAACATATGTCTTTGTAGTATGATTGAACATCTTTTGGGTATATGTCCAAGAGTGGTATTGCTGGATCCTTAGGTAGGTTGATTCCCAATTTTCTGAGAAACCGACATACTGATTTCCAAAGTGGTTATACAAGTTTGCATTCCCACCAGCAATGGATGAGGTCCTCTTTTAAAAGTTTGTTGTGAAGTAACAGGTAAAAGACAAGCAAGCCTTACAAGCAAAACGCAGGCAACTCCAAGTCAAAGAAGGTCTCTTAGAATTAGTGTCACAAACAATGAGATGCAACAAGCTCACTTCTAAGTTACTATTTTAGGAGACAATAGAGAAATAAAAACTGAAATAATATGCAACGGTTAAAACTCAGCAAATGTAAATATAAGAATTGTGCATTTCACTGTAACTTTACCATTAAAAAAAACTTTTAAAAAATGTGGCTTTTTCTTTTTTTCAAATTTGATATAGGATCTTACTATGTGGGACTGGCTAACTGGTCTCACAGTAGACCTTGTCATGTAGACCATGTATGTGGCCTTGGACTCAGCAGAGATCTGCCTCCTGAGTGTTGGGATTAAAGGTACACCGAGCAAAAGCCACACACACACACAATTTAAAAAAAAAATGACAGGGCAATGGCTGGGGAGATGACAAAGTAAAGAGTTTGCTGAGCAAGCAGGAGGACCTGAGTTTGAATCTCTAACACCCATGTAAAAAGCAGGGCACAGTGACACATCCCTATCATCTAAACTCTGGAGAGATAAAGACAAAAGTTTTGCTAGAGCTTGTTGGCCAGTTAATCTGATTGACTCAGTGAGCTTTACCCTATCTCAAAAAATAAGGTGTATAGTCATAGAGGAAGACACCCAGTATCAACCTCTGGTCTCCACACGTATGTGTATCTACCATCTACACACACGCACCTGCGCACACACATTGACACTACAAATAATTGTCTTAATATATGTAAGATCTAGACTTCAATTCCTAGCACATCATACACATCTTACATACACATATATATCATTTTAATAAAAGATCAGGTGAAAAGTAAAAGAATAAAATGAGAAATTAAGCACTTTCACAAAAATGTCCAAGGCTTATGTGGTTCAAAGTCTACTCAAATGCCATTTTAATATAAATGTTACCAAACACATACACAAAATTCACAGCTTCTTTTCATTAGGGTTTCATAACCCCCACAACCTTCTTATAGTCAATATAGGCCTAGGAAACCACTAAAGTGTCAAACAGTTTTCTTCCCTTTCCCTAGAAAGGAGGATATGTATCTTACTAAACTTAGAAAACCGGAAACACACATGATACTTTATAATAATAGACAGAGATTGAAGACATGAATCATATAGGTTCCCATTTCGTGATAAAGGCACCTTCAAGCAAAGCTCTATAAGAAGTCTGGCCTACCTGGTCTGCACAAGTCTCCATGCTGTTCTTTTTCACTGGCGTAGACCTCCATGCACCAAGCATGGTATGCAAATGAGAAGAGATCTTCTATTTTACCAGGTGGTCGGATTGCATTGTTCAATCTCTTAAGCCAGTCTTGACACTGCTCAAAGGTTGGGAACTGACACCTTTGCAAAGCAAAACAAGTATGAATGTAATCAGATAACAGTTGATAATGAAGTCTAAGAAAAGCCACCATTTCAAGAGTGCCTGTTCATAATGAAGGATCAACTAGAAGTGAAGAAAGCATCACAGACAGTCATTCACTACTACTTACAATAAAAACAACAAATTACAGCCAGGGGTACAAAATCTTTAAAAAATGGGAGGGTGGACATATGGAAAATCTATTATTTTAATCTAATGAATCTCTTCTGAAAGTAATAATGGTGATTATCAAAGTAAAGCATTAGTTTGTCTCTCCGATGAATTAGGTCTCACCCTACTTCTTCAGATAGTTCTAAAGTCATCTATCTCTCTCAAGAAAAGTCAGAAAAGTTCAGAAGTTCTTTTTCTTTTGTTATGATATAATAGGTCAACCTAAAAAAGAGACCACAACACTATCCATAGCCAGTTGGGAGGTGGTTTCAAAATTTGTCTACTTAGCAATTAGGACAATCAAATCCAAATTAAGCCAGAGGACATGCAAACTTTCAGCTACAACCACACAGAGAACAAAATAGTTGTATTATCAACAGCAATTTCAGCATATACAATTAAAGGGTTAGAATAATTAATACAAATTGAGTTTTTGAGGACTTACATAACTTTTATTTTTAAATGTAGTGCTGAAAACTGAAACTACACAAACTTTAAAATCTGAATGGCTGTCAGTTATCAAAAGTAAATTGGTGTGGTAGCTCCTTCCTGTAACCACAGGAAGTCAGAAAGTTAAAGCAGGAGTACTACAAGTCTCAGGCCACCTTGGGCCACACAGACTGCTTCAGGAAGGAAGACTAATGTGAGTAGCTAAAAAGGCAAGTTAATGTTTTCCTTAACAGGGAGGTCCCTTACACCCTTCCCTTGTCCCAACCAAGGTAGCTCATTAACATGACAACATGGTATTTACTGGTACCCCAAAACAGATCAAAGGAATAAAGTAAAAATGTCAAGAATGGAGCATGTCTAGAGTTACTAAATTAAAAACATATTTTAGGCATAATTTTGCAACAATTAGGGTAAAATTATACTTGATAAAATCATGAATAAATGTTAAACTTAGAGAAATTTTGGTGAGAGATAAGACACTTGCATTTTCTCAAAGTGATTTATTGGTTATATGGGGGAGAATGTAGAAATTTACTACTGCTGCTGCTGCTACTACTACTACTACTCTATTACTAGAGAAATTGGGTAACACTCTGGACTAATAAGAAGTCATCAATAGGGGACAAGTAGATCAATTGTCTCTAGATGTAACACAGGACCTTGAAAAGAAAGTGTGTGTCTGTGTGTCTGTGTGTGTCTGTGTATTCCAATTGTGGAGACCTAACTTCAATTTAACCTTGAAGAAACTCTAGACAATCATAAAATGAGAAACAATCTACTGAAACTATAGTATTCAAAATGCCACTGTCATAAAAGACACAGAAAGGTTACAGAAAGATTCCAGATTAATGAAGATTACAGTCATGCAGCTAAACACATTATCTGACTCTGAATGAATTCTCTACTGAATGTGCTGACTGAGAAGGGGTGAGAATGAATGTTATAAAGGACAAAGATAATAGATCTGGCAAAAGTCTTATCGTATAATTGTGAAACTGACAATGGTATACAAGTTATATGAGGAAATATTCTATTATTAGGAAAGGATTTAAGGTTGAAGAGCCAAGTGGAGCAACTTAATTTTTCAGAAAAGAATCTCAATCTCTCATTTCTCTCTCTTCTCTCTCTCTCTCTCTCTCTCTCTCTCTCTCTCTCTCTCTCTCTCTCTCACACACACACACACACACACACACTCACACACACACACACACACAGGCTCTGCAAATTATAAAGTAAATTGGGATACAGTAGTAACAAGGGTAAATGTTACACGACTACTATTTTAATTTTTATACTTTTTATATATTTAAAAGTATGTCCAAATAAAAAGTGTCTGTTTATATAACAATATTCACTAAAAATAAAATATTTCAGGAACTAACTAGTCAGAAATTATTCTAACAAATGGAGCCTTCAAAAGACATTTTGCTAACAAACTATGTAACAACAATTTAAAGAATATTTTTGCCAATACTTCACAGCCTCACAAACACACCACCTACCTGATAACTTTGCAGTCTTTGCATGTCAAATGAAGCTGGAATATATCACGGCATTCAACACTTTCTATAAGCTGTAATGGAACCTAAAATTAAAAAGGATAAAGTCCTCTTAGTCAAAAGGCACTGATGTTGCAGGCACACTCAGCCCAAATGATTAACAGGGAAAGAAGCAATCAGAGCCACAAGTTTAACTGGACCAGTAGTGACTTACTAGAGCCCATTAGAGTTTCCCTTTCCCTAAATCAGTGACCTCAAGTCACAGCATGATGACCACCAAGAAGAGGTAGGCACTTTGGAAAAGAAGAGGGAATAGATCCTTGAATATTAAACTCACAAGGTCATCTCTCAAGGTTCTACTTTAAGAAGCTATGATTTGCAGTAACACAAAAGCTGAAGAGCTCTACACAGAAGTACTACAGGTCTAGTGCAAACAGGACTCCAAGTGTTCATTGTTCCAGATGGCAGAGTAGATTCATTCCTCAGTTCTTAGCAAAGGAGGCTTCTGAAAAAGGAGGAGGCCTAACTGCCTGCACGGCACACCAGTAGCCACTGGTCAGAGTCCCTACTCAGTAGAATAGAACACAGATAACAAGAAGTTATACAGTAGTCAAAGAAACTAAAATAGGCTAGATCCAATTTGCTCAAAAAAAAAAAAAAAAAAACAACAGTTGAAGAGCCTTGTTTGTCAAGTAGGACTCAAGGCTTGAGTGAATTGGAATGGTCCCCCTCCCTGCCAACTAGGTCAGCAGGTCCTACTTAACAATAGTGGACAGAGATCGATACGCCAGTGAGACAGAAGAAATGTCTCTCAAGTGTGTAAACGACTCTCAGGTTGACGCAGTGACATTCTTTCTGAAAATATCTGACTTAACCTCCAACTACAAAAGCATTTTCCAAACAAGATATGAAAAAATAAAAATTCATTTTTTTTCAAGACAGGGTCTTATGCATTCCAGGCTGGTCTTTAACTCCCTATGCCACTAAAGACAGCTACTAACTCTCTTACCTTCCCAAGTGCTAGAATTACAGTCTATACCACCATGGCTTTATTTGGTGCTTTGCATTCAGGGTTTGTTTGATGCATACTAGGCAAGTACTCTACCAACTGAGTTACAATCAGCCCTGAGTGCATTCTCCCACCCCACCCCACCCCCAAGACAGGGTTTTTCCGTGTAGTCCTAGCTGTCCTGGAACTCACTCAGTAGTCCAGGCTATCCTCAATCTCATAAAGCTCCATCTGCCTCTGCCTCCCAAGTGCTGGGATTAATGGTGTATACTACCCCCACCCAGACTGCATACACTCTTAAGGCCTTGTGAAAAAGAGTAGCTTACTTGTCCCTAATGCTGTATCAAACCCAGTCAGAATGTGGCTATAGGAACTGCAAGTAGCACTCCAAAAATTTGCTTAGGTTTGTTCACTGACCATGCTGCCTCCAAAGAGTAGCCCCATGTCAGCCCTGCTCGTTTCAGAGCTGGCTTACTACAAACTCTGACCTACTAGCTGGCAGAATAACAAAAAAGATCTTTCTGGTGTATGGTGACCAAAGGTAACTGCTAGACAAAGAAGAATACCAACAGCTGTTAGACTGCCACCTGTTAGGCACTGAGAGACTGACCAAGAAACAAAGTTTTATAAACCATTTCTGCTTTAAACTCTGTTTACATAATATTCTAAGTTTATTTATTATTCTGTGTACACACACAACACAGTAAGCATACACAGGTCAGAAAACAACTATAGGGAATTGGTTCTCTCCTTCCACCTTTATGCAGGTTCCAGGGAGTAAACTTGGGTCAGCAAGCTTGTCCAGCAACTGCCTTTAGCTTCTGAGCCATCCCTTCCACTCTCAGTCTACGTTTTTGATCATAATACTATTACTTATTATAAACTTTATTTTCACCCCACAAAATATTCTCGTAAGAGCAACTAGGGCACTGGTAAAAGAGAATAGACTCACACCGGAGACAGGTTTTCAAGACTGCAAGGTAATATGAAACAGCCATCACCCAAGAGTCTCATGCCACCCACTGTGGTTTCAGAAATAGCAGATTAAGATCAGTGTGTTCAATTACACAACAAAAACTGTTTTAAACTTTCATAAATCCCACTTGAACACTTAGTTGCTTAACAAATTATCTAAGTTTCAAGGAAATGTAGTTTGGAAAAAATAAAGAATAGACGATTGCTCATACCAGGAATGCTACAAATGGACTCTCCACAGAGGTATTTCACTCTAGGAACTGTAAACTTGATGTTTACTGAGGTTGTATAGATAAAAGGAATAGTGCTCATTGTATCCAAGCCTATAAGCAGTCAATGTGCTGTGAAATTAAGAGAATATTTGATATTAGGTAGCTATTTAAAATTTAATGGCAACTTTTTTTTCTGAAGTGCTAAAAATGCAAAGTAGGGCATGCCACCATAGAGATAGCACATTTGGGTTCTAATGGCTTAAATATGCATGATTTAGATAAAATGACCTTTAATAGCTTTTTGTTTTGTTTTGTTTTGGGTTTTTTGTTGTTTTATTTTTGTTTTTTTGTTTTTGTTTTCGAGACAGGGTTTCTCTGTGGTTTTGGAGCCTGTCCTGGAACTAGCTCTTGTAGACCAGGCTGGTCTCGAACTCACAGAGATCCGCCTACCTCTGCCTCCCGAGTGCCAGGATTAAAGGTGTGCGCCACCACCGCCTGGCTTATAGAGTTTCCTCATCTCCTGTGTTTGTAGCATTTATCTGCTGAAGAAAGAGCAGAGGGTCGCAGAGAAGGGAAGGGAGAAAGGCAACCACTATCAATCCTCTGGTCTAGATCTAGGATCTGTTGCAGGAGGAATAAGCTATCTTCTTCCTAGAATGACCTCAGGAACCCTAGCACTGTGGTGTTTCTCAATAAGAAATGTGCATAGTCCCTACAATGTCAAGATAACTTTGCATAATCATTTTTCTGTGCAAACACAGTGTTTGGGGTTTTGTAAGTGACACATGGCTCTAAGACTTAGAGATTTAAAATGCTAGAGAAAACACTTTCATCTAAGGAAATGGATTAAAAGTAAGAACAGTTGTCAGTTTCTTAAACATTAAAATCACACTATGAAAAAATATCACAATACAATCTACTCAAATAGTTACTATAAGAAATAAATGATGAATGACACAGGCCTAGTCACAGAAATGTACTGTTTTAAAATGAACTTAAAATCCAAAAGGGGAGAGAAGATCTAATATTCATTTTAAATCCATAATAATTTCAAGTAATTATTTACTGAGTTGCAGGTATCAAGAGACATATTGGATCCTAAAGACACAAAGACAAATCAACAAAGCGTTACATGTCTAGTAAAAGCTGTGAAAGTATGTTTACATACAGAAGCAGGCCACTGAATGCAATTACTGCCAAGAATGGAACAGACTTGAGCAAAGCTTCACAGAGGAAGTTACTACCTGAACCAAGTTCTGAGAGATGAAGAGAAAGTCCCCAGGCATGAGAGAAGGGAAAATGTGCAAAATATGAGGTCTGCCAGAGGGGCCCAGTTTTACTATTAGAAAGGAGACAGAAAAGCTTACAGGGACAAGGACCACAGCTTCACATCATGCTGCATAATTGACTTTCATAGAACAAATAAAGAAAACAGCTTTAAGATGGTAGATGATGTGATTTTATTACAGACCCTATTCCCAAACAAATCTAAAAATAGACCTTTAAGTATTTAGCCAAATCTAGTGAGCTGATAAATGGGATGATATGGGAAAATGTAATAAGATGAACCTTTATCATTCTCACAGGCAATTGAATTATAAGTTCTCTGATGCCAGCCACTTAAAGAACAAAAAAAATTAAGTTTAAGTTGAGTGGTAAATTGACTCCCTCCCCTAGGACATGGCAGGGAACTTTCAATTGCTGGTTTGTTTTTGTTTTTGTTTTTTCCCCCCGGAGACAGGGTTTCTCTGTGGCTTTGGAACCCGTCCTGTCTTGTAGACCAGGTTGGTCTTGAACTCATGGAGATCTGCCTGCCTCTGCCTCCAGAGTGCTGGGATTAAAGCGTGTGCCACCACCACCCGGCACCATTTCCACTTTTTATCCACTGGTCAGAAATGATCAAATCCAAATGAACCATTGTGTTGGTTAGTTTTGTTAACTTGACACAAACTAGAGTCACCTGAGAAGAGCCCCCCCCCCCCACGCTTGAGGAATTATCTCAATCCAGATTGGCCTGTGGGCATATCTGTGGGGCATAATCTTGATTAATGATTGATGTGGGAGAGCATAGTCCATGGTGGGCAGTACTACCCCTGGATTCTGCTTCCATTACTGCCTTCAGATTCCTGCCTTGACTTTCCTCAATGATAGGCTGTAAGCTGTAAGGTGAAATAAACCTTTTCTTCCCCAAGTTGCCTTTGGTCATTGTGTGTATTACAGCAACAGAAAGCACCCTAGAACTCTGTGAACATAGTACATTTTCTTTTTCCTTGGTGACTCTGGTGTGCACTGTTAGTTAATGGACTGAATAGAGACATAACCCAATTATAGAAGGCAGGCAGAAGAATTCAGGTCAAAATGGCTTGAGAACGTGAATGAATGAATGAATGAATGAATGAATGAATGAATGAATGAGTAAGTAAGTAAGTAAGTAAATACATAAGTAAAATGTCAGCTCAAAAATGACAGCCACTGATCTTATAAATCACAGGCTGCAACTTGAATAGTTAGGTAATTTCTAGAAAGATGAATAAAATTAATGCAAGCAATAGATTTCAAAGAATCCTCCAAATCACATAATCTGAATGAAGACCTGAGCTCTTAAAGACATCACAACACACTTCTCTGCACTGGCACTCAAATGCAGAAAGCCACAACACCGGCAAGTAAAGGGGAAAAAATACTCCTACTGGTGGAAACTGGTGAAGTTGTGGGGCTTTCTGGGCTGGTTCACTGAAGACTACCAAGGACAGAAGTGCACTGGACGAACCAGTTCTACTTAGTGGAACCTCATAACCAAAAAAGAGCAAATGCACTCATAACAACTTCCAACTTCCTTTGCATTAGTAAGAGTTCATTATGCAAATAAACAACATACTAACATGGATCCTTACCAATGTAGGAGCCTGATGTCGGTCTGTAATAAACTTTGTACCTTTATAAAGCTTAATAAAACAGCAGCATCTGGTACAAGTATTAACTAACAAGCAGACAAGATGAATTGTTTTAAATAAATCATAGGAGTACCTTACCAAACAGTCCTTGAGCATGAAATTAAATGAGAGAAATGCACAGTACAAAATGCTTTCAAATACCCAAGCCTGTACAATTCTTATTTCTTCCTTTTCTTATCTACCTTACAGGAAGGATGGTTGGTAATCACTTACATTAACAATAGACTCCTTAAACTTGATGTGAAGTCTGTAATTAGAAAGGGCAATGATGGCATCCTCAGCACGGCCCACATACTCTGTGCTCTCTCCATGAAGTTCAAGGAAAGGAACCTGGAAAACAAAAGAAAACTTTCATAGTTCCAGAGCAGAAATGGTCCAGATTAAATGGTCAGGTGAACAAAAGGACAATAAACCCTCTGCCATACAAGTTTAAATCAAGAATCTGAAAGACAGCTTACACTCACCTCATTTCAATATACTTACCAAAATTAGGAACTTTTATGATGATAAATAATCATACTAAACAATGACCTTTTAGGAAATAAATCTTTCAAAAAGGAACAATGTTTTCCAGATTGCACTTCTATATGTACAGTTTAGGAAATGCATCTATTATACATTATTTCAATCCACTAGTTTTGCTCCATCGTTATTATAATACACTGTCAAAAATGGTCTGTAATTACCTGCAGATTCTCATCTTCTCGAATCAGCTGCTTCCTGGGAAATATCTGATTGGCTTGGATGCACTCCAGGCTATGCCGCATCTCTTCATCCTGGAAAACCCCAGTGTTTAATTTAAAAACTTCTACTTATCATCCATACTTGATTTTTCTGCCATGTTTACTTATGTAATCACAATAATAATCCAATGACCATTTTGAAACAAGCAGAAAAACTCAGGAAAACTATCCCCCAAAGTGTTTCATCTACTATCTTAGTTATTGCTATAGTTTGGATAAGGGTTCCTCAAAGGACCACATGTTAAAGGCTTTGATGCTAACACACAGCACTGTTAGCAGGGAGCTGGAAATTCTGAGAGGCAGTAAGAGGAAGATAGGCCAATGAAGGGAGCTAGCCCCTTCCCTGTTTCCTCCGCACCACAAAGTGAGTGGGCTTTCCATCCCATGTTCCCACCTTGATATAAACCAGGGCCAACTGACCAAGACAATCAGCCAAAATAAATCTTTTCTCTTTTTTAGTTTTTTAGTTGACTTCTCTCAGCATTTGTAATAAGAACAGAAGTCTGACTATTACAAGTATCCCTAATCTGAAACACACTGATGCAAAAATTATCAAGCATTACAGTCTCTGTGGGCACCAAGAGGCTGTGATGCCTTTTAAAAGAAACCAATAAGCAGTAATTTTGCTCCATATGTTATAATTTTACATCTTTATTTTTGAAAAATATATACTTACTTAAAAATAAAGAAATTATGTTTGAAATTCACTTCAACATAATTAAGGGGTATAAGAAAGGAATGGGAGAAGAATAAATGAAACAGCTCTATGAATTGATAATTCATGAAACTATTAAGTGCTGAATGTTAGTTTGCTACATTGTATATCCTTTATGCAAAATCTGCATAACAGAAAGCTTCAAAAAGGTGTGCTTTAGGGTTGGAAAGATGGCTCAGAGGTTAAGAGCACAGGCTGCTCTTCCAGAGGACTGAGTTCAATTCCCAGCAACTACATAGTGGCTCACAATCATTTATAATGAGATCTGATGCCCTCTTCTAGCATGCATGCATACATGCAGGCAGAACAATATACATAATAAATAAATAACTTTTTAAATGTTTTAATATAAAAGAAAACAAACAAAAAACTAAACTAAAAACTAAATTTCCAAAATTTAAAACAGTGTAAACCACTATCCCTGCTCATTCTGCCTTACACTACCAAGAGGTCTCTTCCAGTTAAGACAATTTCAAAGTAGGAAGTCAAGCACTCTCAAAAATAACTACTTTAGCAGGGCAGCGGTGGCGCACGCCTTTAATCCCAGCACTTGGGAGGCAGAGGCAGGTGGATCTCTGTGAGTTCGAGGCCAGCCTGGTCTACAAGAGCTAGTTCCAGGACAGGCTTCAAAACCACAGAGAAACCCTGTCTCGAAAAACCAAAAACAAAAAAACAAAAAAAAAACTACTTTACACTCTTGCTGTTACAGTACAGGGAGGCCCAAAAGACATATAGTCCATGAGAGAGCCTGGCTCTAGATTATGATGAACTCTGCTCACATAGTCAGAACCCCCTCCATTTTCATTTTACTGGGGATCAAACTGGGGCCTCAAACATGTTAGACAAGCACTACACAGAAAATGTTTTGGTTAGCCGGGCGATGGTGGCACACGCCTTTAATCCCAGCACTCAGGAGGCAGAGGCAGGTAGATCTCTGTGAGTTCGAGACCAGCCTGGTCTACAGAGCTAGTTCCAGGACAGACTCCAAAGCCACAGAGAAACCCTGTCTCGAAAAAAAAAAAAAAAAACAAAAAAAAGAAAAAAGAAAAGAAAAAGTTTTGGTTTTCTGCTCTCTATAGATGGGGTCTCACACTGTATCTCAGGCTGGCCTGGAACTCAGTATATATGCCTGTGTGCACTTCTTTCTCCTTACATAGGCTGGAGAGTCCTACTGGGAACAAATAACAACCCTGGAAACATCTGCCAAAAGACACACTTTAAGTCTCATTTAAAATCCTTTGAAAAATAGAGGTATCTAGGAGAAGGAAATGATGCAGGTGGTGTTGGGGAGTAGGAGTGGAGTTGGATATCATTAAAACAATGTACATGCATGAAACTGTCAAAGAATAACTGAAAAAATCTTTAAGAAAACCAAAATTCAGTATTCTAGAATTCTAGAAATAAAAAAAAGGTAAAGTCTTTAAAGAGACAGAATAAAGTAAAGTGATAGAGTAAACATAAGCCGCGTAAAAATGGAAAATTCACAGAGAGTCTGGATTATGTACATTGTGTTTTCTTTAATATTTTCGATTGTGAAGGAGCTAAGTACAGAGAGACATTTCATTATATGGGCTGCCAAGTGGAACCAGAACGGATATCATGAGGGTATGATTTCAGAATTTGGGTTTAAGGACATGATGCTTTGGAAAGGAGTTTCTTATTTTGTTTTCACAGAGGATGAGACCCTGTTCATTTCTTCTATTCCGATTTGGTATGATGGACCACGTCCTCCTGAAGGGTTGCTGTGAACATCTTCAGAAAATTGCTTCGCTCAACTGCCAACTGAGATGAAACTAGCACACAGGTTATACCATGAAAGACCTAATTAACGACGCCCCCATTCAGCAGGAAGCAGTTTGGAGAGAAAAAACTGCGCCCATGTTCCCAAATATGGTTTATAAATGTTCTTTTACATTTAAAGGGGGATATGATATAGACATGAATAATTTGCATTAGTATAGATTTTGCTTTATTGATAGAGATTTACGGTCAATTTTGTTATATGTATAAATGTTTCTGATGTAACTTTTACTTGATAACTGTTTTGTTATATGTAATTTTGCTATGTTAAAGTTAAAGCCTTTTTTTTTGTTTAAACCAAAAAAGGGGAAATGATGGAGGAAGGTCATTGGTTAAATTATAAGAAACTGCTTGGCTCTCATTGGTTGGGAGATAGGTGGGAGGAGTAAACAGAACAGAATTCCGGGAGGAAGAGGAAGTGAGGTCAGACTTCACAGCTCTGCTCTCGGGAGCAGACGCCTCAGCAGAGATGCCATGCCCCGATCCCAGGCAGACACACGCGATGAAGCTCTGACCTAGAATCTTCCCGGTAAGACCGGTGCTCACAGATTATTAGAGATGGGTTGATTGGGATATCAGAATTAGCCAGTAAGGGCTAGAGCTAAGGGCCAAGCAGTGATTAAAAGAATACAGTGTCTGTGTAATTATTTCAAGGCATAAGCTAGCCGAGCCAGCGGCTGGGGTGTTGGGGACGCAGCCCCGCCGCTCCATATTACAACAAACTAAGGCTCAAAAACAAAAATCCAAATGATAAAACAATACTATTTATACTAAAATAAATCAATGACTCAACAATTTCAAAGAATTACATAGCTAACAAAGTAATTATCAGGAATCCAATAGACAAATGAGAAAATGTTTAAATAATAGCAAAATTGAAGCTTGTGTTATAAGACTTATGACTTAGACATATACTGATACGTACATGTGAGTGAGTAACATGGACCAATCAGAAAACAATACACACAACCATGAGTTCTCATAGCAAAATTCTAACTTTTTTTTTTAATTTGCTATAATGATCTTGGGGTAGTCTGAATGAGACTAACCCCCACTGGCTTATATATTTGAATGCTTGGTTCCCAGTTGGTGGAACTGTTTGGGAAAGACTAGGCTGTGTGGCCTTATTGAAGGAGATGTCTCACGGGGGATGGGCTTTGAGGTTGCAAAAGCTCTTGGCTACCATTTCAGCACCATGCCTGCCATTTGTTCTACCATACTCCCTACCATGATGGTCACGGACTAACCCTCTGGAACCATTAGTAAACCCCCAATTAAATACTTTCTTTTACAAGTTGCCAGTCATAGTGATGGTTTAAAAGAAAATGGCTCCCGAAGGGAGTGGCACTATTAGGAGGTATAGCCTTGTAGGAGGAAGTGTATCACTGTGGGGACAGGCTTTGAGATCTCTTTTCTTCAAGCTTCATTATGACAGTCACTTGACTTCCTGCTGCCTGCAAGATGTAGCAGTCTCAGCTCCAACACCATGTCTGCCTGTATGCTACCATGCTCCCCATCATGATGAAAAAGGACCGAATCTCTGAAACTGTAAGCCAGCCACCCTCAATTCAATGTTTTCTTTATAAGAGTTGTGGTCATGGTGTCTCTTTACAGCAACAGAACAGTAACTAAGACAGATCTTTTATGATGTGTGGTCACACTGCTCTATAACTATTGGGATCTCCAGAGGACTGTGCTAGGTACCACAGAGACATCAACAGTACCAGGAAAAGGACTGTACGGCTGGCTATTTAGCACACGGTGAAGGGCAAGCAGTGCACAGCAGAGCTGCTTTGATGCCCAATTGCTGATCAATGGCACTGGCATGCACACCATGTTAATATTAAGCAAGCACACTTTTAGCTTTGAAAACTGAGGAAAAACAAAAACTGTATACTTTAAATTAAAAAAAAAACAGTAAAATGTCATCATGCTTTGGGTACAAGATTAAATTGGAAAATTGTGATGCCCACTGGTCCACCTTTAAAAAGGGAGAAATTAACTTCCTCCCCTTTTAGTATGACATTACCACACAACTAGCTGGGCAAGGATTGTTGCTATTTCACTTTGTTTTTAATTTTAAAAAGCATTTTCCACGCGTCCCTAATGAAGTTTGAAATTAACATGTTATTTTCAATTTCCTCTTTGTGCACCAGCATGAAACACTTAGGGTCTAGGAACTACCACATGGTTAACGACAAAAACAAACAAATAAATCAGACAATGCTATAGAGAGCAATTTCTCTAGTCCTCAAAGCTTTGCTTACACATTCTTAGGACTGATGAGATGTAGCTGGCTGTGTTCCATCTTCTCTGCCTAAATGGCCCACAGGCCACCGAAATGCCCATTGTGTTCTTCAAGGAAAGGGAAAGGCTGGGTGTGCACAGCTGCCCATCTGTTATGGGTCAAAAGAATCTTTTTTTTAAATATTTATTTATTTATGATGTATACAATATTCTGTCTGTGCATATGCCTGCAGGCCAGAAGAGGGCACCAGACCCCATTACAGATGGTTGTGAGCCACCATGTGGTTGCTGGGAATTGAAATCAGGACCTTTGGAAGAGCAGGCAATGCTCTTAACCACTGAGCCAACTCTCCAGCCCGGGTCAAAAGAA